>NC_081410.1:298853956-299453956 GCF_030272615.1 Cryptomeria japonica | reverse complement strand
GGAGGTAGCTTCCACAGGAAAAAAATTCAGTTAGAGGGGAGACAGTTGGCAATTCAGTTACAGATTTGATTTTCTTCCCTCCTCTTTTTATTCCGAATTCTTCTCAGTTGTAAGGGTTCTAGAAATTTGGAAAATGCTCGAGATTTGATGGCTTCCACTTTCTGAATGTCAGGACCCAAATTTGTAAATGCTTTTGGTTTGTTTCAGGGTACAGAGGATTGCAATGCATTGTTGTAAATGTGATCTTAGTTGTAGGTCTTGCTTGTGTCAGGCATGAGTAACTTCCCATGATATTGTCTCTGTGTATGCATTTAATTGTTATGAATTGAATCCTCAAGGAGGCTTATAATTTGTCATCTCAAGGAGATTGTATGATTGTTTGTAGGCATTCTTCAATGAAGAGTTTAAATTCTATAATCAGTCATAAACAATGCATTAGTACAAGGTATTAGTGCAGGGATATGTTGTAAGGAAAAACAACTTGCATCTATGATTTATATTTGTAGTTCTGTGTGTGACTCTGCTGCCCAATGAACAAGGCACTGGTCTTTGACAGATTTGGGAATGGTCTCAGAACAACATTTTAAAAGACAAATCTATTTCCCTTTATGTTTAGGGGTTAATGTTCTATCCTTCCAAAGCTCTATTTCACCTATTATTTGTATAAGATCCAGCCCATCTGTACATGTTACCTAATTTGGTGAGCTTGTGGAAGGGTTTGTCTGCTCATTGTTGATGCAGTCTTATGTTTGTGATTGTTGTATTCAATGCATCAAAAGGGTGTCCCCCCCTAGGTCTAGCAGAACCTGAAGTGCAGGAGGATCATTAGGATCCTATGTTATGTTGTCCAAGCCCCGAGGTGTTTCATTGATTGAGATTGGCTATCTCATAGATAGATTTGCAGGTATACTTGGGTTATCACTTTTGGTGAACAACAACTACCACTACCACCACAAAAATTTCTCCATTGGTAAGTGCTGAAGTTACATTCATGACACCCTCAACTCTCCCATCTGTAACTGAAGAGGTAGAAGCAACAGATCTTCCCCTAGATACCTCAATATCAACACCATCAGTAACACTCACAACTGCTCCAAGCTCCATTCAACCTACTCCCGAAGCTTCAACTCAAATTCAGCAAGGAGCTACTACTCCATCAGCCAATCCAAAACTACCCCCTTGGATCGAAGTAGTGGCCCCCAAAAGGAAAAAAAAGGTGATCTCTCTAGACGAATTTGACTTTGAACTTTGGTTCCTCCAAAGCCTAAGGGAACAAAAAAGCCAAAGACGGTATCTCGGGTGGTAGTATATCCAGCTTCTAAGAGAAAATATGTTGAAGTTATGGTGCCATCGTCAGACAAGGACAAAGGAAACATATGATCTAAAGATTATACCATGCAGGTCATAGAGCTCGAGGTGGAAGCACATGAGAGTGTAAAATTGGATTCACAGACATCCTTTAATTCTTTGTTGAGAATATTGGATCAGGAGAGGGATGAGAAAAATATCTTAAAGCAGAAGTGTGAATAGCTGACCAACATTCTTCTAAAGGTAACACAATCTTCTCAAGAGGTTGAACCCATAGGATCCTCAATAGATACCAAAGCCCTCAAGAAGATTGAATAGGTGGGAGCTAAAGGCTAATTGATGGATGAGTGGATTTCACAGCTAAGATCAGATTGCTCCCATCTTCTGAGTTCAATAGTGAGACTATTATCAGATTATGAAGTAATCCAAAGTCAGATGCAAGGACTCAAAACCTCTTTATCACAGGAGATTGAGGAAGTTGTGAAAAGTACTACCTTGTGGAGAAAAATGGAGGAATTTAGGATAGATGTCCTAGTTGAGAATAAGGTGATTCCCACAAGGGAGAAGTACATCTAGATCTTGTCTTTATTGTCTCATAAGCAAGAGACAATGAAGTTAATGATTATGGAGCTGGACCAGGAGAAGAAAGAAGGTGATGACAAGGTTGACCTCATTTTTGCCAAAGTTGGTGATCTTCCTTGCTATTTATATGATGGCGATCATAATCTCGTCATTGCTGTAGTTGTCATGCAGGAATTCCTTTCCTTGATGGATCAATGCACAAGACAAGATTTCTTACTTGATACATTTGATAAACTATTAGAAATCTAGGTCAGTTTTGAAGTCCTCGCATCCATGTTGAAGGATGTTAAAAAGAAACAGGTAAAAATTGAAGATGCAATTTCCTGTGTCCGAGTGATCACAAGTTCTACCCTAATGCCGAACGAAGCAAAGATGAAAGATATCCTGGCTAAGATTGAAGAATTTCAGAAATCCAATGAGGAAGAAAATCAAGAATGAAGTATCCTCTTTTGTCACCTTTTCTTCATGCAGTTGCACCGATAGATGTTGTCAATTTTTATGCAGCTGCACATTTTCTTTATGTAGTAGTTGTAGTAAAATGGGACTGTGCAGTTGAATAAGTCAACTGTGGCCACCTTTTTCTCAACTTCTTTTCCTATATAAGGAGGACCTCTTTTGTTAATATTTTATCTTTTTCATGCTTAGGAAAAAGTCTGCAGATTTTTTATCCCAATTAAGGTTTTGGGCTTTTTGTGGTGAAAATTCTATGAAACAATAAAGAAAACAGTTTTGTTGATCACAAACTTTGTGTTGTATCAAGAAAATTGTTTATATAATTTAATGTTCCTATGTCCATTGAATATATATTATCTTTCCTTCTTTGATCTTTAAGATATTGTTATGTGGTTAGAGAACTCTCAAATCTTGCAAGTAGACTTTTATGCTCTTAACATATTTGAGAAATCTACTGACAAATTAAGTAGTAACTTGTGGTAAGCTTTGTATTGCTCTAATTATTTGTAGTTTAATGGATTAGAAATCTATACTTGAAGACTTTGAGCTACAAGCTAAATTTCTAATTGTTTAATTTGTAATGATCACTTTGAATTAGTGTTACCTTCAAGGAGACTTTGTGTTGCTTAATAGTAGCTCTTGGAGTAGTTTGTTAGATTAATAGTTCTTTTCTTTAAGTATTTGAAGAGATAGAGAAATTGTAAATAGGTGAAGGGAGAATACATAAACTCTGAAAAAAGAGAGTTATATGCCCAACACCAACCCACAAATCTAATTTCTTATTAATTAGAGGAGAAATTTCATAGGGAACCTCCCCTTGATGAGAGGAGAGATTAATTTCTCAGCATAGCATTGTGTGAATTATATATTTTTTCATTAGTACGTTGGTGACAAAATATTCACCCAACAGTTTTTTGGCGACTCTGCTAGGGAGCGACATGCAACCAGTTTGTCTTTTGGGTCGTATTGCGCTTCATTGTAATTTCAATATTGTTGTTTTTATTCAAATCATAATCTGGCTGATCGAAGTTACATTTGTGGGTAATGATTAGCAGGAATTGTTGATCCTACTTTTGAAGTATTGTAGCAATTTAATTTTCCCTTTGTGACACCTCCACAGATATTTTCTCCTTTGCAGTGGACATGAAGTTTTCCTCCATCTGTATGGTGATCTCCTATACCAAGTGAGGCATCAAGTTTGCAAGTTTAAGTTGTTCCACTTGCAAATCATTTTGTAATACCACACTATAAGCCGTTAAGGATGGCTGATCTTGGACCTTAGGGTACTTCTTTTGGTCCTTTGAACTTGACTACACCTTTGCATGAACTTCCCAAAGGTAGGTGGAAAATTTAACCAAATTTTTGGGTGATGGTTCTCAACACCCAGATGAACACATTGCTGCCTTCTACATCTCATGTGGAGTCCTAGGTGTTGAACATGAAGATGTTTAAGTGAGACTATTCATTGAGACTTTGCATGGAGCTGTTGCTGATTGGTTCTATCATCTTACGAACACTTGTATCACAAATTGGGCAACTCTCAGAACATTGTTTGAAGCAAGGTTCAAATCTGCCAAAGATGATCACGCACTGTTGGCTTAGTTAACACAAATGAAGAAAGAACCCTAGGAAGCTATGTGTGAACTTGTAGCAAAGTTCAACAGATTGCACAATTGCATTCTAGTTGCTTCATGACCCACTATTGGGAACCTGAAATGCTTTTTTATCAATGCCCAATTGCCAGAGGTGAGTTTTCTTTTGTGAAGGAACAATCCTACAGATTTGGCCGTTGCTCAACAAATGGCTATATCGGTTGAAGATGATCTTATCCTTGCAGGTAAGATAAGAAGAGATCCTAACAAGGTTAGGAGTAATCAAGTTGTTGATGCATCTTCTCTTCAACTAGTTCTATTGATCCCATGATATAGAAGCTAGCAAATGAGTTGTTGGCACTTCATAAGCAAATTTCCTCACAAGGGAATACTTCTTATCATGATGTTCCAAGAAGGACTTATCCAAACAATGCTTCCAATTACACCATGCGTAATCATAATAAATTGCCTCCTGCTCTAGAGAGGCTTGCGTTGGAAGCACCACCCCAAAGTTTAGCTATAGGATATTATGAAGCTGGACATAATGATCTTCCTCCTTTTGGTGAAGAAGATGCCAATTCGGATCAAGAAAGTGATGCAGAGTTGGCTGGCGACTCTAATATCATGTTTATGCAATATCAAGAAGATGATATGCTAGATACACATGATGGGGACATCTTTGCAGTATTCACCCATTTGCAAGCATAGGCAGTTCAGCCACCTGTCATTGCGAAGAGTGATGGTTCTATTCAAATTAAGGACTCTCAACATTTTCCAATTTCTATTGCAAAGCATGGGAATCCCATACCAAATCCTGCAAAAGACAACGCTATCTCAATGGATGCCGCGAAGGATAAAAGTGTAAGTGATTCTTCGACTATTGTAAATTTTTCTGCACCTGTCAATTCTTCTACACATGCATCGAAGACTAGTGTACCAAATATTTTAAATTCTCAAAATGAGAATTTAAATCCGTCTTTTATGACGAATTCCTTTCAGTCATTTGATATTTTAGATCATGCTAAGAAAAACAAAATACAAATGTCTGAAGTTGAATTTTTGAGATCTAATCTAGATCAATTTGACCGTTTGGTCAAGTTTGTTAGAGAAAAAGATACTACCCCTAGTAATCTTCCTAAGTCAAATTCACTTCAAAACAACTTAGTAACTTCCCCTTCTCCTATAGAGAAGATAGAGACATTCTACATCTCTTTGTTGATAAATAGTTATAAGCTTAGTAACTGTGTAATTGACTCTAGGGAATCCGATAATGTTATGCCTTCAAAAGTTACTGATGCCCTTGGCTTAACTTTGACCAAAACATTTGGAAGGTGTTTCTCTATGGATAACAAGCAAGTTCCCTTGATTGGTCAAATCAAAGATGCACAATTTGCTTTTGCTTCATTCCCAGAAAAGAAAATTAAGATGATAGTACTAGTAACCAATGTACCAGCCTCCTATGGTCTATTGTTGGGAAAACATTTCTGTAGAGATGTTGGGGGTGAGTTAAACATGGATATGACTGAGGCTTGTATTCTTGTTAAAGGAGTTGTCCAAAGGTTACTTCCAAAAAAAGAATCAAAATATACCGTTGTCAAGTCTGACGATCAGCGGGCCTAGATTCTTTTTGAATCATTGGGTATGGGTAATTATTTTATGCATGCTGATGATGGTTTAAAGGTGACTCCTGAGAGTGAAGGTGCCATTCCACTCAATAATGTTCTAGTTGATTGTGAAAGTAGTTGTGAAAGTAGTGTTATGGAATCAGAAAGACCTTCAACTTCACAACAAGAAATTCTCAATTTTGATACCGTCAGCATTGGTAGTCCAGATGATGTTTGGACACTGGAGTTTGATGGCAGCTATTCTTCTACCGAATTAGGAGCCGGTATTGTTTTGGTTTCCCTTGAGGGTAATCTTTTCCCTTTCTCTTTCAAATTGCAGTTTGATAACACAAATAACACTGTTGAGTATGAATCACTCCTTCTGGGAATGAATGTCGCTCAGAAGGAGGGAATCAAGAACTTGCATGCTCAAGGAGATGCCAAGTTAATAGTCTATCAAGTCAAGAACATATATCAAACAAGGAGCGAAAGGCTATGACACTATCGCAACCTTGTATGGGATCTAATAGAGGCTTTTGATGCTTTTGATATATCTATGTGTAGATCAGGAATTCGATTAACATCAAAGTAAGTAGATATTAACTAACCACAAAGCCAAATTGCAATGAAATAAATCCTAATTATACTCAACAGAAGCATTGAAAACAAGACATTCAAAATACATAAAAATCCATCACAAATGTCTCTTCCAATTGACCTCCATTGTCCTTCTTTCTCCTCCAAATAGCGGATTTGTCTGGATCTCACCTACAAGTGCAAAAGCATGAAGCAAGATTGATTTTGATAGTGCAAGGATACTAGAAGCGTGGTTGATTGATTTGATCCTTTGATTGAAGAAACTCATCCAATTTATAGACAAATTGGAGAGATGACAAGATTAGCATGAAGAGATTTGAAAGGAAATTTCAAATCAAGAATGACAAATATGACAAATTATGACAAATTGACACTTTCTATGCAACATTGATTGATTGATAATTATGACAAATTATGACAAAGTTGCTATGCAAAATTGATTGATTGACAAATTATGACAAATTTGCTATGTAATTCCCATGAAATTAGGAGAAATATTAGAGAAAATAGAAAATTAGATGAATTAGAAATTAGGAAATTAGAAAATTGATGAAAATTAGAAAATTAGGAATTAGGAGAAATTAGTAAATTGGAAAATTAGGTAAATTAATTAATAATTTTTCATTCATTAATTAATTCACAAAGAGAGGAGAAATTAGTTAGCCAATTAAATAAACATTTAATTGTGACAAGAAGACTTAGGATAAATAAATAAATTATTTAACCTAGAGGGAAAATGACCAACAAGGTTAAATGAACAAATCATAAAAACCCTAGAAGATGAATTAGAAATGCAAAGATGACAATTAGGTCTTGATGTAGGATCGATTTGATCATGATTCTGACTTGATAAAAGACCAATGCTAATAAATGATTTGATTGATAAATGCACCAATTGACGAGGAACAATGACTAATTGATCCAAATTGACATGATTGAGAAGGACGGCGATCGATGACAAATTGATCGCAAGATTGAAAGTGACAATGATCGATGACAAATCGATCGCAAAATGACAAGATTGAAAATGTCAATGATCGATGACAAATTGATCGCAAGACAACAAGATTGATAAGAGGACAAAACCCTAATTCCATCATCGATTAGGATTGACGATGTCCAAAATGAAATCGAATTGACGATGTCAAAATATGCCAAATGAGCACGCACATTGATGCGACAGGATAAGATCGACCAAAATCATGACTGAAGATTGTTATCGACAAGACCAAATTTGAAAGCGAGACAAATGAAGAATGCAGAAGAAAGACTCAATGCTTGCAAATGATAAAGACCAAGTGCGCAACATAGAAGAAATGTTAATGCGATGCAAAAACCCTAAAATAAGGCAATGTGCAAATGTTAAAGTATGACTCCGCAAGGTTGACCAGTTTTAGACGTCTACATTTTGCCCCTCTTTGAGACAATGTGATATTAAGCATTGTTTCAAAGAACAATAATGAAAACACCCCAGATAATGACAATGACATATGCATGCCCCCTCGAGGAATTGGCCGGAAACATCAAGAAAAGAGGCCAATTGATCGATAAGAATGATAGAAAATGATAGGATCAAACAGATTAACAATTGGAGATCGGATGCACAAATGACAAGCAATGAAAGGTGCAAAAGACTGTGACCAGCATGAGATGGAGAGGGTGCACATCCATCTATGCATTGACAAAGATCTATAAATGAGACAAAGAGAGTGAAAAGAGCTCATTTGCACTAGCCAAAGAGGAGAATTTGTTGCTCTGGAAAAAGATGCGTGCAGAGAGATGGTGAACATTCCAATGGTAGATCACCTTGAAGAACGTGTACACACCTACAGACGATCGGATGACGCAGGAGCAGTGGTATGTATCTCAAAAACCCATATTGTCAATTTCATGAATTTGACTTGCTTGCGGGACATTGCGGGGCCCACAGAGAATGCAGAAAGTGACTTCTACGCCTGTGTGGGCGCATCTTGCGCTTGTGTAGGGTACACAGGCACAAGTTGATGCAACACAGGCGCAGGACATAGCACACAGGCGTAGTTGTGCACTGGGAACTCAAATTTGGTCAAAAATAGCATGCAAATGATCTGAAAAGGGGGATAAGGGTAAGATAGATCAAAATAGATTAGAAACACCCTGATTTGGACATGAAACAAGGAAATGTAGCCCATAGGAGGAAACCCTAAAACTGACAAAATGTGCCCCAATTGTGATGCATAGTTGACAGTATCCATTGATCACGCGGGAGAACCGACTTGATTGCTTCATGTTATGACATAGACTCAGAAGCACAGACAGTAATACATTAGCAAGACTTGGAATATACTATATCACATTCATGCCCGAGATTAGGGCAAACATAGGACTACTTACCGCGTTGGCATTCAGAGACCTCCTCATTCCATCTGGCGACTGGAGAGGCGACTGTGACACTAGAGGATGTATGGTGTATCCTTCACATTCCGATTCATGGGGAGATGATAGAGTATGACCCAGTGACAGGGAGAGACGCTTTGTGCAGATTATTTGAGTGCGACGTAGATGATCTGGATATTGTAGAGAGGGAGATTGGCTGGGAGACCATGGCATCAGAGTATGATCGACGATATGTGGTGATAGCATGCCTATTATTAGGAGACAGACGAGGACATGGATTCCCTATTGGATGGGGAAGAGTGCTAGAGTGGATGGTGACAGAGGGGATTGTGTACACATGGGGACCATGTGTACTTGCTATGCTATATTTTCAGCTGCATCAGATAGCATACCAGGGAGTGTAGACTTTGAGCTGTGGAGTCACACTGTTATAGGTATGGGCATTTGAGCACATAGCCATATGTCAACCTATTGCAGAGAGACATGTAGTACCACATCGACCATATGTGTACTGCTATGGGGGAGCACTGAGATAGGGTCCTTTCAGATACATATTGTATTGGCGACATGAGCTAGACAGATTGAGAGAGTTCACATGGAGGCCATATCTTGATTGCCCTGGATGGTCAAATGATAGTGATGAGCTACCGTATTGCAGACAGGAGAGATACCTGATTGGGTGAGTAGTGAATCACCAAAGAGTGATTGAGATGTACCTGCCAGAGAGAGTCAGACGATAGTTTGGAGAGAGGCAGGATGTACTTAGAGGGACTGCACACTTTGCTCGATCTCATAGAGAGACGAGTCAGTGGGGGAGGATGATTCAGCCACACATAGCATATGCTGACTTCACACAGCTACACCAAAGACAGTGGGATTGGAGATCAGATGTGGTGGACACCGAGATGACAGAGGAGTATGAGCAATGGTTTGCACGACGATGGCCTGTGCCATTGACAGATCCTGATATTCCAGTACCGAGGAGACAGGAGGACTTCCCACTCACTAGAGAGGATGAGGACTGAGATGAGGACGAGGAGGATGAGGGTGGTGATGAGGATGAGGGCGGTGATGAGGACAGAGATGATGAGGATGAAGATTAAGAGCCAGATTCAGCCGATCAAGAGTCATTGCAGGATATACCCATAGAGCCGGAGACAGCTAGGATAGAGGAGATGGAGATGTGCAAGGCTACCATAGTGAGTCAGCATGATCAAATTGTGACATTAGAGAGATAGAATGCTATCTTGAGGATAGAGCATGATCAGGTCAAAGCAGAGATAGCTAGACTTACAACGGCTCGAGATACAACAATAGCCTAGGCACAACAAGAAGGGCAGAGAGTCACTGAGTATATTGGGTCGATTAGGGATGCTAGTGCATGTGAGATGGCACCGATGTTGGTAGAGATCGGAGAGGAGATACGCCATTGGAGGACACTATATGAGAGTGTAGTTCCACCAGAGTAGAGAGCATTGTCATATCAGACACGATCGAGGATAGAGAGCAGGCCACGTTCTCGGAGGTTAGTGAGCAGCATGGGGGTGAGTGGACCTATGAGACCACCACAGCCAGGACCTTGGACAGGAGGGACATCATCCTTGAGACATGGAAAGGATGAGGAGGACAGAGGGAGCACCCAGTGACAGAGGCACGTACTCCTTATGATAGACAGTTGACATTATGTAGTGTGACATTATGTAGTCAGCCTGCGGGCCATACTGAGGACAGACAGTCCAATTTTGTACTCCGATATTATTTTGATATATGACACGATATGCATTGATATGATGGGATGCAATGTGTTATGGTTGATGTGTTTACTTTCCATGCATGGATGGCTTATGCACTATTTATGTACCATTGTGGAACATGTATGGATATATTTTTATGTGTTTTTGATGCATTCATAATACGAAATGGATAAAATGCTTGATGTGATGTTTGATATAATGCAAATGTAGTAATCAATGAATGCAGGATGCAACATATGTATTTGGAGATCGGAGAACTAGACTGAACTGACTGCCCAAACTAATGGAAGAAATGTTAGTAAGAAGAAATTAGACAGAGGATAGTTAGAGATGAAGAAAAACTTGCTTTCACCAATGCACTTTGTAGGTGAGAACCTTTATTTTAATGTAGCAAACCGGATGCAGAGCATCATGGCATTGAAGGCCAGAGCCGAAACGCAACCCTTTTTGCAAAAGACAGACACATCGCACACAAGGAATGAGTGAAGCATCCTAGGGTGCATACATCAAGGGTAGAGGTATGTGCGACATTCACAAAGAGAATGTACTTATCACAGACACCCAATGATATTGTTGCCCCAGTTTGTAACAAACATTCCACAAACAGCAAACACAACAAAAAAAAACAAAAGGGACCATGAACCATCTCGGTTACTCTAAATCACTCAGTGACATCATCGAGCAACATAGAAACATGATCGAAGATAAATCAATAAATGATAAGACTCGCTAATTCCAACAAGTCAAACAAACATCTTGATTTTCATTGTCAAAAGTTGAAAGTGTTGATAAGACGATCATGTTGTCTGGTTTCAGGGAATGCGGTACCCCGTCTAAGACAGGACATAGTCTAGTTTCGAGCATACCAGACCCTGTATAAGACTCATGATAATGTGCCAAGGATGAATGATATTAATGTTGATGTTCGATTGAGAAGACAATTGTGATTAGCTTGAATGTTTGGTTTGATTGAAAAAGTTCATCTGTTAACGCATGATTCCATTAAAGCACAATGTGTGATTGCGTGTCGTTGGAGGTATGCTTAGCGATCTGTCTATGCATAGAGGGGATATTTTTTGTTATGCTTTTTTGAGTTTTTACAATTTTTTTTGTGTTCATTTTTTCAGGACTTTATTTGATGTTTAGGGATTTATTTCAGGACAGTTTTTGATTTTTTTGGATTTTTTCAGGGCATTATTCAATTTTATTTTTTTTGAATTTGTCAGGACATTTTTCAATTTTTTTGGATTATTTCAGGACATTATTTGATTTTTATGATTTTTTTCAGGACATTATTTGATTTTTATTTTTTTTTTGAATTTGTTAGGACATTTTTCAATTCTTTTGGATTATTTCAGGACATTATTTGATTTTTATGATTTTTTTAGGACATTATTTGATTTGAAAGTTCTAGTGATTGATCATGACAAGGGGAACACACCCAATGCACATCGGAAAGACATATATAGAGACCAGGACTGAAACATATGCATAAGAAATCGGAGTATGCAAGACAATGATGTTGACCAATCACAGGCCTGGAACAGAACATTGGGTCAGGACAAGGATAGGCATGATAAACCTATAGAGAGAAAGCATAGCTAGAGGTCATGATAGATGATAGAGCAATGATCGTTTTACACATGGGGCCTGTTTGCCAGGTTTTCACCATGGTACTTGCCCAAAGCACTTGTTTGCTAGGTTTTCACTAGAGGGCGAATCATTTTTCTTTACTTTTTTGTTCTTTTTCTTTGTTTTTCACTTTTTTTGTATTCTTTTTTCACTTTTTGATTTTTTTTGTATTTTTTCAGGATCATATTTGAAAAAGTGCTGATAGAAAATTATGCCCAGTACTTGCGAAGGTGTATGCTATTTACAGGATCGGACAAAGGTTCACCTTCTGGGGTGGCAAGTTGATATGCCCCCGAGCCATAGGCTGCAGTCACTATGAAAGGCCCAACCCAATTAGGTTCAAACTTGCCTTTGATGATGTCAGTAGATTGTGCATTCTTGGGGTTTGCCTTTAAAACCAGATCTCCCACTTCAAAGTGTCACCCTTTGACCTTCTTATTATAAGAGCGACGGAGATGGTTTTGATATGCTTGCAAATGTGTCAGAGCTGTCTAACGTTTCTCATCTAACATCTCAAGCTGATGCAATCAAGAGACTCTGTGCATCTCATCATCAATCAGATGTTGCAAGGAAACATGCAAAGAAGGAATCTCCACTTCTAAGGGTAAAATGGTTTCTGCACCATACACCAAGGAATAAGGTGTTGCGCCAGTAGGTGTGCGAATAGAAGTGTGATAAGCCCACAGTGTTGGATTCAACTGTACATGCCAATCTCGGCCAATGTCATTGACAACCTTTTTCAGGATCTTGATAATGGTTTTATTTGATGCTTTGGCTTGACCATTACCCTGTGGATAGTATGGACTGGAGAAATGATGTTGGATGTGAAATTTTGCACAGAGTTCCTTGACCTCTTTATTCTTGAAGGGACAACCATTAATCTGTGACTATGGCAAGGGGAACCCCATATCGGCATATGATATAATTTAGTAGGAATTTTGAAATTTGCACACCAGTGATATAGGTCATTGGGATAGCCTTGATCCATTTTGTAAAATACTCTGTGGCTGTAATGATGAACTTGTGTCCATTTGCAGATGTCGGGTGAATCTTGCCAATAAGATCCAATCCCCATTGAGAAAAGGGCCACAGAGATATGACAGAATGAAGCTCTTGGGCTGGTGCATGAATGTACTTTCCATGGATCTGGCATTTGTAGCACTTCTTAACAAAATCATGAACATCCTTTTCCAGAGTGGGCCAATAATACCCAACACAAATCAACTTTTTGGCTAAGCTCAAACCATTGAAATGGCCCCCACATATACCATCATGAACCTCATGTAAAGCTGTTTGTGCTTCGTTAGAATCCAAACACCTGAGGAGGGTATGGTCAAAGGAATGATGGTAAAGGGTGTCAGCAATGATGACATATTTGGCTTTCTGTCGGATGAAGGCTCGACGTTGGTTAGTGGAAAGGTTAGGTGGTAAGGTTTGGGATTTCAAATATTGATAGATTTCATTGTACCATGGGGAGTTAGGGCCAACAAGAACACACATCACATCTGTTGTCAGAATTTCAAAAGAAGGGACAAGCAATTGTTCGACCAAAAATTCACATTTGTCCATATTGTGGGGCATATTTAACATGGAAGCAATCATAGCCATTGCATCTGCCGACTTGTTTTGAATTCTTAGAACTTGATTGAAATGAATAGCCATGAATTTTGTCTTGAAGAAATCTACCATATGCTTGTAGGGATTAAGCTTTTCATCTTTTGTTTCGTAGTCATCATTCACTTGATGGATGACTAACTAGGAATCTCCATAGACTTGTAAATGTGTGATGTTCCAGTGGACCGCTACTCAGAGTCTTGTGACCAGAGCTTCATATTCTGCAATGTTATTAGTACAATGGAAATTTATTCTGTAGGATTTGGGAATAGCATCACCTTGAGGGGTGACAAACAATATACCTACTCCGGACGTGAACTTGGTATGGGATCCATCAAAGTATAACTTCCATTGATTAGAAGATGTAAGAGCAAAGACTGATTCATCCAGAAAATCGGTCAACATGGGATGATCATCATATATAGGAGCCTCTGAAAGTTGATCCGCTATGACTTGTCCTTTTATTGCCTTTCGCTCCATGTACTCAATATCAAACTCGCTGAGGATCATAACCCACTTTGCTAGGCGACTTGTCAAAGCTACCCTACTAAGCAAGTATTTCAAGGGATTAATTTTTGCAACTAGCAATGTCTGATGACTTAACATATAGTGTCGAAGCTTCTGTGTTGCAAAGACTACTGCTAAACATGCTCGTTCAATAGTTGAATAATTCAGCTCATAGCCCACTAATGTCCGACTGATATAATAAATAGTCCGCTCTTTGCCTTTCTCATCTTGTTGGGCCAAGAGAACTCCTAGTGCGGTTTTAGTTGCAGAAATATACAATATAAATGGCTTTCCTTCTATAGGAGGCATTAGAATAGGCGGCGACAAAAGATAATCCTTGAGAGCTTGAAATGCTGATTGACATTTCTCAGTCCATTTAAAAGTAACTCCTTTATGCAATAAGTGTTGGAATGGATGACATTTGTCTGCCAATTGAGCTATAAAGTGGCGGATTGATTGTAGCTTTCCTTGCAGACTTCTTAGTTGATAGAGATTGGAAGGAGGAGGCATATCCATTATTGCTTTAACCTTGGTAGGGTCGACTTCGATGCCTCTATGAGAAACAATGTACCCTAGTAATTTACTGGCTGTGACACCAAAGACACACTTCTTTGGATTGAGTCTGAGCTTGTAGGTCTCCATTCAGTCAAAGATTGGGCCCAGGATGGCTAGATGACTATCTCTTGTGACAGATTTGCACAATAAGTCATCAACATAGTCTTCCATCAAAGTATGCATGAAATCATGGAAAATTGTCGTCATCACTCTTTGATATGTTGCATTAGCATTTTTAAGACCAAAGGGCATCACATTCCAACAATAGGTACCCCAAGCATAGGTGAATGCAGTCTTAGGTTGATCTTCAGGAGCAATGCAAATTTGGTTATAGCCAGAGAAACCATCCATCAATGAGAGCATCTCATATCTAGCAGTCATGTCAACTATGATGTCTATATTTGGCAGTGGAAAATCATCTTTAGGGCATGCTTGATTGAGATCCCTAAAATCTGTACAAATTCTGATGCCCCCAGTTACCTTGCTAACTAGTACCAAATTGGAAATCCAGTCTGCATAATCGATGGGTCTGATAAAGCCCATGTCTAGTATTTTTTTTAGTTCTACCTTGACCAAGAGAGCCACCTGGGGATGCATCTTTCTGAGTTTCTGTTTGACAGGCTTGGCATCTATTTTTAATGGCAAGTGATGAAGGACTAATTCTGGATCAAGGCCAGGCATATCTGCATAGGACCATGCAAAGCTATTCTTCTTCTCAAGGAAGAAATTGACAAAATCTATCTTTTCCTATTTTGATAAAGAAGCAGCGAAATGAATGACCTTAGGGTTGTCAGGTGTACCCAAATTTATCTCTTCAGTCATTTCCACAAGCAATGTTTATTTATCCTGACTTGATAGGGGTATGTCCAATCTTCCACCTTTGGGTGCCTCAAAGAGGTTTTCACCCACAGGTACGTCTTTTATTTTTACTTTTTCATGATCAGAGAGTGCCTTACGATTTTCACTCAAAGACCTATTCTTTTGATTTTTTACTTTTTCTTTTTCATTTTTATGACTAGAAGATGGAGTTGACTCCCCAAAATATGCTATGGAATCTAGATCAATAGCAAATCCTGCCTTATGATCTCCTTGTGGTATGCCTTCTCGTAGTCCAAGGAATTATGCAATTGCTTCATCATTTTGAAAACAATCCAATGTGAGTGGTTCTTGTTGATCATGTTGGATAAGCTGGGGATAAATGAGGGGCATGTCATCATCGGTTTTAAGGAGGGAGAGGGCCAAGATGGTAAAAATGTAAATGTCCATGGTATCACTGTTTGAACTGCTTGTACCTGATTTGGAGCTTGGGTCCCAGAATGACTCTATCCAAGCATTAGGACATGTTTTAGGAGGGGGAGTTATTTCATGTTTGTCATCCATGGGCAAATCATCAGGGTCAAGGAAAACATTGTCAAGGGCATAGGAGCTAGAAGAAAAAGAACTCCACTCCCATTCATTGGAATCAGTTTCGGGTCGGGTATCCTCAAGTGTTGTTTCATCATCAGAGTCACACCCCTTTCCACACATGGTCACTTTGGTAGATGAGGGTCCAATTTGCAATGGTACAAAACCTAACCCTAAAGTTGGAGGTCGCATCTTGTGTATAATAGGTTCTAGCCTTCCTTTCTTGTCAAGGCCTAAGCCACTGCAGCCATCATATCCTTTATCTGCAGCATAGTAAATCCTTTGCCATACCATTCCACCGACAACCTGACAGGTGGGGTCTCAGTTGGATCCTTATAAAGCCAATTTATGACATCATCATCCAAAGTTTCTTTGTCAAGTTCACCCCATCTTGTAAATGTAGTGGGGGGTTGATATTGTATGACTACCTTAGGTTCCTTTTGCAACAAATGTGGTTTTCCATATGATTTTGGAGATATTGGTAAATTCCTGACGAGGAATGTTTGAGCCATTGAATACTCTCTGCATCCTTGGTCCTGTATCTTCAATTTTCCTTTGACAGCATCTAACAATTCATTAGGATCCACATAACTATGTGAGTGGGCCTCTCTATTAACTGGGACTTGCTGCTGCAGGGAATCCTTTAGAGTAGCACAAAACTAAAATGGATTAGGATCTCTTGGAATTGTTATCTCAGTTCCATTGTAAGGATATTTTAAACATTGATGATAAGTGGATGGAACTGCTTTCATTACGTGGATCCACGGACGGCCAAGAATCATATTGTAAGGGAGATCGAGGTCTAGAACCTGTATGAATGTGTTTTCTGTCACTGGACTGACTCTGATAGGCAATGTAATTATCCCTTTAGATGGGCGCTCAACATCATCATATTCTTTGATTGTTATTCTTCTGGAAGAATCAATATCATTTTCTGTATAACCAAGACCAATGACCACTCTCAAGGTACAAATATTAAGACCCGTTCTGCCATCTATCAAGACTCGTCGGATTTTGCAATTATGGACAAAGACTTCAAGATGTAAAGGATCATTATGAGGGAGCTTATCAGGTGAAATATCATTATCAGAAAATGCAACGTGTTGGGAAACAACTAGATGTCCTATTCAGGCTTGAAACTGGTCAACATCAATGTCTGTCGGGACAGTGGACTCAATTAAAGCTTTATCTAGGATTGTGCGATGCATAGGGGACATTTTAAAAAACTCAAGGATCGATATTTGTGTAGGTGTCTTTCCCAGATGATCTAGGAGATTATATTGACTTGTAGAAGTTGACTTGGGAGGAGTTGCAGGAGCTCCTTTTAGGACTATTTTGGATCGAAGAGTGGTGATTGCACAAGAAGGATCTTGTCCCTTTATTCTTAGGGTGGAAACATACTCATTTGACACTTGAAAACAATTGATGACATTGTTATAACCAGTATTCGCATAATTTGTTGTTTGGGTAGAGTCTGAAGAAGACGCTTTACCCTTGTCATGATCAAGCAAAGGAGTTTTGAAAATTGTATGATCAGTGTTGGAGGTCACGTTGGGCGGATCTACCTCAATTACTCCTTGCTCTAACAAGTCTTGAATCATATGTTTCAATTGAAAACATGATGCAGTTTTATGTCCTTTTGACCGATGGTATTCACAATATGCATTATCATTCCACCAATGCGGCTTTACCAATGGTTCTGCCTTGATATCTGGTAACTTGATTAATTTTGCTTGTATTAATTGTTTCATTACTGACTCAATAGGCTCTCCCAATGGCATAAATTATTGAGGAGGCCCATCCCTTGATCGGAAAGGTTTTCATTGCTGGTTTTGTTGCTAACCTTGTTGTTGATTATATTGTTGAGTGTATTGTTGACTATGCTATTGGTATTGCGGCTGTTGAGTAACATTGCTCGCCGATGTTTGATTTTGTTCCATAGTTGACATATTAGGAGCACTCAATTTCTTGATTGTGAATGGGGGTTGATTTGCATTCACCGCTCTTGCGTCAACAACTCCATCATTAGTGACATTCTTGTTTTTGTACCAAAATCTATTTCTGTCCCCTGGATTGTTTGTGTTGTCACTGTCTTTGTTGAGCTTAATGATTCCCTTAGCTACAAGAGCAGTTTCAATGTTCATCCCTTTCTTAATGAGTTTCTCAATAGTACTGGGACTTTTCAATTTGAGTTCATACATCATTTCTAGGACCAAATTTTGGATAAGCAAGTTCAATTGTTGTTCTTTAGGTATATCTAAGGAAGAATGACTATACAAGCTTCGCCATCATTGCAAGAAAGTCACCAATGGTTCACCTTGCTTTTGCTTGGTGTTGCATAAATCTGACATGGTCACGTCACTGTCAATGTTGAATGTGAAGTGAGATATAAACTTTTGAGCCAATTCTGACCAATTCTTTATATTTCCTGGCAGATGCGAATACCAATCCATGGCTTGTCCCATGAGACTTCGTGCAAATAAGCGCATTAAATATGTTTCCTCATAACTCACTTCAGTACACGCTACGAAAAATGCTCGAATGTGATCTTTTGGATTGCCATTCCCTTTATATTTCTCAAAATTAGGTGCCTCAAAATGCTTAGGGAAGGGAGGCATATATAAGCTCTTGTCAAATGGATTAGGACATAAATCTTGATCTGTGTACAACTTCTTTGTTCCTTTGGTTTACAATGCATCAACTTGTCGTTGCAACTTCTCAAGCTGTTGCACAATTTTGTTAGATTTTGGAGGTCCATCATTAATCCTGGTGGGTACTCTTTGTCGATACATCATGTTTCCGATCGGTTGTTGATGCTCTGAAATTGCCGTCTTTGGTGTCTCCGGCATATAATGTTCTTGGTACACCTCTTGTTGTTGTGGTTGTGCCATGCCTTGATATTGACCTTGTTGCTGTGCTTCTTGTGGTGGAATCATCATTTGTAGCCTAGGTTAATATTGCAATTGAGGGTGTTGTTGATATTGCACAGGTGTCAATTGCAATTGTGAAGTATGATAGCTTGTTTGTCTTGGCACATACTGAGGCACATGTTGTTGTTGTTGCTGACGAATCAAAATTTGCCGACTTTGTGCCAATTGTTGTTGTCTCGGTGTAAATCTGATCATTTGCAAAAAACTTTGTTTGGGAGGTTTTTGTTGTTTCTCCTTAAGATGGGGTATGGCACTTGCATTGACATGCTGTGTTGTTTGTCCAATCCATTGTGGTGGTTGCAAGTTTGTATTAACTTGTAATGGTGTAGAAGGCGCTGTAACTTGTTGTCGAATGCAACATTGTTGTTGTTGTGCATTGTTTGTTTGCACATTTGATTGTACCTTTTGTGTATTACTCAATTGTTGCAACATTTGCTGTTGATGCAAATCATTATCTATAGCTCTTTGTGTCACCATATCGAAGGATCTGTCACAATAGTTTGCATAACAGGTACATGAGTGTTTGGCAAATATATTGAGCTTAATGGGACATAGGAACTTTGTTGCATTGTGGAATTGTTTTGGACATTGGTGAGATCAGGCATTGCAATCATGAAGCTTTCTTGCATCTTAGATTTTGATCCAATTTTATGCATGTGAGGAACCACTTCTTGTTGAGGGACAGCAACCAATATTTGTGTAGTCTTCATTTGATAGATTGTGTTATAGGTGTTGTGTTAAATAATGGATTATTTATTGTCTCAAATGGTGACTTTTGAGGAATAGTCACTATCAATGCCTTTGAAGCATGTTTACTCATCAAGGTAGGTTGAGTTTCTTGTTGCACATTTTCTTCATTTGGATGTGGAGAGAAACTTAACAGCTCACCGCCTTGTTGTTTTTGCAAATTGATTTGCTCACTTGAGGAGGTCACATTACTCATCATGTCAAGATATTTTTGTTGGAACATCTTAAAGACCTTGTTCAAGAATTTATCCATCTTTTTCATCAACTTTGGATCTTGAAGGAACAAATCAACATCATTAGAGGCATCAGAATCTAATGAAGAATGTGGTAAAATATTTGGAGTTATTTCTTGTTGAATGCCTTGATCTAAACCAAATCCTTGTGAAAGAGTTTATTCCTCATATAATGTTTGAATTTCATGTTGCAGGTTCAGTTGATTCCAATCAAAAGGTGCATTTCCCCTTGGTGTTGGTGGAACACTCCCATGTCCTGGTTTCATGGGTACAAACACTAGTTAATATAATGGAGGTGGTCCAAGTTGAACCATTCCATATGGTGGTAATGATGTGCTTGATGAACCTTCAATTTGTACTGTTTGACTAGTTTGAAACTGTGAGTTTGATATGTTGTCAATGGGTTGATATGTTGGTTCACCCATCTTCTTAGATTTTGACCTTATTTCAACAGGCATGTCACTATACAAATGCAATATTTTTGGAATTTTTCAAGGATAATATATGATATGCAACTAAATGCAAACTAAAATAGATGAGAATGCAATCTATGGCAAGAATGCAACCTATGTTTTTGTTGCTTTTCGAGATTTTGACAAACCTTTTGGAATGAAAATCTAAAAAGAGACCCTTAGGAAATTGAAATGATGTCTAGACCTCAAAGGAAAAAAGGATCAAGTGACAAAAGGACAAAATGACAATGTCTCCCCTATATGCTTGGATACTAAGCTAGGTTTGACCAAATGACATTAATGACAAAAAGAGAAAAGGTTTGATAAGGTCTAGACTTCCTAATAATGACTTAGGGTTTATCAAAGATTTGGATTACTCAAGTATGACAAAACCTAGTTTTGACACTATATGCAAAGGGACAATTACTATGAAAGTGTTCCTAATATGATATGATAATGACCTAAGCTTAATGAAGAAACCTAGGGTATGCAAATGCAAATGTATGACAATGTCAACCTAAGACAAAACCTAAGGTTGAATTATGAAATGGTATTACTCTAATGCAAGAGAACACATGCAAATGGATGACCCTTATTGATATGCAAAGGAGTATGACCTAGGTGAAACCTAACCTTGGTAATTGACAATGAATTTGCAAAATGCAAACCTAGGATGAACCTAAATCTAAGTGACATGAATGTTGAGACAAGATTTTGAAAAATGTTTGACAACCATGTTTGAAGGTGTTTTGAACTTTGTTGAATGAAATACTCTTGTGTTTAACCTTGTTTTGAATCAATTTGTCTTGTTTTTGAAATGAGACACAACTCAACTTTTGACAAGCAAAGAAGACAAGATATTTTAACTTAGACTCAAGACAATCATGCTCATTCATACATTTCTTATGGTAGGTAAGGACAGTAGGTACTTGAGAGGTAGACTTGTTATGAGATTCAAGGAGAATACATAGATTCTTGACCCCACGGGCTCCCCTCCACGACACTCACTTCTCAAGGTAGCCAAGCATCAGTCCCCATGGAAATCTCCCCATGGAAAACTTAGTATCTCTTCCAAGTATCCGAACTTGTCCTTCTCAAGCAACTAGAAGGATTTTTGGCCTCTAAATACAAGGTGTTTAGTAAGGATTTCTGTTAAGCGTTACTGCTTGGTGTCACGCAAGCGTGATTAAGACATTAAGCCCACCAAGATACCAAACAAATGTAGTCTCACAAGCATGATTTAGACCATGAGGCCCTACTTAGATGTTGATATGAGAAAGAGTTCAAGGGTCATCACTTCCCAAGTAACTACAATTCCCACGTAACCCTTCCTTCAAAGCTTTTGCCCATCAGGTATTTATTTATAGCGAGTTAGAATGCCAAGGTACTCTGGTTGTGCTCACTTTGGGTCGTTCCCTTCTCACAATTGTCACTTGCTTGCAAAAGAAAGCAAATGGTCAGGAAGGCAGGCCCTCTAAAGCTAACAAACAATCCGAGCCATGAGAATGGTACCGAAGATCTGGATTTCTGATCACCCTAAGAAGGATGAGAGCATACTCTCCTACTCCAATGTCAAACTCGACAATCAAAGCAAACACACGTTCATTCCATCCCACTTAGCAATCATACTAGGTGCCTAATTATGAATCACAAACACAAAAGTTCAGTTGAAATACAAGGCAACCTGCAAAATCACCAAGTTAGAAGTTTAATTTGTTTGGTCTTTGACTAGCGAACTTGCATAAAATTTGTTAGTAGTTTCATTTTTCTCTTTGCCATGCGTAATGCCAAGGTGCTGCACAAAGAATCAGTACCAAAGAAAAACCAAAATGCAGAAATAGAATGCAAAACAAAGTAATTTACAAGTAAAAACATTGCTTTTTACCTCTGTTTCTGGCCTTACACAGGCACAGAATGTCTTACACAGGCACAGAATGCAGTAACACAAGCGCAGAATGCATTGACACAAGCGCAGATCCCTTTGACATAGGTGCAGAATGCAGTAACATAGGTGCAGATCCCTTGAAACAGGCGCATAACTCTCCTACACGGGCGCAGAAGTGCCCAGAAAGCTTCGAGTGGCTTTGTTTCTTGAGTTTTTCACCTGCAAATTAGCTCAAAAGGCACTCAAAAGCATGGTTAGATGGTTAGTTCATGTCAGGTTCACCAAAAATGTAGATTAGGAATTTGATTAACATCAAAGCAAGTAGATATTAACTAACCACAAAGCCAAATTGCAATGAAATAAATCCTAATTATACTCAATAGAAGCATTGAAAACAAGACATTCAAAATACATAAAAATCCATCACCAATGTCTCTTCCAATTGACCTCCATTGTCCTTCTTTCTCCTCCAAATAGTGGATTTGTGTGGATCTCACCTACAAGTGCAAAAGCATGAAGCAAGATTGATTTTGATAGTGCGAGGATACTAGAAGCATGGTTGATTGATTCGATCCTTTGATTGAAGAAACTCATCCAATTTATAGACAAATTGGAGAGATGATAAGATTAGCATGAAGAGATTTGAAAGGAAATTTCAAATCAAGAATGACAAATATGACAAATTATGACAAATTGACACTTTCTATGCAAGATTGATTGATTGATAATTATGACAAATAATGACAAAGTTGCTATGCAAAATTGATTGATTGACAAATTTGCTATGTCATTCCCATGAAATTAGGAGAAATATTAGAGAAAATAGAAAATTAGATGAATTAGAATTAGGAAATTAGAAAATTGATGAAAATTAGAAAATTAGGAATTAGGAGAAATTAGTAAATTGGAAAATTAGGTAAATTAATTAATAATTTTTCATTCATTAATTAATTCACAGAGAGAGGAGAAATTAGTTAGCCAATTAAATAAACATTTAATTGTGACAAGAAGACCTAGGATAAATAAATAAATTATTTAACCTAGAGAGAAAATGACCAACAAGGTTAAATGAACAAATCATAAAAACCCTAGAAGATGAATTAGAAATACAAAGACGACAATTAGGTATTGATGTAGGATCGATTTGATCATGATTTTGACTTGATAAAAGACCAATGTTGATAAATGATTTGATTGATAAATGCATCAATTGATGAGGAACAATGACTAATTGATCCAAATTGACATGATTGAGAAGGACGACGATCGATCGCAAGATTGAAAATGACAATGATCGATGACAAATTGATCGCAAAATGACAAGATTGAAAATGTCAACGATCGATGACAAATCGATCGCAAGATGACAAGATTGATAAGAGGACAAAACCCTAATTCCATCATCGATTAGGATTGACGATGTCCAAAATGAAATTGAATTGACGATGTCAAAATATGCCAAATGAGCATGCACATTGATGCGACAGGATAAGATCGACCAAAATCATGACTCAAGATTGTTATCGACAAGACCAAATTCGAAAGCGAGACAAATGAAGAATGCAGAAGAAAGACTCGATGCTCACAAATGATAAAGACCAAGTGTACAACATAGAAGAAATGTTAATGCGACACAAAAACCCTAAAATAAGGCAATGTGCAAATGTTAAAGTATGACTCCGCAAGCGTTGACTAGTTTTAGACGTCTACACTATGGTTTCCCATGAATTCAATGACAGGGCTGACTCATTATCAATATTAGAAACTTCTTTGGTTCCTCACAAAGATTTTTTAGGATCAACTTATGTTGTTGAGTTAGTTTTCTGGCCAAGTCTTCCTGACAACTTTGATCATTGGCAAGTATTTAAAGATGATTGTCATGTAATAAATTTTTTGCAGACCGCTGACAATTTTGATGATCTGTACTTTGAAGGTAGTCAATGCCCTTCAAAGGATGCAATTGAAAGTATTGATGTAGAAATGGGAGAAAAAATTCTCCAATTAAAAGGAAACAAGATCCCCAAGGGTCTAGTTTCACTAGAAAAGCTTTTTGACAAGCATGATCACTATGTTAAGAAGCAACAAAGATCAGCTACAAGGTCAATGGAATATGAACAAGTAAACATTGGGATTGAAGACAATCCAAAATGATCAACATTGGAAAGCGTTGTTCACAAGGAGAAAGGCAAAAATTTGTTGCATTATTGCAGCAGTATGTTGACGTCTTGACATACTCCTATGAAGATCTAAAGTCTTTTCATCCCGAAGAGCTCCACCATGACATCCCATTGAAACCAGGTATTACGCCTTTCCATCAGAAGCAAATGCAATAAAACCCAAAGATCTCTGATACTATCTTTGCTAAAGTAAAAAAGATGTTGAAAGAAAGGATAATCTTCCCCATCCATCAATCTTCTTGGATAGCCAATATTGTACCTGTACGTATGAATAATGACAAAATTTAGATATGTGTCGATTTCCAAAACTTGAATCAGGCATCCTTAAAGGATAATTATCCTTTACCTGTCATGGATCATGTCCTACAAGCTATTACTAGAGCAGAAATGATGTCCATGTTGGATGGATTTTCAGGTTATAACCAAGAGAAGTTCTAGAGCAAGATCAGTATAAGGCCGCATTTACTACACCTTGGGGTACCTTTGCATAGCGCAGGATGCCTTTTGGATTAATAAATGCTTTAGCAACTTTCCAACGTGCAATGGACTTGGCCTTCCAAAGTTTTATTGGGTAGTTCATTGTGGTCTATTTGGATGATTTGACAGTTTATTCTAAGGAACGTCAAGATCATTTTTCTCATCTACAACGAGTCTTAGAGAAATATCGTCAACATGGAAAATCCCTCAATCCCAAGAAATTTGTTTTTTGTGTCACTGAAGGCAAGCTGCTTGGGCATATTGTTTCGAAGGAAGGTATAAAAATTGATGCAGAAAGGATAAAAGCTATTCATGACCTTTCCTTGCCAACAAGTAAGACTGCTATTCATTCTTTCTTCGACAAAGTAAATTTCCTGTGAAGATTCATTCCAGACTTTGTTGAACAAACTCGTCATATAGTTAATATGATGAAAGGTAATTCTCTCTTCAAATGGACTCCTGAAGGAAAGAAAGCTTTCCATCAGATCAAGGAAGCCATGGAAAATGCTCCAATCTTAGTATGCCTAGATTATACCAAAGAGTTCATTGTGTATAGCTATGCATCAAATCATACTTGTTCGGCTATACTAATGCAGAGAAATAATGAAGGTGTAGAATCACCTATTGAATTCATGAGTTATCCGCTGAAGGCTCATGAGTTGAAATACTCAGAAATGGAGAAGCATACTTTTGCCATGGTGAAAGTGGTGAAACATTTCAGGTTTTATATTTTGAATTCGCATGTTGTTGCTCTTGTTCTTGATGCTGTTGTCAAGTCGATTTTGACGCAACAAGAGTTTGGAACTAAAAGGGGCAACTGGGTTGCCAAGATTCAAGAATATGATATGGAAATCAAGCCCACTAAGTTGGTTTGTGGAAAATGTCTATGTCAGTTGATAGCTGACAACAAATCAATTGATGAAGTGGTGCTTGAAAACGAAGGTATCAATCAAGATCTTCCTCATGTTCTATTTGTTGGCACTACTAATGAGTGGTATTCCGACCTGGCATATCTCTTAACATATGGAGATTGTCCTGCACACATGTCAAGGAAAGAAAGGCGAACCTTAAAGCTTAAAGTAGTGAATTTTGTCCTATGGGACAATGGTTTGTACAAGAAGGGTCTGGACAGAAATTTCCTGCACTGCATGGACAAACAACAACAAGTAAGATTACTTCAAGCTTTTCATGATCTTGCTTGTGGAGGACATTTTTCTGCCCCTGTTACTGCACACAAAATCTTGTGTGCTAGATATTACTAGCCAACATTGTTTATTGATACATATAGTTGGGTTCACAAGTGTGAGCAATGTCAGCAATTTGTTGGTAAGCCTAAATTAGTTGCGCTCCCTCTAAAGCCAGTAACAATTGAAGAGCCTTTCCAACAGTGGGGGTTGGACTTTATTGGACCTATCAATCCAACATCAAGTGTAGGTCACATGTATATCCTCACAGTGATAGATTACTTTATCAAGTGGGTGGAGGCAATCCCAACTAAGCAATCTACCTCAGTGGTGGTTTGTCAATTTCTGAAGGAAAACATCATCTCAAGGTTTGGCATTCCTCATAAGATAGTAGCTGATAATGCTTCATGTTTTTCATCTTATGAGATAATTGACTATTGCTTTGATCATGATATTACTATTTCACACTCATCTGACTATTACCCGCAAGGAAATGGTCAGGTTGAGTCAAGCAACAAGAATCTGGTTACTATTATGAGGAATCTTGTTGATGAGAAACAACAGACTTGGCATAAAGCTCTTTATGATGCACTATGGGTGGATGTATAACTCCAAAAAGAGAAATTGGTATGTCACCTTTTCAACTTTTGTATGGGTTGAATGCTGAGATTCCAATCACTATGGAACTTCCAACATTAAAGCTTGCCAAGGCCATTGAAGATGAAACATATCAAGATTCACTGGAAAAGCGAATTATGTTTCTTTCTTAGCTAGAAGAAACAAGAGCTGAAGTGGTAGATAGGATTGCTTCCCACCAAAGCCAAGTGAAGGCATTGTTTGATAAGAAAACAACTTCTCATGAGTTCTCAGTTGGTGATCAAGTCTTGTTATGGGACAAGAGGAGGGAACCAAAGGGTTTGCATGGAAAGTTTGACTCTTTATGGAGAGGTCCCTTCACTATTCATGAAGTATGTGGCGAGCATAGCTACTTACTTGCATATGCAGATGGTGCCCCATTCTCGCTACCTCATAGCGAAGAACATTTGAAGCTCTTTGCTCAATAGAGAGCAATGTAAAGGAAGTTGTACCTTTTTGTAAAATATGTATAGTCTTTTCTTTTCAGTCTTTTCATCGCTTGACTCTATAGCCCAATGGATATAGGCACTCGGAGTTCTAGATTCTACAAGCTTCAAGTGGTGCAGCTTGTTCCCCAGTCAGAGCCAGCTGTTGTCCTCGATTTCAACATGTCCAAAATCATGTGGCAACCCTACGAAACTGGCCCATTTCGTACCTTATGGTCTTCGGGAGAGCTTAATCGACTTCGTCGGTTAGGTCATTTAGCTCTTTGCTTTTCATTTTAGTGTTTTTCTTGTTTTTCTTTAGTTTGCAGTTTTACTTGCAGTTTGGACTTTAAAGTCCGAATTGCAAGGTCTTTTCTTTGTTGACTGCACATCGGATTTTAAAGTTCGATGTGCATTTGCTTGGTCTAAGCCAGCAGTTCGGACTTTAAAGTCTGATCTGCAGGTGGTCTTTGCCTGCAGTTTGGACTTTAAAGTCTGACCTGCAGACTGCCTATTTGGTCAATGCATGTCAGAATTTAAAGTCCGACATGCAAGAGTTTCTAGCCTGCATGATGGAATTTAAAGTTCGACATGCAACTGCAAGTTGTAATTAATGCTGCATTAATTATTTTTTTAGGGTTTTTATTTAATCATTTTTTAAGTTAATTTTCACGTTTTCTTCCTTTGTTTTTGCTTGTCATCTTTTTCTCCATGCACCCTCCTTCGTTTTTTCTCACCGTGATTTGGATTTTTCTCACCGTGACTCAGATCAGATCGCTCCCTTGTTGGATTTTTCCATCATCATTGCCGTGAGGTAGGGTTTGCATTTTATTTTTCTCTCTGGGTTTTCCTTTTCGTTTTGCGTTTCTTTCTTCCTTGTTATGGTTTCTTTTGGGGTTTTTGTTCTATCTTTCGAAGAGCAATCAGATTTTGAAGTTCGATTGTCTCCCTTATTTTAGAGGACAATCGGACTTCAAAACCCGATTGCCCTTCGAAGTCTCCCTTCTCTAGCCACATACCGGACTTTAAAATCCAATGTGCAGCTAAACGAAAGGATCTCTGCATATTGGATTTTAAAGTCTGATATGTGGGATCATAACCTTCGCATATTGGACTTTAAAATCCGATATGCGAAGAAGAGTAAGTTGACATGTTGGGTTTCAAAACCCGACATGTCAACTAATTGTTTTTCCCTTTGTCTTCACATCAGACTTTAAAGTCTGATGTGCTAATCAAGGTATTTTTAATTGCACTTCAGACTTTAAAGTCTGATGTGTAATTTTTGTTTTCAAAAGAGCATGTCAGACTTTTTCCCCCGACTTGCTATTTTTGGCATTTTTACTCCCAAGCCTGTTTTGAGCCCCGTTTTTTGATCCGTTTGAGAAAAATAGTTTTTAATAATGATGAATACCTAATCATCAGTGTTGAATGCAGTCATCATGAATGTCAAAGCTCCCTCACAACAAGCCCGAGTCTTCCTCAAGTCAGTTGGAATCTTCTCCAAGTAAAGCATGATCAAGAAAGATGAAGTACAAGTATGACAAGTACTTGAATATCTATCCAGAGAGTTCAGTAGACTCGAATATTAAGGATATCAGAGACACTAAAATTGGGCATGTTAATATGCAAGAATTTGTTGACCGGGTTTAAAAGGCTCTTGCTTGTCTAACCAGTCTAATCAAATATGAGCTGCATAAGTATGCATCTTTCCCAGTTACAGCTCATGATCCTGAATTTGTACTGGCAATAGCAGATCACTTTGATCCAAATACAAGGAAAGTAAAGGATGCTGATCAGAACATCATCATGACCTTGGATAGTGTGTTCTTTAACAGTGTTTTCAAGGGTTCACCAGTTGAGGAAGTGGCTGATATTTCTCAAGAGAGTGCTCAAGAGTACTATGAGAAACATGAGGATAAATGCAAAAAGGTGATCAATACTATTTATCTCTCTACTGCAAGGAGCTCCCTCACCTCACGATGGCCTAAGTCCTTCCATAGGAGTGATTTTAATGAGGGATATAACGACATGGTTACCATGTTATCCAGAGTGAGGGGGTTAAAGGACTCTCATTATTTTCAAAACTGGATGTCTTATCACATAAATATAATCAGAAAGGGGGCCACAAGAATTGATTGGGGAGAGCTTATCAGTGATGTGCTTTGCGCTCAATTGAAGGAGGTCAAGGTGACACTGAAGTTTTACATGACCTCATACCTGGTTTACGCAGCTGCTTCAATGAGGCAACATCCAGGCTTGTCTACCAAGGGTGACAAAAGATTGGTGCCCGTCTGGGAGTATTATGATCAACTTACCATCGAGAATCAGGGTAACCACTATAGAAGAGTTAACGATGCTTTCTTTGTTGTGTGGAAATGTATGTTTGATAAGGGCCTTCAAAAGCAGAGATTGTCAGAGGCCGCCTACAACAGGGTCTCATTATGGTTGTGTTTTTCTTCAATTTCCTACATTCACCTACATCCGAATCAAATGTTTTTCAGGTGAGCCCTTCATTCTTCCAAGGTTCCCTTCAGAAAAAATCATCCTCATGGAGATGTGCAGACAACTGATTAATGTGCATGAAAAACAATCACAAGCACATAAGACTGGCTTGAAATTCCCAAAATCAATCGGTAGGTACTCAGTGCTAACCAATCCCAAGGCCAAAAATATGGAGGAATAAATGTAGTGGAATACCATGAGAAGGTTCAAGGCATGAACCAGTTATGACTTTCGTGGCATAAAGAGAAAACTCAGGAGGAGTTATAATCATGTCTATAGGTTTGCGGATGTTTGGGCAAATTGTCAGATTGAGGAGGATATAAGACGGATGGATTTCAACCATCTTACTTTGGAACAAATTGAAATTTTGGATTTAGCTAAGATCCCAATGACCATGGAAGACACAGATGACATAGTAGACCCTGTTTATTATGAGAAGAAGATTGTTGACTCCCCACTTCCACTTGTGCAATGGTCAAAGAAATAAAATCTATTACTCAGAGGATCTCTCCTATCTTAGCAAACACCAATGCTTGGTTGCTGAAAAGAATCTCAGGATGAAACAACTTCCTGCTAGTTCATGAGATTATAACAACAGTGATGGCCCATTGGCCAAGACAACTACAACTGAAACAAGAACAAAGAGAAGGGCAGACCCGCAAGCACTATCCTCAGCTCCTGTGGTACAATTGAAGGGTAAAGGACCCAAAATCAAATTTATAGTTAAAGGGTCGAAGAAGGGTGAATCATCATCCACATTACAGGAAACAATGGTGAAATAGCCAGAACAACGGCCTACTAGTGAAGTTGGAAAAGGAAAGGAGGTTGAAGAAGGTGAAATTCCTCAATAAGAGGAAGTACAGGTAGGAGAAGTATCACACCCAGTTGAAGTTGATGCCCCGATTACCTCACAAGTAATCGTCCACTCTATTGACTTTGACCAAGAGGATGAGGATTTTCAAGAAGATGGAGATCTAAGTATGGGCATGACACAATTGGAGACCATTGGTCAATTTTTCACAATAACCAACTTCTCTAATTTAGACGATATCCCTTCATCTACTTTTGAATCCACAATGATGGATTTTAATGAAACCTTGGAAGATGCACTTGCAGAATAGGTCTCAATAGACTTACTCGTCACCACCACCATAGTAACTCCTCCATTGGTCAGTGCTGAAGTTACATTCATGACACCCTCAACTCTCCCATCTGTAACTAAAGAGGTAGCAACAACAAATGTTCAACTAGATACCTCAATATCAACACCATCAGTAACACTCATAACTACTCCCGAATCTTCAACTCAAAATCAGCAAGGAGCTACTACTCCATCAACCAATCTATAACTACCCCCTTGGATCGAAGTAGTGGCCCCTAAAAGGAAAAAATAGTCGATCTCTCCAGAATGAGTTTGACTTTGAACTTTTGGTTCCTCCAAAGCCTAAGGGAACAAAAAAGCCAAAGATAGTATCTCAGGTGGTAGTAGATCTGGCTTCTAAGAGAAAATATGCTGAAGTTATGGTGCCATCATCAGACAAGGACAAAGTCAACATATGACCTGAAGATTATACCATGCAGGTTGTAGAGCTTGGGGTGGAAACACATGAGAGTGTGAAATTGGATTCACATACAGCCTTTAATTCTTTGTTGAGAAGATTGGATTAGGAGAGGGATGAGAAAAATATCTTAAAGTAGAAGTGTGAATAGCTAACCAACATTCTTCTAAAGGTAACACAATCTTCTCAAGAGGTTGAACCCATAGGATCCTCAATAGATACTGAAGCCCTCAAGAAGATTGAACAGGTGGGAGCTAAAGGCCGATTGATGGATGAGTGGATTTCACGGATAAGATCAGAAGGCTCTCATCTTCTGAGTTCAATAGTGGGACTATTGTCAGATTATGAAGTAATCCAGAGTCAGATGCAAGGACTCAAAACCTCTTTATCACAGGAGATTGAGGAAGTTGTGACAAGTACTACCTTGTGGAGAAAAATGGAGGAATTTAGGATAGATGTCCTAGTTGAGAATAAGGTGATTCCCACAAGGGAGAAGTACATCCAGATCTTGTCTTTATTGTCTCATAAGCAAGAGACAATGAAGTTAATGTTTGTGGAGCTGGACCGGGAGAAGAAAGAAGGTGATGACGAGGTTGACCTCATTTTGGCCAAAGTTGGTGATCTTCCTTGCTATTTATATGATGGCGATCAAAATATCATCACTGTTGAAGTTGTCACTGTCATGCCCAAATTTTGGGCAAAACACAACCAAGAATTTTTATTTTTATTTTTTATTTTTAAAAACACACTAAAAAATACATACAATCCATTGATTAATTAGATGTGATGTCTTAACAAGATGTTCCAAGTGAATTCTTAAATGATAATGAATACTATCATAACAATTACGATAACTCCTATTATCAAATGGATCGAATAAATTCTATGAGAGTAATAATAAATCCACTCAAAAGTCCCTTTCATTACAGTTGTGCTTATTAATACTTAACTAGATCTGTATCTACTAAATAGACATTAATAAAATTTATTTGGTTGGATATCAAACATTTACTAAATATCGAGTTTCCTCCATCCTGTTACTACATCTTTCCTTAATAGCTTAATTAATTAGGGCGTCTATTAATTTTGCAAATAAGAACTGCACTTAGCAAGTTTCGTCTTAACTATGTGTGAGCTAGCTCTAACCACTAACTCAATTAAGCGGAAATAACTTAAATAGAATTAAATTGCGGTTTACTAAATGACTTAATTATTATCTCATCGATCTTAACTAATAAGTTAATTTAGTCCCTTAATTTGACGTAGATAGAATTAATCTCCAAAAACCAATAGTTGATTTTAGGAACTAATTAAGTTAGTCCTAGGACTTAGTTGATAATGTTCAGAATTTTTTTTTTATTTATTCAATAATTAAAAACTACTTAAATTATATCAACGAAAGGGGTCAATTAACTTCAATGAATATTTTCCTATAAATTTTAATATTAATCAAAACCTATATTTAGTGGACTAAAGGAAAATATTTTCCCAAAGTCAAAATAGCTTACCCAACCTTATTAATGAGTTTCTAAAAGATTAAACTTCCTAAGTAATTTAAAATTTAAACATTTTTTTTAATTATTATTATTATAATAACTCCATATGTTTATTAAAACATATATAAGATGTAATCGCTTGATAGAATATTTAATCTACATTTTATCCTAACCAATCATATTTATAAACTCTATATATATTCTTATATATAAAGATATATTTATAAATATAATTAAATAAGCTTTTATATTATTATACAATAACCTTGCAAAACCCTAAACTAGCAATATATATATTACAAAATACTCAACAATCTATAATCTTTTTTTTTTTTTTTTCTTATTCCACCCTAACCCTACCCGGGCTAGGGTTTTACTTGTCTCATTGTACGCAGGGCGGAGGTCTCCATGTGGGAGTAGTGGCGGCCGAACATAAGGGAGGGCTGGATGTGGTGCGCCACCGCCGCTGTGTGTTCACACAGTGGCAACTGCGGGCCGTTCACTGTGTGTGCACACAGTGGAAGTCGTGGCGCCACTGTGTGTACACACAATGGATAGCCCTTTGACTCTCCCGCGAAAACCCCCCGTCCTTGCACATTCTCGTTTTATATATATATATATATATATTTTAAAAATATTTATTTTATAATATGTTACTTTTAGATATATATACATATATATATATATATTTATATAGGTTTATATATATATTTTGCATATACAAAATTTCTTTTATTTATTTATTCTTTTAAAAAGAATAATGTTAGTATTTGTCTATCTATATATATATATAGTTAAATGTGTATATATATATTTTGCTTATACAAAATCTCTTTTATATATATATTTTTCTTTATAAATAGCATGATTATAATAATCTGATTTATTACCATGTATTTTTTTTTTAAAAGGAATAGTCCATTTAAATCTAGATGTTAATTTCTGCAAACAAGTAAAATGTCAGAATTAAATTAATTTATACAGCAACTATTTTTAGATAAGGAAATATTGAAATAAAACTTAGAAATGTTCATACTAATTTTTAGATTTGCCTTCTTCCGTTATTTATCTGGCAGAAATAAATAAATTGGTACAACAACTATATAATAAGGTATTATTTAAAGTAGATTGACCATTTAGCTTTAGATTTGATTTTTCAGTAATCTATATAAATGACAGCATTCAATAATCTTAACAACAATTAAATGTTTTATTAATTAATTTTAACCTTAGAGATAGATATACTATTTTTGATTTTATTTTCTGTAAATAGTTTAGATAACAGATTTAATTAAACTAAATTTAACATGTCCATATATAAATCAAATGTTTTATTACTAGCCTACTATATGCATGCAAAATCAATTCTATTTCTTTTCAAATAAATTGTTTCAATGCGTAAGGGAAATTACAATTTTCTTTCTTTTCAGAACATCCTATCCACACAAATATTTATTTCAAACTTTAGGAACTAAAATCAGAAATAATCATTTTCTTTCATGCAATATAACTTAAATGACTATTACAAATATTTAAATCTTATCTCCAAGATACTCTTGTAACTTTACAAATAGGTCTCTCATTTCAAATAAATACGGAAAATACTAAATACATATCCAAATATTTTTCTGCAACAACCATTTCCAACCACTTCTACTTGTCCTGCTATTTTCTTCTAACAACCTGCAATTACAATCAAAGAGATGACCATGGAGTGCTCACCTCACAGCTTAGGCTAACTAGTAGCCACCCCTGAGCTCGGAGAACCAAGCCATAGATAGGTAACACACATGCAAACATAAAGGACAAGGGAAAACACAATCTCAAACACAATCCCAACCCGGCTACACTGCACCACACATTGTGATGCCTTTTCAAGGGTGGTAGTGGATCAAGTACCCTGAGGAGACTGCAAGTATGGTAAAACATATAGCCACCTCATAGCAAACCAAAACATATAGCCACCTCATGGCAAACCAAATACATCAACTATAACAACCCCACATTCCTTATGCCCTCCAAGGCATTCATGCCTTATTTCCCTCCTTATGACCCCCAATGCATAAACAAGCCATGCATCAAAGGTCACATAAAATCCCTTGTGATCACTCTCAAAATGAGAGCCTCTCATTCGAGGGCTGTCACTTCTACCACCCACAAGAACATCCTCTCTCCCAAGAGTAGGAGGTCTTGATTACTCCCAAAACACATAAATTGCATAATCACAAAACACAAAATAAATTTCCAAGGAATACATGCAAGGCAACATAGCCTTTAACACAAGCAATTCTTTCAATCCAACATGCAATAAGAAAACATTACAAGAAAGGTAGAACCAACCTTAGACTGCCCAAAGGTATGCTAGTTTTGTCGAGGATGAGTAACCCAATTCCACAAGTTTTTGCTTTCTACCCTTAACCAAATTCTATATCCCAAATCTATCTTTTTCTTTTCAAAATTCTTTTGTCTCCAAAAATGGAGAGTGGGTGATTACCCACAAAATCTCCCTTTTTTTCTTAAGAAGACACTAATCAGAGTTCTCACCTCTTTCTAAAACTGAAAAGGAAGGTAAGGTAAAATGGGAAAAGGGAACTTTCATTCAAAAAGGAAGGTTAACAACTTAGCTCAAGCCTTCTAATTTCAATTTTCGCACAACTTAGTAAAGCCACTATTTAGGGTGTCTAAATGGTCACATGAGAGTTGAAACATGCTTAAAATTACTCCTAACCCTTAGGTATACCTTATGGGCTTTAGGAAACCCTAATAAACTACCCCTAGGAGTCCATTTAACCCTTTTAAAACCCCTCTGAAGTTAATTTTCGGGTCAAACCCAAGTTGACTACCCCAAAGATTCTCTACCTAAGGCAATTATGGAATCATATTAAATTTAATTAAAAAAGCTATAGTTAAACAATTCCCTTCGAGAGACAAATTTAAAAACTCAAACATAAATCAACACATGTGTCAAGTGACACGAAGAAAATACTTTTACAAAATTGCACATGAAATCTTGACTCTTGTTGGATTTAAATAAATCAAATAAATAACATTTAACACACATGCATCATTTACTATTACGAATAAAATACGACACAAACAGGGTGTTGTCTCTCCAAGTAGACAAACCCTGGTTTTACGAACATACATAGGTCTAGGTTTGGTTCTCCATAATATTTCCATGGTCACATGGATATCTTTTCCTGCGGCACTCAAATACACATTAGTAATTTCCATTAACCTTGTATAATATTAAACACATGAATTGGAATACATATCAAACACTTCGCATACAATTTACATTTGAACAATTCAATATATCTCATACCCAAATAAATCCACATAAGCAATTATCATAATTCTCATAATTTTGATCCACACATAAAACATACATCCTAATTCTATCATCATAGTAAAGTCCTGCAAATTTAATAATGACATACATCATTTCCAATTTATCCTATTCTAGAATCATATAGAGTTCTATATCATAAAGCATATAAATGAAGCAGCAACATACATCAATGTTATCCCAAATCATGGAATCATATAAGTTCTAGATATAGCTGACATAGGTTAGATCAAGATTATCCAATCAGTGGTTCTTTAGGATTTCAAATTCATAACACATCCAAATGTACACCACAAGGTGAAATAATTCTATAACTTGGTTTGATTACTTTTCTCACCAATCTATCTGTCTAACACAGTCCATTCTATTGAATTATATAGCGTTTATTAATAGGGTCAAACATGGTCAACCAAGTAAATCAAAGCTTGGTTTGGGGAAGGCCTTACATCCTCCTGTCCCCTAGAGTTTGACTTACTCCTGGAAGTCGCATGAGTAGAATTACGAAGTAGGGACATAACATTTCCCACAATTTCAATAAGTTACTCAAAATCTTATCTTGCCTACAAGAAAAGTGAATTACCAAAATCAACTTATTATTGTAATTAACTTACTATCTTCACAAGGTTTCCCTTCGATCTTAGGTAGGTGTTTTACAATGTTCTATCTTTCAATAATCTTACATTAATATGCCATCCAAACTATATCATTAACACATGACAACTCCCACAATCAGGGTTACACATATTGAATTTATAGGAGTCCTACTTTGTTTAGGATTTGTTTAAAAACATGTTTATCCTACTACAATTGTCATTCATGCTTGCCACTAATGAGAATTGACATCACAACTTATTCTTAATGAATCTACTTATTTTACATTCGAGGCACCTCATTAGGGTGTTAATACACTATTTGCTAAACCGTCCTAGGTGCATAATTTCTTCCAACTTTATTAGGTGACAAGGTAGAACCAAATTTAGGTTCTTCAATTCCACCCTTATATAGGGTAGTTTTCTGCCACTAGGGATTAAAATGTTTTTATATTTCTAGGCTCCAAGGTTTAAGTTTTATAGGGAGCATCATTCGCCATTTCCAATCATTAAGGTACACAATAATCCCATTCCAAGGGAGTGATGGAAGTTATTAATACTTATTTTAGATATCATCCATGCAATCATCTCCATACCCATGCCAAATTTACCAGTCGACAATTATTACTTTCGCAATTCATTAGGTCTAGGTCACACTATTGTTATAAATTTTTCTCTTTCAGATTACTTGCAATTATTACTTAGGAGGATATTCCTTTCTTTATCTTAATTTGATAAAACACATTCTTTGTTAATTCTTGTGCCTAATTTCACTCCTTGTAGTATTCTCTCGTGACACACTATCAGTGGTTCAATGAACACGATAGACATTTACACAAATCACATCACTAGGGCTAGTTGTATCAACCATCAAAATGACCACTTTGACACTTTACAAGATCAAAATACAAATAACTTCTGCCAAACCCAATAAAAAGAAGAAAAATGCCGGCAATTGAAAAATATTAAAACTAGAAACATGGCAAGTGCCATAGTTCATATAAAAAGAAACATAAATTTAGTGGTCCTCTCTTCATAAACAAAATAAATGAAAAGAAAGTTCTAGCCCCAATGTCACAATATACTTTTCAAAGAAGATCAAAATTAATGTTGAATCAAACTCGAAACAAGATGACCATTCTAGCCATGCTATAGGGAGTAACCGCAACACATCACCCAAGATCACGCATCCTGGGTGTGTTAGGAAGTGATTATTAGACTCTTGAGATTTTAGATTCTTTAAAATCCTTTATTGATTTATGAAATAAATTCTTATGCACAAGAGTTCGAATTCGTTTTGTTTTTTGTATAAATCATGTTCCATTTTAACCTTCACATGCTTACTATTTCAAGCAACACTTTCCGATATAATCCACTATCTATTCAGGGTTATTAACATCCTTAATTATATTCTAACAGGTGCTTGCACTAACTCTACCATTCTTTGTCCATTCCTCTTGGACTTCCATTAATTATCTTTATATGCTAAACCCTGACTCAATGTTACGTGGTATCTTCAAGAATCAACACTTTCGTGTCTTACACACACGGTTGGTAGTTCGGTACAAAATTTGATACTTGTTTCCTTAGAGCCACTTAGGATTTGTATCATATAGTTTTACTAGGGACATCATTTGTTTTCTTAGCGCCTTATGTTAGCTCCTTGTATTTTCACCTTTAACATTCACTTGCCTTCATTAGGTAAGAGCTTTTGCCAAATTACTAACACTTAAGGTTAAGAGCCATTTGGGGTGGAAATATTGTCAAGTAAGGTCGATAACGGTTGACAACAATTCCTATCCACACATTTCACGACATATTTCAATAACTGGGATGGTGGACTTATTCTCTCCTACTTCACTCATGCAATTATGAAATCAAGGGGGTGTGCACTCGAAAAGTGACCAACACCCATCTTTTTTAATTAAAATTTAGTTAAAAGAGTAGTTATCTCATTCCATATTACTTATTTATATTTACTTACTAGCCAAATTTTTGGCATATCACAACCTTCGATCTCTCCAAACTAAATAAACCATCTTACCATCCTAATATCTAGTTATCCAATTATGGTATAACATATGGATGTCCTCTAATTACCAATGTCTCAAGACTCCCATAATTTCCAAGTTCTCCTTTAGCTAACCACATAATTCGGCTCCTTATCAATGTTCTTTTAAAATATTTTATACTGCCAACTAATTCTCATTAAATCTTTGGTATTATATTACTGTTATACTATCTTTCCATAAGTCATTTCCATCCGCATGTTGCTTCATCCATACTTGATGTTTTTGTATACTTTCACACTTGAGTGCCATATTTTGCAAAGCTTCTTTGATTGTGTCTATTAGTTAAATTGTGTGACATACTATATTGTACCTAGCGACTAATCATGATTGGGTTGCACTTTTCTTCTTAGTTTCTGAACGAAAACTAGTTACACATATCTAGATTATAAGATCCTAATACCTTTATACTCCTTGTACTTCAATGGAGATTTTTGTTCGATTCCCAAATCAACTCTACTCTCTCTTCCATTATTTACTTTCCCCAAGGTTATCTTTCCATAAAGGAATTAGTTTGAGGCTTTACTTGCTTGTTTCCCCAATTATATAACCGTGGATGAACTTAGGGTTTATTGTAATTACATGCTTTAACCCTAGAAGTTCATGCCTCCTTTCTCCTTATATAACTCAACTATAGTATTACTAGGGTTTTCTGATCAAGGAGTTTGTCAGCCATCACTTTAGTTCTAATCTTCAGGGTTATCCCAACTCTAGCTTCACTACATTACTACAAAAATTGTCTAACAAATGCTCTTTATAAGAAATCTAGCATAACCACATTCTTAAGGTACCTAGTCATTAGGATAGGTTAATGCTTCTATCTTAGATTTGCAAGAGTCCCTTTTAGCTCTTCTTCATTTATGTCTCCAATGGCGGCCTTGATTTTTTAACCATCATAATTTCACATAGCTTAAAAAACTTAACTTGAACTATCTCGATCTTATTTATCTTGTTTATTGCCTTTATCTTATGTCTAACTGTCTTGCTTGACTTGCCATGTCAAGATCATATCTTGATGGATGGCATTCCTTTAGTTACCATTAGAGGTATTTTATTGTAGAATTAACTCCTCATACTTGATTTGATTAGGGCAATTATTGCGTTTAGGTTCCAAGTGGAATGGTAACCCCATAAGTACTAAAGAGCTAAATTATGTGATTAAACACCGAAAATACTTCTTATAAATTAATAATTGAAAATTTCATGCCCTTTAAGGTTTTATTTACGTCATAAATATTCTGACTAATAAGTTTCAAATTCAGGGCTTTTAGTGACCTTTGGAACCCCTTGAATTGATTTTTGTTGATCTGTTGATTTAAAAGAATTTTCACTTATGTTTCACTTTATTATATCACAAGTTTTCACCTAGGTGTTATACTTAGAGCCATAGTTTGTTTTCAACTAATTTATGAATGTAGCCAATGTTCACCAGTGTATGAACCTAGGGCTCTGATATCAAAATGTCATGCCCAACTTTTGGGCAAAACGCAACCAAGAAATTTATTTATTTATTTTTTATTTTTTTTTAAAATATTTATTTTATAATATGTTACTTTTAGATATATATACATATACATACATACATACATATATATATATATATATATATATATATATATATATATATATGTTTATATATATATTTTGCATATACAAAATTTCTTTTATTTTATTTTTCTTTTAAAAAGAATAACGGTAGTATTTGTCTATATATATATAGTTAATTGTGTATATATATATATTTTGCATATACATAATTTCTTATATATATATTTTTTTCTTTATAAATAGCATGATTATAATAATCTGATTTATTACCATGTATTTTTTTTTAAAAAAGGAATAGTCCATTTAAATCTAGATGTTAATTTCTGCTAGCAAGTAAAATGTCAGAATTAAATTAATTTATATAGCAACTATTTTTAGATTAGGAAATATTGAAATAAAACTTAGAAATGTTCATACTAATTTTTAGATTTGCCTTCTTCTGTTATTTATCTAGCAGAAATAAATAAATTGGTATAGCAACTATATAATAAGGTATTATTTAAAGTAGATTGACCATTTAGCTTTAGATTTGATTTTTCTGTAATCTATATAAATGACAACATTCAATATTCTTAACAACAATTAAATGTTTTATTAATTAATTTTAACCTTAGAGATAGATATACTATTTTTGATTTTATTTTTTGCAAATAGTTTAGATAACAGATTTAATTAAACTAAATTTAACATGTCTATATATAAATCAAATGTTTTATTACCAACCTACTATATGGACGCAAAATCAATTTTATTTCTTTTCAAATAAATTGTTTCAATGCGTAAGGGAAATTACAATTTTCTTTCTTTTCAAAACATCCTATCCACACAAATATTTATTTCAAACTTTAGGAACTAAAATTAGAAATAATCATTTTCTTTCCTGCAATATAACTTAAATGACTATTACAAATATTTAAATCTTATCTCTAAGATACTCTTGTCACTTTACAAATAGGTCTCTCATTTCAAATAAATGCGGAAAATACTAAATACATATCCAAATATTTTTCTGCAACAACCATTTCCAGCCACTTCTACTTGTAATGCCCCGCCAGGAAACCCCGAAGGGATAAGCCAAAACACAAGAATAGAGTGCAATAATTTTTTTTTTTAAAGTTACACCACATTAAGATACAACAAGATATCAAAGATTCAAATTACAAAGCGGAAGACATCAACTAACACCTAAAGAGTTTCCCAACGAGATTACTTAAATTTCACAATTCACTTAACTCACACAATTAATCCAATAAGCTGATTATCTTAATAACAAGATAATTCTAAAACAAGGATAATTACTTTCCAAAGATGGAAATATAAATCACATGCAAAGATTCATCCATTAAGATCTATTCATAACCTTCATTCAAGCTTTTCATAAAAATACAAGCCATACATCTAATATTCTAACACACTAGAATTTCATCATAAACTTATGAGATCTTTTCAAGCCTACTTAATTTTCTTAACAACAACTGAATATATTCCATCACTCTAAGTTACATTCTTTCATATTCCAATTTATTGCATTTAAAAGACGATTACATACATGCATCTACGATAAATCTCATCTAAACCACTTATGCATTCGATCAAAATGGCATTCAAGAAAGAACTGCATATAAACATTTAAAGTTGATTCCATCTTATCCACTTATACATTCTAACATAAGCTAATCATACATGATAAAGTTGAATAAGGGAAACATAAGAGAATAACATCACATAACACCATAATGATCTCGGAGTTCACCCCTAAAGGGCTACATCTCCGGGTCTGCTCAACTGCAAGACCCCTCTGATAATAATAATAAAATTAAGAATACATGAGGTTACACCATTTACAATCCTGCCATCAAGGCGAAATATCAACAATATACAAACGACCACATCGGTCAATTAATACATAAACGGTCCCTGAAAAGAAAAGGATCCAGCTGAACAAAATCAAGCTAATACAAAGGTCCAGGAGAGCATCCACAAAACTGAGCCATCACCACCCAAGGTCTAACATGAAACCAAGTACTCACAAGGGCATAGACAAAAGGACGACCCACAAAGGTACTCCTAACAGGACAAAGAACAACACACTAGCGAACGTAGGGACAAGTGTCATCACACAACCTGGTATGGTTACCATGGCAAGTCTTCATAGGTCCCGGCCCCATACACTAGGTTACCCTGGCAACCTAAGCTGAGCCTCCGGCCCATCCAAGCCTCATGTGGACCCACACATCCTCTCATGAAGACAAGGATGATGGATTGCCATTTTAGGCCTTCTCACAACATGTCGGGTCTATGTTAGCACTCGTCCCATGTGTGAGGCACATTTATCTTACTTAGAGATTACATCCTAATCTACTATTAGGTTATCACTTATTAGACTCACTTTCGATGGGTTACCCAGCAGCCACTTTGGACGCAGCCCCCAATCGAAAGCCACTTTCTCATACGACACTAGACTATACTCAAACGAACTCAAAGACCAAGGAATACACATGGTCAGACGAACGGAGATCAAGAAAGAGGGTACAACCATCTGGTCAAACACGAATCATCATTCGACACCCACATAAAGGATATGACCAAATATGACACTACCACAAAACAGCAGTCAACTCAGAATCGAGGACTGAAACAGGTACCCCAAATCAATCCATATGACAGGGTCCTATCAAACCAAGCACGACTTGCCATTACATAAGCAAAAGCGAATACAAAGATTAAACTTGCAAAGGCAATAATCAGCAGATACAATCTTTTCCGAATTGATCTAAGCATTAAAAGTCGATCAAGTTTTCTACATGATCTATAATAGATTGCAGTTATCTACCTCATTTAAATACAGGTTGTCCTTGGTTTTCTAACTCTCTAAGGTTCATTGCATCGAACATACAAAAATACGCCATAACGAGTTCTTTAACCAATTTCACAAGAATATAATTTAAACAACCATTAACCAATTAGTTAAGATATTTAATCTTCAATTAAAACATCATTGACGTACTGGTTCAAAATAAATCCTACACATTTGTCTTTTCCAGAACCAATTTACACTATACAGATCAAGGAAATATACATATTTAGGGAGGCCAAATAAAGAAAATCCATTCCCAGATTAACAAATTGTTTCCATGAGCATATAAAGAAAATTACTAAAATTAACTATTAATTAATGAATATATTTAATAATCCACGATTAATTAAATATAACAAATTAATAATTAATAACGGAATTAACCAATTAAGTATTTAATTACAAAAAAATATGCATTAATAATAAGATAAGATTTGAATATCAATTATTGTATATTTAACCTTATACAATCAATTAATAACAAATTATACTTGAATTATTAATTAATGCCAATATTTAATCATAATTAAAAAAAAACTTAATTAAAATATCCAGTATAATTAAAAACTTAATTTAAAATTAAATTTAATAATATTAAACTATAATATATATATATATTTTTAAAAAATATTAAAAAAGAACGTTTCTTTTTATTATACTAAAAAAAGCATAAATATGGGGGAGGGTACCCACGTGGACCCCCACGTGCCCCCCCCCCCTTGGGAGCTCATGCTGCTTCCCATTGGGAGCACGCAACCCCCATGGGAGAGCTGCTGTTCCCAAAGGGAGCACGCAGCCCCCATGGGAAGCGCTGCTGCCCAATGGGCACGCAACACCCCTCCATGTGGTGGGGAACTCTCCCACATGGTTGGGGTTTCCATTTTTTAATTTTATTTAATTTTATTTTTTTTAAAAAAAAGATCACTGTGCAACACACAGTTAAAAAAAAAAACAGTCTCCCAGAGACTAAAGACTAATAAATTTTTATTTTTATTCACCCATTTGCAATCTTTTTAAAAAATACCCAGATCAGGAAAGGGGAAAATTTCTCCAAAACTAACAGCATATTGGTCAGACAAGATTGATCTTCACAAATTTAACATCTAATCTGCCAAACCCCCAACTAAATTTCAATTTTATTTAATTTTAAATCATTCTTGGCAAACCAGAAATTGATTTGAAAACAAGGAATGAAATCAAGGAGGGATAATTCAAGATATGATTTCCATTCTACTCTATTAATCAATCAAACCGATTCTTCAATAACAAATTCATTTCTTTCAATCAAAACAGTAAATTCTTTTGGCAACAAGAAAACAATTTAGAATCCTACCTTCATATGCAATCCTGGAAGAGATTTACTGAAGAGCCCAACCTGCAAGCTCAAGAATTCCTCCTCCTTCCAAAACCCCCAAATTTTCATCCCAAAATATATTTTTTTTTCAACAACAATATCCATCCTCCAAAATTTCCAAAAATTTAGGTTATAAGGAAGAGTTGACCAAATTTTTTTTTTTTTTTTGGAATTAAAATTTTTATTTAAAATAATTCACAAAATGATTATTTTCCAACTATATCAACAAATTAAATTGTTTTTCAATTCAAAATTGATTTTCTCACTCAACTGAAATTTAACCTTTCTATTTCAAAAATGCCAAAAGATTAAATTAATTTTATTGCAATTAAATTTAAATCTTTCTTTTTCAACAGCATATACAAAATGCATTTAATATTCAAAATCAACTATTTAATTGAACTTACTCCCAATTTAAGACGAGCAATCCAATATCAATGATAATCGCATAACGAAATCCCGATTAATTTAGTCCATTATTCTTTAATGCACAAACACATATTTAATCAAATTAACTACTAAGGACTAATTAATCAATTTAACCATACACACCAAGCACGCAAACCAAGAAAGTCGATCAGACAGATGACTCGCAAACCCAACCAAAAAGGGAAAACCGACGACGACTGACGATGCTCACTTGAGCACGACTATGATCAACTAGGGTCCTACGACCACCTAATCCAACTTTAAGGATTAATGAAGTACACTCAAACCTGCAAATCCAGGTGAAGACGAACCTCGCACTCATGCGGCGTTGTACCTGAAATCTCCTGCAACCAAGAGTCATACACGCATACATATATAAACTTAATGAAAGCGTTAGCCCGATATTAATACCACGAAGTAGGAACACTAAACAACTTGCATACAACTAGTGTGAAAACCACATCAACAGCTATGCATTAAATCAAACATCTGACTATAATCATTATTTTAAAATAAACTAACCAAGATTAAACCGAGATTAGAAACTGATTAGGGCAGGGGTACTACATTCTCCCCCCCTAAGTTTCGACTTACTCCTGGAAGTCGTAAGGCTAGATGGAGAACATGTCGTACGCATCAGCCCTGAAACTCATTCAACAAAGATCAAATTGCACATAGAAATCTTTCCATAAATAAATGAAATATTTATTGCAAAATCCTTTACAAACGCCATTATCCATTGGCAAGATACATCTAAAACTATACATTTCTTATAACATTCTAGAAATTGTCCACAATCATAGCAAAGAAACAAGAATTTTCTCCCTTTCATTACACCAAATTAAAGCATTACAAAGGGGTAAACAACAATTTCCATAATCATCTACCAGATATGACAAGACAACATGCCATCATGATCAATTTCTTTTACCAATCCATCTTTATCATAAAATTTATAGCATAGAACTAGCTTAAAATATCAATTTCTACAACCAAATTAACTTCCAATAAATAAGAGCAACAAAATAACTCAATTGATTACACTTTCCAGGCATAAGAAAACCTTTCCAAAGACTATATCCCATAACATAGTGACAAGTTAACACAATTTACTCCATGATACAATTAAAAACCATCCACATAACTGGAATACATAACTCAAAAGGCCACATGTGAGCATGTCTAATGCTCGGTCAAAGATAACATGCATGATCAGCATCTCTATGCCTGATCTCAAAACAACAATATGGTCATAAATATCCAATATCTCACTCAAGGGCTCAATGGTGCTAGGCACACCATAGCGGTGCTACCTTCCATACAAGACCTTTGTGAATATCCCTTGTTGAGCAAGGTGGTTAGCCTCCAAGAGATATTCACCACACATAGGTAGGTAGTGGATCCTAGCTACATCACAGCCTCACATACCCCCATCCTCAAGGTTCCTTACGACCACTTCCTCGCACACACTCTACCAAATCCGTATCATACGTCCTTGGAGAGGAATTTCACATTTCAACACAAGACCAGCATCTGAAAACAATAAGGATAAACCAGTTTAGCCACCAAAGTATAGATGAATAGAGATAATAAACCATCAATTCCAATAGTAAGGCAAGAAAATAATCCGGAATTGCAACACTAAATCAAAAGTGCAAAAGATCACAAGATTGTGGCTAAACCTTCAAAGTCAAAGTAAAATAAATTGCTGATCCCCAAAGAAATATAAAGAATATCACAACTGCACATAACATCACTATGTGACTAGCATCTAGCCACCAATGAGGAAGGAATGAACAACTGACTAGCTATTGCAGTAGCTCATCATGTGGTGTGACATAGTCACACTACCCACATGGCATGGCAGTGTGCACCTTGACATCACCCCGCATCACGTCGTCACGCGGCATGGCAATACCCCAAGCAGAGAAAACACGCAATGCGCGTATCCCGCATGGTAGTGTACCTCATGGAAAAAGCACGCGCAGGTCACATCCCGCATAGCGACGTATCTAGAAGGATACTCGCCGTAAGTCAAAGGTATCCATGACTAGGGTCCACCCACATGCCCACCAACACATACTAACTAGCAGCACATGTGAATAAACCTACCTTTCATGAAGACAAGGCAAAGGATCCTCCAAATCACACCATCACTATACACAAGAATCACCATCGAAATGCTCAAATAAAGGAAAGGAATAGGCTGTCACATATAAACCTATAAATAGATTCATCCAAAGGGAAAGTATTGAGTACACCTTTGATACAGTTTAATAGGACAACTATATCATTCCTCGAAGTAGAGAAGCTAAAGTCACTTCACGCCGACATTACTCGTATGCCAATCCATACTATTCAAGGAACGGTTACTTCGAATACTACCCCTTAACATACTGAGTTACCCACAACTCGAGGTTTGGTACTTAGTAGGGAAACAATTAAGCAACATCACATAAACAGTATGGTTTCCCATACTCATAAGCAACATATCCTCCATGGTTGATTACTTCACCAATCCATGGCACATATAATAAGCACTGGTTTCTTACAATACACATGAATACACCAGCACTGGTTTAGTCACATTTACGGGGAGTACTTTTCAGTACGCTAACATCTATACAAGGAAGATTTTAATTATGCTTTCTATATGAATAACTGAATCAAGTTTACTCTAGATACAAGTACTGAAATTATTAACAATTCACAATTACATAAGGAAATAACATCATTCCTATATCTTTATCAAATTTCACTAAGCATTCGTAACTAAATTACTTAGCTATGCAAACTCTTTTCTCAAAGAGGACTTTCATCTTTCCATAAGAAGCCCAAAAGCAAACATACAATTTCACATGTTTTATAAACATTCTATTTAAATCAATGCATTCCTTAATACCATTTCTAAAAATCTTATGATTAGGCAAAGAGAAGGGAAAGAGAGTTTGATAACCAAACTGTTTCCTACAAAAAAGAAAGATCAATCAAGATCACACTACATTATCAAATTTCTCACTATAAGCCTATTATTTAATTACACGGTTTTCATTTCGCTACCGTTTAGAAGGATGACAATCAGCCTAAAAAAACACTTCCAATAATTATGGTTGCAACAGAATGTTCTAGTTTTCCAACCAACAGAGATCAAAACAAGCAATCCTTTCGATAATACCGAACCTCTTGAGAACACTCTCTTAATATAATACAATACAGGCACATGTCATAATTTGCAACCTATTATAGAAATCACATTACAATCAAAAGATAAGCAAGGAGCTATCACCCAATTAAAACATATTAATGCATACACATCAAACAAGCTTTTCATTCGCACTTTCTAAACACATTAAGGTAATTACATATACCCAAAAGCGAGTTCAATGGAGCATTTGCTAAAATAAATCTTCAATCAAACTGGTTTAATGCAACACATAAAAAAATCTTTCGGGGAACACATTAATACTCTCTCGAAGCTACAATAACATGCTCCCTTTAATACTTCTTCTACAAACCAAGCAGTTTCACATAATGCAACTATTCGCATATTAATACACCTCACTTAAGATAAAATTTAATTATGCTACTCCTATAAAATACACATGGAGAATTCTTTAAACGTACACATACAGTTTTCTCCCAATAACCAAAATAAATTTTTAAACCCATAGCCCTTTAATAATCTAAAAACATAAGCATCATAAGGCTCACACAAGGGTTCAAGAAGTCACACCCTTTTTCTCTCTTGCAAACAAGAAAACTCGAATCAAAGATAATTACACATATCCTAATCATTTTAATTTCTAGAGAGAGAGAGAAGAATGGTGATAATCATTTAATTTTCTACAAAATAAGCATTCAATAATTGCCATACTAGTCCTTCAAGTGGACAACACTAAGCTAGATCATGATCTTAAACAAACACAATTCGCACTTTCAGATTCAAGACAAGCACTGACCAACCCAAATGGATTAGTCTAAAGAGTACAACACTCAATAAGGGAAGGTACATATGACTCTCTTCAAAATAAGAGTAATCGTAGACCCAGACATCAATAAGCAAACAATGCACATATAAACACTCAAACACCAACATCAAGAAGGTGAAAACAAGGTGTGAACACACACATGTTACACACAAGCTAAGGTTTTCTCAATCACTTATATACAAAAAGGAGGACAAGCATACACATAAGGTCGATACACCTCACACCAATAGAGGGCACACGCGACACTAGAGATCCCAATGTTTGCAACATGGCTCTGATACTACTTGTCCTGCTATTTTCTTCTAACAACCTGCAATTACAATCAAAGAGATGACCATGGAGTGCTCACCTCCCAGCCTAGGCTAACTAGTAGCCACCCTCGAGCTCGGAGAACCAAGCCCTAGACAGGTAACACACATGCAAACACAAAAGACAAGGGAAAATACAATCTCAAACACAATCCCAACCCGGCTACACTGCACCACACATTGTGATGTCCTTTCATGGGTGGTAGTGGACCAAGTACCCTGAGGAGACTGCAAGTATGGTAAAACATATAGCCACCTCATGGCAAACCAAAACATATAGCCAGCTCATGGCAAACCAAATACATCAACTATAACAACCCCACATTCCTTATGCCCCCCAAGGCATTCATGTCTTATTTCCCTCCTTAGGACCCCCAATGCATAAACAAGCCATGTAGCAAGGGTCACATAAAATCCCTTGTGATCACTCTCAAAATGAGAGCCTCTCACTCGAGGGCTGTCACTTCTACCACCCACAAGAACATCCTCTCTCCCAAGAGTAGGAGGTCTTGATTACTCCCAAAACACATAAATTGCATAATCACAAAACACCAAATAAATTTCCAAGGAATACATGCAAGGCAACATAGCCTTTAACACAAGCAATTCTTTCAATCCAACATGCAATAAGAAAACATTACAAGAAAGGTAGAACCAACCTTATACTGCCCAATGGTATGCTAGTTTTGTCGAGGATGAGCAACCCAATTCCACAAGTCTTTGCTTTCCACCCTTAACCAAATTCTATATTCCAAATCTATCTTTTTCTTTTCAAAATTCTTTTGTCTCCAAAAATGGAGAGTGGGTGATTACCCACAAAATCTCCCTCTCTTGATTAAGAAGACACTAGTCAGAGTTCTCGCCAGTTTCTAAAACTGAAAAGGAAGGTAAGGTAAAATGGGAAAAGGGAACTTTCATTCAAAAAGGAAGGTTAACAACTTAGCTCAAGCCTTCTAATTTCAATTTTCGCATAACTTAGAAAAGCCACTTTTTAGGGTGTCTAAATGGTCACATGAGAGTTGAAACATGCCTAAAATTACTCCTAACCCTTAGGTATACCTTATGGGCTTTAGGAAACCCTAATAAACTACCCCTAGGAGTCCATTTAACCCTTTTTAAGCCCCTCTGAAGTTAATTTTCCGGTCAAACCCAAGTTGACTACCCCAAAGATTCTCTACCTAAGGCAATTATGGAATCACATTAAATTTAATTGAAAAAGGTATAGTTAAACAATTCCCTCCAAGAGACAAATTTAAAAACTCAAACATAAATCAACACATGTCAAGTGACACGAAGAAAATACTTTTACAAAATTGCACATGAAATCTTGTCTCTAGTTGGATTTAAATAAATCAAATAAATAACATTTAACACACATGCATCATTTACTATTACGAATAAAATACAACACAAATGGGGTGTTGTCTCTCCAAATAGACAAACCCTGGTTTTACGAACATACATAGGTCTAGGTTTGGTTCTCCATAATATTTCCATGGTCACATGGATATCTTTTCCTGCGCCACTCAAATACACATTAGTAATTTCCATTAACCTTGTATAATATTAAACACATGAATTGGAATACACATCAAACACTTCGCATACAATTTACATTTGAACAATTCAATATATCTCATACCCAAATAAATCCACATAAGCAATTATCATAATTCTCATAATTTTGATCCACACATAAAACATACATCCTAATTCTATCATCATAGTAAAGTCCTGCAAATTTAATAATGACATACATCATTTCCCAATTTTTGCAACATGGCTCTGATACTACTTGTCCTGCTATTTTCTTCTAACAACCTGCAATTACAATCAAAGAGATGACCATGGAGTGCTCACCTCCCAGCCTAGGCTAACTAGTAGCCACCCTCGAGCTTGGAGAACCAAGCCCTAGACAGGTAACACACATGCAAACACAAAAGACAAGGGAAAATACAATTTCAAATACAATCCCAACCCGGCTACACTGCACCACACATTGTGATGTCCTTTCATGGGTGGTAGTGGACCAAGTACCCTGAGGAGACTGCAAGTATGGTAAATCATATAGCCACCTCATGGCAAACCAAAACATATAGCCAACTCATGGCAAACCAAATACATCAACTATAACAACTCCACATTCCTTATGCCCCCCAAGGCATTCATGTCTTATTTCCCTCCTTAGGACCCCCAATGCATAAACAAGCCATGTAGCAAGGGTCACATAAAATCCCTTGTGATCACTCTCAAAATGAGAGCCTCTCACTCGAGGGCTGTCACTTCTACCACCCACAAGAACATCCTCTCTCCCAAGAGTAGGAGGTCTTGATTACTCCCAAAACACATAAATTGCATAATCACAAAACACCAAATAAATTTCCAAGGAATACATGCAAGGCAACATAGCCTTTAACACAAGCAATTCTTTCAATCCAACATGCAATAAGAAAACATTACAAGAAAGGTAGAACCAACCTTAGACTGCCCAAAGGTATGCTAGTTTTGTCGAGGATGAGTAACCCAATTCCACAAGTTTTTGCTTTCTACCCTTAACCAAATTCTATATCCCAAATCTATCTTTTTCTTTTCAAAATTCTTTTGTCTCCAAAAATGGAGAATGGGTGATTACCCACAAAATCTCCCTTTTTTTCTTAAGAAGACACTAATCAGAGTTCTCACCTCTTTCTAAAACTAAAAAGGAAGGTAAGGTAAAATGGGAAAAGGGAACTTTCATTCAAAAAGGAAGGTTAACAACTTAGCTCAAGCCTTCTAATTTCAATTTTCGCACAACTTAGTAAAGCCACTATTTAGGGTGTCTAAATGGTCACATGAGAGTTGAAACATGCTTAAAATTACTCCTAACCCTTAGGTATACCTTATGGGCTTTAGGAAACCCTAATAAACTACCCCTAGGAGTCCATTTAACCCTTTTAAAACCCCTCTGAAGTTAATTTTCGGGTCAAACCCAAGTTGACTACCCCAAAGATTCTCTACCTAAGGCAATTATGGAATCACATTAAATTTAATTGAAAAAGCTATAGTTAAACAATTCCCTCCGAGAGACAAATTTAAAAACTCAAACATAAATCAACACATGTGTCAAGTGACACGAAGAAAATACTTTTACAAAATTGCACATGAAATCTTGACTCTTGTTGGATTTAAATAAATCAAATAAATAACATTTAACACACATGCATCATTTACTATTACGAATAAAATACGACACAAATAGGGTGTTGTCTCTCCAAATAGACAAACCTTGGTTTTACGAACATACATAGGTCTAGGTTTGGTTCTCCATAATATTTCCATGGTCACATGGATATCTTTTCCTGTGCCACTCAAATACACATTAGTAATTTCAATTAAGCTCATATAATATTCAACACATGAATTGGAATACACATCAAACACTTTTCATACAATTTACATTTGAACAATTCAATATATCTCATATCCACATAAATCCACATAAGCAATTATCATAATTCTCATAATTTTGATCCACACATAAAACATATATCCTAATTCTATCATCATAGTAAAGTCGTGCAAATCCAATAATGACATACATCATTTCCAATTTATCCTATTCTAGAATCATATAGAGTTCTATATCATAAAGCATATAAATGAAGCATCAACATACATCAATGCTATCCCAAATCATGGAATCATATAAGTTCTAAATCTAGATATAGCTGACATAGGTTAGATCAAGATTATCCAATCAGTGGATCTTTAGGATTTCAAATTCATAACACATCCAAATGTACACCACAAGGTAAAATTATTCCATAACTTGGTTCGATTACTTTTCTCACCAATCTATCTGTCTAACACAGTCCATTCTATTGAATTATATAGCATTTATTAATAGGGTCAAACATGGTCAAAATCAGTAAATCAAAGCTTGGTTTGGGGAAGGCCTTATAGTCACACAAGAATTCCTTTCCTTGATGGATTAATATGGGACAAGATTTCTCACTTGATACATTTGATAAACTATTAGAAATCCAAGTTAGTTTTGAAGTCCTCGCATCCATGTTGAAGGATGTTAAAAAGAAACAGGTAAAAATTGAAGATGCAATTTCCCATGTCCGAGTGATCACAAGTTCTACCTTGATGCCGAATGAAGTAGAGATGAAATCTATCCTAGCTAAGTTTGAAGAATTTTAGAAATCCAATGAGGAAGAAAATCAAGAATTAAGTACCCCCTTTTGGCACCTTTTCTTCATGCAGTTGCACTAATAGATGCTGTAAATTTTTATGCAGCTCCACATTTTCTTTATGTAGTAGTTGTAGTAAAATGGGACTGTGCAGTTGAATAACTCAATTGTGCCCACCTTTTTCTCATCTTCTTTTCCTATATAAGGAGGACCTCTTTTGTAAATATTTTATCTTTTTCATGCTTAGCAAAAACTCTACAAATTTTTTATCCCAACTAAGACTTTGGGCTTTTTGTGGTGAAAATTCTATGAAACAAATAAAGAAAACAGTTTTGTTGATCACAAACTTTGTGTTGTATCAAGAAAATCATTTATATAATTTAATGTTCCTATGCCCATTGAATATATATTATCTTTACTTCTTTCATCTTTAAGATATTGTTATGTGGTTAGAGAACTCTTAAATCTTGCAAGTAGACTTTGTGCTCTTAGCATATTTGAGAAATCTGCTGATAAATTTAGTAACTTGTGGTAAGCTTTGTATTGCTGCAATTATTTATAGTTTAATGGATTATAAATCTATACTTGAAGACTTTGAGCTACAAGCTAAATTTCTAATTGTTTAATTTATAATGATCAGTTTGAATTAGTCTTACCCTCAAGGAGCTTTGTGTTGCTTAATAGTAACTCTTGCTGTAGTTTGTTAGATTAATAGTTCTTTTCTTTAAGTATTTGAAGAGATAGAGAAATTGTAACTAGGTGAAGGGAGAATACATAAACTCTGAAAAAAGAGAGTTATATGCCCAACATCAACCCACAAATTTAATTTCTTATTAATTAGAGGAGAAATTTCATAAGGAGCCTTCCCTTGATGAGAGGAGATATTAATTTCTCAGCATAGCATTGTGTGAATTATATATTTTGTCATTAGTATGCTGGTGACAAAATATTCACCCAACACAAGTCATTTTCGATCCTAGCGGCTTTCAAGTTTGTTATTCTGCTGCAACATCTTCTTGAACCTCCATTTCTTGCACCGTGTACTTGCTTTTCCACTCTTGGAACACATCATCACCAGGCCAGGAGAAATTAACAATTTTCTTCTTTAATTTATCCAGCCTTTTCCATGTGTTTCTTATTTTCTTAACCTTTGACTCCAAAAAACCATAATGTGACTTTATCTTCTCAATTTCTTCAATTGTCGGGATAAATAAAGATGTGTCATCTGTATTGATGACTTCATTTATCCTCTAGGATAAGTTATCTCCTAACTCATCAAACCACACCTGTTTATCCTTCAACTGATTTGGACTAACAAAACCCCCAAGAAACAGTTCAAACTTATTGTTAGCATATTCCTTTCTGTATAAGTTGGCCTTTCTCTCTACACCAGCTCTTCCTTCTGCTAACTTAGTCATGCCTTTTACTAACTCACAAGTGGATTTGATATTGGCATCAACCTTTGCATCTTCATGAGATGAACACATGAGTTCCAAATCCACTTCCTTAGGCATCCACTTATTCAAAATTGGCTCCAGAGTAGTCTTATCTTCTTTCAAATCAATCAATATGGTCACAATTCTTTTCATAAAAATGTACACAATGGAAGTCCCGATTGTGTCAGCAAACTTCAAGATTGTGCCTTTGACCTTTTCTTCATATTTACTTGCAAATAGGGCCTAAGCCTATTTCAACTTTTCCAATTCATCTTGTATGGTTTCAGTTGCTTGGAAACTAGAGGGCATAGGAGAAGGGGGAAATTCAATGATGGGACTGGTGGGTGGAGGTCTTGCTAGAGAAGAGGCAATCATTAATGTAGAAGATTCATGATGAGGAGGTAGATAGGACTTAGTCTTTTCAAGTTTTAGTGGGCTTTGTTCAATTATCTTTCCATTCAATCTCTAGGAGCAAATGGCATTCTCCTAAACCTTTCTCCTGTCTCCTCCTCTTTGTTCAACACAGCTTGCACCCTATTATACTGCACATCACTCCTCCTTACCTTCCAAGCTAGAGCATTCAAGTCTGAAATGAGGTCCTCTTGTGTGTCACTAAAAACAAACAAGTTTGGTTGTCCAACTGGCTGGATCTCCTCTCTTCCAGGAATGGGCAACTGTTGAAGAACCATGATCTATGAATCTTTCAATGTTTCAATGTTTCAAGCATGTTGATGTGTTTGATGGTCTACTAAACAGGTTGGCAAAGTCTGATTGACTGTCCTTCACTTGCAAGAGTGAGACTACCCAATTTTGGATACAAGAGTGTTGAGTAACTCAAAGCATTACTAGGTTCTAAAAGTCAATTTTGATCAAATGTTGAAATGTATTGCTGATGAGCCCATAGAAGGTTGTCTCTGGTCATCACTTGTCAACTTTGATGGTTTGCAATTTACAAGTCTTCCTCATGATAATAGACCAATTTAAATGTTTCAAACCTTGCTTCCACATATACCAAACACTCCCAAGGACTTAAACCTCATCTTCTAATATTGACATTTTATCAAATAGTTATCATACTGCTGCATTTTCTCAGAAATAACAGTCCAAAAACAGGGACAGCGATGTTTTCAAGGTTTTATATGCTTCGTTTAACGTTAATAACGTAAGTACAATGAAAATATATCACATATGAATGCAATAATGCCTTGACAATAGTTGGAGTAACCTGCAAGCAAGTATGAAAGGGTTTTTTTATGACTGTTGGTCTCTTATCTGCCTTACTGCACTTTCACAGTCTTAGAAACTGTGACAACTTTAATCTCTCTGTTTGACCTGTTTATTCATGCTGTCCTTGGCCTGCAAGAAGGTATAAATGGCATGATAAAATAGTGCACATAACCTCTTCAAAGATCTTAATGAGTTGAGTACTTAAAGGATGACATAAATCATAAAAACATTATGTGACTGTGACAAAGAATACACTGTTTTTAGGATCCTTATTTAGGTCCATTACAACAATAACCATAGAACATTAGTTACTTGAGAATCAAATACTTTCAAAACACTTCTCAAGATTACAAAATAAATTTCCAATCATTCCATTTGTTCCAAATGAATGTTGGCAATGGAATTTCTACAAACAGTTAGCAGGAAAACAGTGACTCACTGTTTTGAATCAGATTTTCATATGGATCTTCACATCCACCCAGGTCATGAAAGGAAAAGAATGGTAAGTTCACTTTGTCATTTTCAACTTAAACACTTTTCAATATATCAATGTACAATGCTATGAGAGCAAGGTACAATACAAAACTTTTAAAGAGAACCCAAGCCAAGTTGTTGCCTTCACACACTTGCCATGGGCTTACCAACTCTTATGCACTGCTAGAAAAAGAAAATAGAAGTATGGTACATAATGTACAGGTGATCCAACAAGTTCCCTCGAAGCCATGGATGAATAAACTTCAAGGAAACTGATTGGACCATAGAGGAACCTCCATTGAGAACTCAAACCAATGCCTTAACACAACCACTCCAAGCAAAAAGTATTCAAATACCAATGAAAATCAAATACAACTACTTAAAGAATTAAATGATGTTCATACACAAAGAGAAACAGTACCAGTATAGCCTATTTATGGCATGGTACGGACTGTACTTCACAAAGTGCAGAAAACTAATTGAAACTTCACAAAAACAAGAGCAAAAGAGTGTTTTTTTTTCACTTTTTCCAATAAGACCAACCCATACAATGATGGGAACATGGTTTTTATACATGTGCCATCTCATTAAAGCCCTTGTATGGATAGGTACAGGCTGGAACTAACCAAAACCACCAAAAACCCCTTTTTTGACAACTTTTGACAACTTTTTGACAACTTTTGTTGCTCAAAAATTGCATTTTGACTTCCGGTGACTTGGCACTCAATCTAATGACTCAAAATAATTTGGAAACACTAAATAAACATGCTCCAATGCCTTTCAAGGCTTTGAAACAACAAAAATGCAAAAATGCTCATTTTGACCCAAATTTGACAATTTTTGGCCTAGTGAGCAAAAATAAAAAATCTTGGAAACTCTTCAACAAAATGAGTTCCAAACCTTATTAAACCACTAGAAAAACCTATTAAACCTACTAGAAGCATAAAATAAACACACATACTTAATATGCAACAAAATTTTATACCTGATGGGTTTTGAGCACTCAGGTGCTCAGGTGCTCCTGCACCATACTCCCCTAAGGACAAAGAAGTCATGTGACGCCTTTGGGCAGTAATGAAAAAGGAATTCTTTCTTTGAGAAAGTCACTTTTAGGTATCCATGTGGCTTCAGAAACTAGTTTATCCTTCCACTTGATGAGATGCTCCATGTAGGTGTGGTTTCTTGTCTTTTTGAAGATTCTTGAATCAAGTACCTGCTGAGGAATGGGAGTAGAAGAAGAGGGGAGAGAAAGATCAGAAAGGGAATGAGAAAGATCTGAAACTCTTTGTGATTCTGATTGTAGCTCCGCTTTGAATGGCACCAAATCTGCAACATGGAAAATAGGAGACATAGAAACTTCATTAGGCAAATCAACTTTGTAAGCATTATGGCCATACTTAGCCAAGATTTTGCATGGTCCGACTCTTCTCATTTGCAACTTGGTAGGCATGCCTTTCTATAACCTTGATTTATTGAGATGGACCATCACATAATCACCCACTGAAAATTGAACATCTCTTTTTGAAGCATCAACTCTCTCCTTCACCTTTTGAGTAGTCTCCTGTAAAGTCTTCTGTACCTGTTCATGAATTTCTTTCATAGATGGTGCCATATCTTCTACTGTACCACTCACATGCTGCAAATTAGTCACATCATTTAACTCAAAAACACCTCTAGGATGCATGCCATAAACAATCTGAAATGGGCTCTTACTAGTGGATCTATTTACACTGTCATTGTATGCAAACTCTGCCTGATGGATGAGCTGATCCCAACTTTGCCCATATTCTTTGGTAAGACATCTGAGTAGATTACCCAATGTTCTGTTCACCACTTCTATTTGGCCATCTGTCTGGGGATGATAAGCGGAGCCAAAAGACAAGTTAGTACCCAATTTCTTCCACAAAGTTTTCCAAAAATGACCCAAAAACTTAGCATCTCTATCTGATACAATACTGGATGGCAAGCCATGAATTCTTACAACTTCTTTAAAGAAAAGAAAAGCAATATGACTAGCATCATTAGTAGTTTTGCAAGGTATGAAATGTGCCATTTTACTGAATCTGTCAACAACCACAAAAATACTATCACACCCTGCTTTAGTTCTGGGCAATCCTACCACAAAATCCATACTGATGCAATCCCAAGGCCTAGAAGGTATGGGAAGAGGTTGATACAAACCAGCATTAGTGCTAGTTCCCTTGGCTTTCTGACATACTATGCATTGCTCAACATATTTCCTGACATCTGCCTACATCTTAGGCCAAAAATAGTGCCTTTGAACCAATTCCAAAGTCTTATTAAGACCAAAGTGACCACTCAAGCAACCATTGTGCTTTTCCTGTATCAGGTTCTCCCTCATTGAACCTTTTGGCACACACAGCTGTCCACCCCTGAATAACAATCCATTCTGCAAAGTATAGTCAGCATATTCACTATGAAAAGTATTCTGAAAATCTTGACAAACTTTGTAAATATCAGCAAAATCAGAATCATGGGGATATAAATCCTTAAAACATTCTATACCAATACTCTTAATCTGAATTTCCTGAACAGTAAGCAACCTCCTACTCAATGCATCAGCTACTTTGTTACACTGTCCTTTCTTATGCTTCAAAGTAAAGGTATATGCTTGCAAAGACTCTACCCATTTAACATGTCTGTGACTAAGCTTATCCTGTGAATTGAGAAAACTAAGTGCCTGGTTGTCAGTGTAAACCATAAATTCTTTAGGAAGAAGGTAATGCCTCCATTTTCTAAGTGCCTGAACCAAAGCATACATTTCAAGATCATATGAAGAATATTTCTTCTTAGCATCATTAAGCTTTTCACTGAAAAATGCAACAGGTCTATTATCCTGACTCAAAACAGCACCAATAGCAATATTACTTGCATCACACTCTAAGGTAAACAATTTATCAAAGCTAGGTAGAATCAACACTGGTTAAGTAGCAACTCTGACTTTCAGTAACTCAAATCCCTTATTGGCTGCTTCTGTCCACTGAAATTTCACTTTCACACCACCCTTAATGGTTTCCAACATAGGTGCACATATTTCACTGAAACCTCTAATAAATTTCCTATAAAATTGAGCAAGTCCATGAAAACTCCTGACATCACTAGCATTCTTAGGGGTTGGCCAATTAACTATGGCTTCTACCTTATCTGGATCCATCTTCAAATCACCCCCTGACACAACAAAACCCAAATAGACCAGCTCTTGCTTGAGGAAATCACATTTTTCTAGGTTGATAGTAAGTTGTTCATCATTCAATCTTTGTAAGACAATCTGCAAATGTTGGAGGTGTTCTTCCTTAGTTTTACTAAAAATCAAGATGTCATCAAGGTACACAACTACAAATCTGCCTATAAAGTCATGTAACACCTCATTCATCAATCTCATAAATGTACTGGGTGCATTTGTTAACCCAAATGGCATGACTAGCCATTCATATAACCCCTCATTTGTCTTGAAAGCTGTTTTCCACTCATCCCCCTCTTTGATGCGGATTTGATGATATCCACTTTTTAGATCTATCTTGCTGAAGTATTTTGCTCCCCCTAAACAATCCATAAGATCTTCTATCCTAGGAATGGGGAATCTATACCGGATTGTGATCCTGTTTATTGCTCTTGAATCTGTACAAAGTCTCCAAGCCCCACCTTTCTTAGGTGCTAACACTGTGGGTACTGCACAAGGACTAATACTTTTTCTAATCAATCCTTGGTCTAAGAGCTCTTGAATTTGTCTTGCCACTTCCTGATTTTGTTCAGGTGTCATTTTGTAAGCAGCTTTGTTTGGCAAGGATGCACCTGGGATGAAATCTATCTGGTGGCTAATGGCTCTCTGAGGAGGTAGAGAGGTTGGTTGACCATCATTAACAATTGACTTAAACTGATCTAGAAGTTGCTGCACCTCATATGGGATTTCTACCTTCTTTTCTTTCTTTTCATCAACTGGTTTACTCACCAATGCAAAACCTATGCCATCACCTTCTTCTAAGGTATGAATGAACTCATTTTCACCAACTAACAAGGTTTTGGGAACTTGTGGTTTGCTGCCCTCACTGTCTTCATTAAGGGACTGAATTTTATAATTGATACCATTCTTGAAAAATGAGTATGAGTTCTTTTCACCATCATATTGTGCTTTCCTGTCAAATTGCCAAGGTCTTCCTAGAAGCAAATGACAAGCATCCATAGGTAGTATATCACACAAAATCTTATCTTGGTACTCACCTATGTTAAACTCTACCCATGTTTGTTCACTCACTAATACATGCTGCCCTTTTTCCAACCATGTGACCTTGTAGGGCTCATTGTGCTGTATTCTAGGTAGTTTGAGTTTTGTAGCAGCTTCTTCTGATATAATGTTATCAGTTGATCCTGAGTCAATGATAACTTTACACACCTTTCCTTGGATCTTACATTTGATCCTAAAAAGAGCTTTCCTTTGAGACATATCTTTTTGAGGTGGTTCTTTCATGAGGATCCTCCTGATCATGAGGTTTTCCCCTTCTTTTGATGGTAGACACCTTTGATTTGGTGTGGTTTCCTCTTGCACAAAATGGACTCTCTTATCACCTCCTTGAGATGAGCTTGGCTTTTCTGGGCATCTATATGCTGGATGGCCTAGTTTCTGACAGTTGTAACACTTCATTGTGGAGAAGTATGAACCTCTTCCAGGTCCATTAGATCTACCCCTTCCTGGGTTGCCTGATCCCCTACCCCTATAGTTGGGTCTACTCTGAGAACCCCCGCTTTGCTCAATAAGCTTAGACTCTCCCTGGGACCTATGATCTGTGTATCTTCCCCCAAAACTGCCTCTATGACTGCCTCTGTTTCCTCTGCCTCTGCCTCTACCATTATGTTCTTGTTTCTTCTTGTTTCTCTCTTCTACCTTCAATGCTAATTGATAACACTTCTGTAATGTGTTGGGACACCATAGGCTTAACTCTTCCTGAATATTCCATCTTAACCCATTGAGATATATAGCTACTCTGACATTTTCATCTTCTTGTACCTTAGATCTAAGGCTTAGTTTTTGGAATTCTTCAGTGTAACTACTGACATCTAGGTCTTTCTGCCTCAAGTTTTGTCTCTTCCTATGCAACTGGATTTCATAATCTTCAGGCATGTAGGTGTCTTTGATCTTAGTCACCATTGTCTTCTAGGTGGTTATGGGTTTCTTTCCCTCTTTCACCCTTTCCTCTTGGATGAATTTCCACCAGGTCAAGGCTGCCCCTCTCATTCTGGATTTGGCTACCTTCACTTTCTGTGCTTCAGTGATGCCATCACATTCAAAGTGATTCTCTAGACCCTCTATCCACTCCATTAGTGCTTCTGGTTCCATCTTGCCACTAAAAAGGGACACTCCATCTAGGGCCTTTCCAGTCAAAGCTTTCAAAGCTTGTAAAAAGGTTTCTTGTTCTTTATCCAAGATTGGATCTGGTTCTGGGATTTCTTCCTCTAAGGTTTCCTTCTTATCTTCAGCATTTTCTACTCTCTCACTGACTTCTTCAGTCTTGACTTCTACTTGGTTCAACTTTCTTTCAAGTTGTTGTAATCTTTCCCTAAGGAGTCTATTTTCTTCACCCTGATCCTCCATCCTTTTTGCTAACTCTGCATTGGTCACCATGTTGTCGGTGTTGTCTCCCACTGACTCACTACCAGACATATGCTAATCTCTCAACCCAAATCTAAATTGGCTCTGATACCACTATGATGAGGAGGTAGATAGGACTTAGTCTTTTCAAGTTTTAGTGGGCTTTGTTCAATTATCTTTCCATTCAATCTCTAGGAGCAAATGGCATTCTCCTAAACCTTTCTCCTGTCTCCTCCTCTTTGTTCAACACAGCTTGCACCCTATTATACTGCACATCACTCCTCCTTACCTTCCAAGCTAGAGCATTCAAGTCTGAAATGAGGTCCTCTTGTGTGTCACTAAAAACAAACAAGTTTGGTTGTCCAACTGGCTGGATCTCCTCTCTTCCAGGAATGGGCAACTGTTGAAGAACCATGATCTATGAATCTTTGCTTGCATCTATCAATGTTTCAAGCATGTTGATGTGTTTGATGGTCTACTAAATAGGTTGGAAAAGTCTGATTGACTGTCCTTCACTTGCAAGAGTGAGACTACCCAATTTTGGATACAAGAGTGTTGAGTAACTCAAAGCATTACTAGGTTCTAAAAGTCAATTTTGATCAAATGTTGAAATGTATTGCTGATGAGCCCATAGAAGGTTGTCTCTGGTCATCACTTGTCAACTTTGATGGTTTGAAACAAACTACAACTCTTCCCTCCTTACCGATTTCACCAATTTGCCAAATCAACCTTAAAAAGGCTACTAGAATTAGCCCTAGTTGCTAGTGAAATTTGCTCACCCCGTTAAATCTGCTCAATTTCATGACAAACCCTTTTAGGAATGGTCTAATTATAATGCAACCTCAAAGATTTTTGCTATGGCAAGTACTGTACGGACTATTTTAGTGCTGTCCCACAAAATGTGCAATTTTCAAGGGTTTTTGAGGTTTCTAGTGAGGGTTTGCAATTTACAAGTCTTCCTCATGATAATAGACCAATTTAAATGTTTCAAACCTTGCTTCCACATATACCAAACACTCCCAAGGACTTAAACCTCATCTTCTAATATTGACATTTTATCAAATAGTTATCATACTGCTGCATTTTCTCAGAAATAACAGTCCAAAAACAGGGACAGCGATGTTTTCAAGGTTTTATATGCTTCGTTTAATGTTAATAACGTAAGTACAATGAAAATATATCACATATGAATGCAATAATGCCTTGACAATAGTTGGAGTAACCTGCAAGCAAGTATGAAAGGGTTTTTTTATGACTGTTGGTCTCTTATCTGCCTTACTGCACTTTCACAGTCTTAGAAACTGTGACAACTTTAATCTCTCTGTTTGACCTGTTTATTCATGCTGTCCTTGGCCTGCAAGAAGGTATAAATGGCATGATAAAATAGTGCACATAACCTCTTCAAAGATCTTAATGAGTTGAGTACTTAAAGGATGACATAAATCATAAAAACATTATGTGACTGTGACAAAGAATACACTGTTTTTAGGATCCTTATTTAGGTCCATTACAACAATAACCATAGAACATTAGTTACTTGAGAATCAAATACTTTAAAAACACTTCTCAAGATTATAAAATAAATTTCCAATCATTCCATTTGTTCCAAATGAATGTTGGCAATGGAATTTCTATAAACAGTTAGCAGGAAAACAGTGACTCACTGTTTTGAATCAGATTTTCATATGGATCTTCACATCCACCCAGGTCATGAAAGGACAAGAATGGTAAGTTCACTTTGTCATTTTCAACTTAAACACTTTTCAATATGTCAATGTACAATTCTATGAGAGCAAGGTACAATACAAAACTTTTAAAGAGAACCCAAGCCAAGTTGTTGCCTTCACACACTTGCCATGGGCTTACCAACTCTTATGCACTGCTAGAAAAAGAAAATAGAAGTATGGTACAGAATGTACAGGTGATCCAACAAGTTCCCTCGAAGCCATGGATGAATAAACTTCAAGGAAACTGATTGGACCATAGAGGAACCTCCATTGAGAACTCAAACCAATGCCTTAACACAACCACTCCAAGCAAAAAGTATTCAAATACCAATGAAACTCAAATACAACTACTTAAAGAATTAAATGATGTTCATACACAAAGAGAAATAGTACCAGTATAGCCTGTTTATGGCATGGTACGGACTGTACTTCACAAAGTGCAGAAAACTAATTGAAACTTCACAAAAACAAGAGCAAAAGAGTGTTTTTTTTTCACTTTTTCCAATAAGACCAACCCATACAATGATGGGAACATGGTTTTTATACATGTGCCATCTCATTAAAGCCCTTGTATGGACAGGTACAGGCTAGAACTAACCAAAACCACCAAAAACCCCTTTTTTGACAACTTTTGACAACTTTTTGACAACTTTTGTTGCTCAAAAATTGCATTTTGACTTCCGGTGACTTGGCACTCAATCTAATGACTCAAAATAATTTGGAAACACTAAATAAACATTATCCAATGCCTTTCAAGGCTTTGAAACAACAAAAATGCAAAAATGCTCATTTTGACCCAAATTTGACAATTTTTGGCCTAGTGAGCAAAAATAAAAAATCTTGGAAACTCTTCAACAAAATGAGTTCCAAACCTTATTAAACCACTAGAAAAACCTATTAAACCTACTAGAAGCATAAAATAAACACACATGCTTAATATGCAACAAAATTTTATACCTGATGGGTTTTGAGCACTCAGGTGCTCAGGTGCTCCTGCACCAATTCACCCATTTGATATTGCCCTGCTAGCTGATTCTGCAACTTGGTAATGATGCTATCCTTGGTGGCTATCTCCCCTTTGGCCTCATTGTAAGCCTTTAGAACCATCTCTAATTTTACTTGGAGATCAACCTTCTCCTTAGCTTCCTTCTCAGCTACTGCCACACTGAATTTTGCTATTTCTAAAACTATGCTGGCAGCATCTACCACCCCTGTGTCCTACACTCTCTTCACAATCATACCTCCAAGGTAGCTAGACTCAGAAGTGTCCTTCCTTCTTTTTCTCTCATCCCTCCTTAGGCACCACATGACCAAAGCAACATTTTCCTTACTGAATGACACTCCTTCCATCTTTCCTTATTGCTTCAAGCACTGAGGCATCTGCTATGTCCCACTCAGGAAGAATTATCACACTAGCTTTTGCTACCATTTCTCTCCCCTACTCAGGAGTAATGGTTTTGAACTCTGCCATCATTTCTTGTTTCACTTCCTCCTCCATTGTAGTTGCACCTTTGTGGGGCTGTTCATTCTTCCTCTTCTCACATCTTACTTTGAATTGTTCAATATGTTGCCTCCAAACAAATTGCATAAAAGATCTCATTGTAACAAAATTATTATCAGCCAGAAACTCTTCACTGGCCTATTTGATGGTAGGGTCTAACTCTTTTCCTTTAAACTCATCTGTAGTCAAGTTCATTTCAGCACTTGGTGGCTCTTCAAGCATTCCTTCTTGTGTTTCCTCATAAGTGTAGGCAATCTCCTTGAGACTACCTAGCTGCAACAATTACTCAGACACTGCATGTTCATCCCCCACATGGATTGGGGATTATGATGGAGAATATAAAGTTTCACCTGTTTGTACCTCTTTTCCCACCCTTTGCCTTTTAGGGGAATCTTGGATGTCAATGACATCTTCTATTTCTCTTTTCCATTTTTAAGTAGAGGGCTCACCAGTTACTGGCACTAACACACTACATTTTAGCCTCTTGTGCATCACATACTCACTTGGAGGGATGGCCTTAGCAAAGGCAGGCTTGGCTAGAACTAGCTTAGCCTTTTCAGGATCATTTCTCATTATAACTTCCCTCTTCTCCTTCAAGGTTTGCATTAAATCTTCAAAATACAGTACCAAGAATTTACCTTTCTCCTCAAAGGGAGTAAAACTAGACAAAGGGTCATAACCAATATCAAATTGGTGGATGAAATCAAGAGCCCTTTTGTATGCTATCCATTTCTCTTTTCTCAATTCCTGCTCATCTAGATTGAATTCATTTCTGATCAGATCCTCAGGAAAATGGAACTGATGTGCTCTACCTTTACATACAGATCTTTTCCTGAACATGTCAGTAAAGAAATCTTCAAGGTCAGCAAACATTAACATTACAGTAGACAACCTGTAGGGTTGAAAGAAATCATCAAAATGTTTCCAACCACCCTTGGTGATTACAAATTGATTTGCAATGGTGACAGTTAGGAAAATGGTCCCTTTCCCCCTATTTGTTAATTCTACTTCTTGCACACACCCAATTTTCCTTAGGACCTCTGCAATTCCTATATTTAATGGGACTTGTTAGGGGAGCAAATATGGAGTACCTTTGAAACCATAAACTCTGAACACAGTAGAGACAGGGTATAAATATACATCACCCTAGTTGTCAACAATCTTGATATCTTGAGCAAATTCCTTAGGCCTAAGGAACTCTAAGAGAGCCTTAGGGATCCTAGGGTTTTGTGGGCACAATAGGATCCTAAGCCTAGATGCAAAACATCTGATAAACTTCAAGTAACTTGCATCCTCTCTATCCCAAGACAAAATTGTGCTCCATAATTGCACAGGCATCTCTTCACCATCCTTCTCCTTAACCAGGTCCATTTTCTTAGCAAAATAATGAACACCTTTGAATAAAAACATGTGCATAAGAAGAGAATACCACCCAAAAGGTCTGTCTACCTTAGCATTTTTTATCCCCATCAACCTTTCATGAATGTAATCAGTAAGATAAGGTGCAAAGTCAAAGATTACTGCTAGAGATGGGTTCAATATTTGTGCTAACATAAGCATATAGTGGGTTGGCATGGTTGTTTTAGCATCTTCCCCAAAAATCTGACATAGGGACCAATACATCCCTTTAGCTCTTAAAGTAAAAATATTTAAAGAGAAGGGCTCCATGATGCTAGGGCCTACAACATTCAATCCTCCTATTTTGAAAAAAAAATCTTTCAAAGGGCCACTCCTGAGGTGATCTCTTTGCACATTATAGACCTAGGCAGGTGTATCAAAATTGATAGGCTCTAAATAATTCAACACCTCACTAAGCCTGAACACTTTCCTAAATTCATCATCATTTATCTCAATTAAAGCTCTCCCATTTACATTTCTAACACACCGGGCAATAGGGTCATAATTATTTGCAATCTGGGTTAACAAGTCCACATCCATGAAAACCCCAGGGACTATGAGCTTTCCCACATCTAACTCCCATATACTGTTCTTTGGAGCAAGGGAATGTCTCTGACCAAATCCCACTTTGAAGAGTCCCAAACTTGATATACCTATCTGTGAATCCCTTAACCAATTTCCTTTATCATACAAACCATCTCCAATTCTCAAACGGGGAGCCTTGGGCACTAATTCTTTCATTTTAGTAGCGGCATTAGTAGACATGGTTAATTGTTCTAGAAAATCATCACATATGGCTCTCTCTTGGTAATTAATTTTCCCTATGAAATCTCTTCACGATGCCATTTTTAAATTATAGATATTTCAATTAAGACTTAAGAAAACCTCTGAGAAAATCAAGCACCCAGTGATATCAATTCATACAGTAACTATTGAGCAATATGCAAAACTTACTTGTTGCCTGAAGAAATTTGCTCTGTGGAATGTTTCCTCTGCAAAACTCTTTGAAATGATGCTAAAATTTAGTTGATGTGAAGCTTAATATGACAACTAAGCATTGAATTGAAACATTAATCCACATGCTTCGGCAATCAATTCTCAATTGAATTTGAAATATGGCTCCAATGGACCACAAAGGATTTTCTAATTGTCGTGCCTTTTTGCTGCTTCGCGAAAGATAAGAACCTTGCACCTTTTCATTGTGAAACAGCACCATCCGTTGGATCTTCTTGGAGATGCACATTCTTTACCTTACCCAAGTTATCCTACTTAAAAATGGGCCCCACCTTCCTTTTGTTGCTTCGCAAAGCATAAATCTCATGCATCTTTTCCATGCGAAACAACGTTGACCATTGGATCTTCTACCATCTGCTCGACCTTTATTATCCATGGTGACTACCAGTCTATTTAACTAACTGCATGAAACCTTCACCACTAATGGTTTTCATTGTTTCGCAATGGTTAATCATCGTGTTACTTTGGGCCACGAAACAACGCGCATCATTGGATCAATTTAGAGATGTGCGACCTTTAACATCCTTTAACCTTCAAAGTGCGCCCTTTGTGTGAAATCCACTTTCCCTATTGATTTCTGGAAAAATATCTCACATGCGTCAGCCATTGATTCATTTAGGAACTCTATCGGACTCCATATCTGAACCGCCACGTGTCTATCGAGCCATGAATTTCAACAATATTGCCACATAATCAAATGGGCCCCTCACGATCCCTTCAGAGCCACATGTCTGTCTGACAGATTACCTTTCACCTCAGCCATACATCTAGCTATATTGCCACATCATCCACCATGAAGTTGCCAGCTCCTTTTTGCCACTTTGTGAAGAATAAATTTCATGTTGCTTCTAGCTTCAAAACAATGCGGGCCGTCTGATCAACTCTAAGTTGATCGATCTTTAAAACTAAGAACTGTCTGTTTGTCAGGCCCACCATCCTTTTGCTACTTCATGAAGGATAAAAAACATGCGATTTCGCCAAGTGAAATAATGTGAGCCATTGGATCTATTTCAAGATGTACTATCTTTATTCTACAAGTCACCCTTTCGTTGGGCCCACTGCCCTTTTCGCTACTTCGCAAAAGATAAACTTCTAGCAGCTTTCCTTTGCAAATCAACATGGACCATTGGATCTTGAGAAACATGTTTGGTCTTTAAATTCATTATTTAACCCACCTATCAGGTCCACCATTCTTTTGCCACTTCGCGAAGAATAAAATTCACCCAACTTTGGGCTGTGAAACAACGCAGTCCGTTAGATCTACCAAGAGATACTTGTTCTTTAGCCTTCCTTGCGACCACTTTACCCGGGCCTACCACCTTTTCACCACTTTGTGAAGGGTAATTTTTGCACATCTTCCTTCTGCGAGATCGCGTGCACTGTCAGATTAATTAGAAATTGCATGGTCTTTAAGAGGCCTGACAAAGTAATAAAACTTAGGAGGCAAAAAATAAAACATTATTAAAGACCCGTCTAGGGAAAAACTCAAAGAGGGGACCTCTTCTCATGATAGGCCATCCCTTCCACTTAAGTGGAAAAAGTAACAAGGAAAAAGAACTCATGGACTTCAAGATAGAAAAGGGTAAATGCGGAACCTTAAACCCTTAGACCAAAAACCCTCAGAGGCAGAAATGAAGTACAAAGCACAATTTTGCAGATTATAACGGATTAGAGAACAAAATCACACAATGGTCAAAATAGTGATAACACATATGACTTTCAAATTTAAGCCAATGTTTTACTGACATGAACACTTTTTGAAAAAAAAATGACTCCTCACCATTGAGCTTTTTGATTTTGTAGGCCAACTTTGAATGCTCATAACTTGGTCATTTTGAGGCCTTTTTCAGTGCAATTTTTTTTTATTTGGGGTAATTTTTCATGCTCTCTATAGTGGTGTGGTTATTTTCTAATTTTAGTGGACATATTTTTCAATATTTTTAATTTTTTCACAACTTTACCTATCAAATCCTCAATTTTATAACTTCTCAGGCTTTGTTCGGGCTCATACAACCTCTTTTTTAGTTTTTTTTTTTTAAGTACATAATTTTTTTGTCTACTTTCACATGGTGCTATTAGTTTTTCACCAATTTGAGTAAAATTGTACCTAAAAAATTTGGTCTTTTTTGGCCTATTTGGTACTTGTAATTTGCTTGGATCTCAGTTTAGATCTCTTGCATTATTGGTTTGAGTCTCTTATAGCCTATTTGAGGCAGTTGTAAGTTGAAATGAAAAGTCCACTTTGTCTTTATTTGCAAGTGGCCCATTGTACATGCACTAAGTATAAATCATCAAATCATCATTTTGGGGGGTGGGTTCTTTGATTGAGTGAATTTGGGGGGGGTGTATTATGTGATTGTGCATCTCTCTATCTTGCGCTCTGATAGTCCTGAATGTTTTTTTGGTCATTTTGAATTAATGATGCTCTATGTTCCCACCCTCAGGGTTTAGGGTTAAGGGTTTGTGTAATTCCGACTGAGTCTTTTATTAAAAACCCAATACTTGTTATGATTCTTTGTTACCTTTTTCACTTAAAAAAATGAGGGTCATTTTCATGATCGAAGGGACCATGTTTCATTTCCTGGTTTTTACTTATTTGGTCGGGCCCCTTTAATATTTTTAGCAGGTATGAATTTTTTTTCCTAATTCTAGCGTTAATATTTCGGCCGATGTCCCTATGATTAATTATCGAGCTACTAAAAGTTCCATAAATTTGCACGTGCATCAAGTGGATGACAACATTTTAACCCAAATAGAGAGGTACTCGAAGGTTAACGACCAATGTTAGGTGGTCATTGTGGCCGACACATAAAGAGCGAACAAATCTGATGGCCTACACAGTCCCGTGAAGGAAGATGCAAGGAGGTTAAGGATCGTGACATTTCAAGATGATTCCATGTGTCCCAGATAGACCGAGACAAGCTGAATGGTGGGAGCCATTGACACCAATGAAGAGGATGATGAGTTGGAGATGTCGTGTCTTGCATTTCATGGATCCACTTTCCACATTGGAAAGTCAATATAAGGTTGACCGATGGTGACCGTGTGATGTGCTAAGAAGGATAAGATCTATGGTGGAAATTTGGAGTGTATTTCAAAAAGGTGGTTGAGAATGTTTCCTTATCACTCGCATGAGAAAATAGAGGCAGAAATAAGTAAGATCATTGACATGGGATGAATGAAGACAAGTCGAGACACATGGACGCCAACTAATTTTTAGAAAACCTATTCTAAATGTTGTTTGTTGGGTCGAGACGAATTGGCAAGCAGAGCTGGCAGTTCCTAGGAAGCTATCTCAACAAGTCTCATTGCCACAACAATGAGAAGTCAAAGTTTCAAAGGATAAGGATAAGGATGATCTCTGAGTTGGCAATAGAATGATCAAGGGTCTGTCAACAAGATCAGAGGATGCATATTGTCAGGGATTCTCAATAAGGTAAATCAAGGAACTATCTCTGAGGATAATTCAAAAGATAATGACCCAGTGTCCTAAAAGGGGTTCTAAAACTAAAATTTTGTAGTCAAGGAACAGCAAAATTGTTCACATAAGGTGAGCCTCATCAGAAAGGAGAGGATTGATATCTTGAATGTGATGATATTCTAGATTTCATAGGCACAATTTCCTAAGTCCATAGCTAACAGGATGAGTAGAAAGCATCAGAATGACAATTTTTCACATGAACGAGCATGCCAAATGGAGTAATTTTTTATTATAAATATAACAAGGTGGTGGTTTAATGGGTAGAAGAGAAAAAAGACCTCGTTATTTTCTAGAAAGGTTTCATTAGAGATAAGGAAGATGTTTGGGCAATATCGTGCAAGGAGCGAACTCTGTGATACCGGATGAGAGTCCTCTTTTCTGAGTGAGTATGCTTATAGTCCTGGTGGAGCCTTGAAAGTTGGGAGGATAGTCAGTGGAGGCATGAAATTCATTTCTCATCTGAAGAAGCCTCTCATGACATATCCTCTGCTTCTCCTTTGCTACTAGTTGGCAAGGGGTTATGGGAAGGATCTCACAGAGGGATAAGAGAAGGACAAGCTTGGGTCAGGGGCAACAACCAGTTAGCTTTGCAATGGCATGGAAGTTGCAACACCTTTCCCTCTTATTATATTCCTCTGGAAGCCCCTTTTTCCACTTTCAATGATCCTAGGCATGAAGTGTGGAACTCTTCCTCTAGTTTGAGGGTGACTTTACTTCTTGTCGGGTTCTAATTTCCCTTCTGGGAAGGGGAATGCTTTGTAGGATAGAATGATGCATCTCACGGTCCATCTGGAGGTATCAAAGGCAATAGTGGCATGACTCAAGGAGTTTTTGTTTCTACCCAAATGCAGTTAGAAATTTTGGTTCTACCTCATTGTGAATGCTAGTGTGGATAGTTTTTGGGAAATCGTAAAGAATATTTTGTAACAGAATCACAAGTGGTCTTATGGGCTTGTGATAGGTGTCTCCATTGGCCCAAAGTTTATTTTCTCCCTTGTTTTTATAAAAGGGAGTTCAAGGCCAAGAGACGGGGTCCAGAAAATTTTGGTTTTCAATTTTTGTTCCAAAATTCTAGTTCCAGTAGTGAGTCTAGGTGAAATGAGCAAACTGTAAAGTCATTTATAGAGCAATGAAAAACACTTTAGTGTCTAAGTTTTTGGTAGGTTCTTGAAGGAGTTATATGTAAATTATTTTATGACAGAAGTAGCAAAATTTTTCAATAGAGATATAATTTTGATCCATTTCTCTAGTGTATAATTCTATCATATTTTGAATGAGTAAAATCAAGGGTTTTCTCATTTGTTGCACTATTGTGGTGTATGTATTTTCTATTCATGATTTGGTCTAAGGGGTCAATTAAATTCTTGAATAGAAATGCAGATTGATAGGGCTTATGCAGGGATTTCGATAAGTAGTTTTGGTTAGGACTACAAATGATATGTATTGTAAGGCAATATTATCACAAATTTTGTGCTATTAGATAAAATTATGTCATACTTTCATTTTACATTGTAAAAATTCAGGCACCCAATGGAGTAAAGCATTGATCTCAACTTGCAAATGTGTTTAATGTCAGTTTTATGTTCAAATTCACCGACAACTTGCTTTAGTTTGCTTAATATAAGAATATCACTCTATTTTTCTATATGTTTTTTCATGTTCTATCTGTCTCATGCTCCAATTGGTTGATGATCACTGAAGAACTCGCCATTCTTGAGCATTCTCCCTCTTTGTTGAGCCTTTTATATGAGACCATCTTCTTTGTTTTGGCAAAAATTGTGAGTAGGGTGTGGAGATCACAGATTTACCAAGGGATCACCCTCCTGGGTTTTGTAGAGCCCAAAGTGTAAAAGGATTAGCAGAATCCTTGTCATATGTTGGTCCAAGTTCTTGAAGATTTTGATAGTTGGAGTTGGTGTCTCCATAGATAATCTAAAGAATCAACTTTCTTTCTGCCTCTTGCAGTGTAAACCCCATTCTAGGGCACTAACAAAAATGGCAACTCTGTTGGGGACTGCACAAAGTCATGAGCTTGTTAAGTCCATTTCCTTGTCAATTGAGTTAATTCTCATAAATGTTGCCAAAGAATCTATTGTAATTAATCTTTCAAAGTAAGTTTTGTCTATATTTGTTTGTACTATATGATATTTTCATAATACCTCACAAGTTGTGAGTGGCGATTCTGAAATCTTTGCACCAGTGTGCATTATTTGAAGAAGAATTAGAGAAGAAGTAAAGAATTTGTTGTAGAGATGAAGCAAATTTGGGATCTTATGATGAAGTACCCTATCCCAACCAAGGTTAGGGAACATTTACCAAAGTTTAGTGGGAAAAGCTCAGAGTCAACATGCTAGCAATTGCAAGAGTTTTCTGACTTAATGGGAGATTTTGAGATAAGCCAGGAAGATGTTTTCATGAAGCTTTTTATTCAAACTCTAAAAGAAGATACCAAATATTGGTTTTTGTATTTGTAGACATGTTATGGGACTTTTTCTCATGGAATGATGTTATAATAAATATTATTAAATAAATATAATTATGGACTTTATAATGTTAGGTCCTGGAGACAACTGAGAGGGGGGGTGAATCAGTTGTCTAATAAATTTGAACCAAAAACTTATTAACCAACTTAATGCTTAATACCGGTAAACCAGTTAAGTATGCTGATAGACAGTATTAACAATAAATTTCTATACCGGTAAGGATTAATGCATGAAACATAAACATAAAGTCATCCACAACACATGACACCAATATTTGTATGTGGAAACCTTGTAAGGGGAAAAACCACGGTGGGAAACCTTACCCACAATTAGATGATACTACTGTAGATAGTATGTGTACATAAATGGGGTCTGCACATGCAGAAAGGCCAACAGCCTAGAGCTCACTACTCAATCACAAAATGGGAGTCACACTGACTACAGTTGGATGGTTAAATCCAATAAGAATGTATTGCACAAAATAGCATCTTCATATGCTGGATTCAATACCAGTGCAATGCTGATATGCTTCTACAAAAACCTAACTTCACCTTCAAATGATGTCTTCATGTATATCCCTGCTTGATCTCGCATATACCTTCACTTAATTCTTTTTCGCATTCCACACTTGATCTTACAAATAAGATCTTACATTTATACCATACCCTAAGACCAATTTTAGTAGGTCGGCTCTACAAGATATTACAATAAAAACATTTTACAAACAATATAATATCCGATGCAATAACCGATTGAACATTGTCAGCTTAATTCATTTGCAACAATAATAAATCATCTCCATAGCGTGCCATGCTGATCTGGAAAAGATAAACCTCCTGGTGTAACCCTAGATAACCTGGACCTATTTGCTGGTAAAAGAAAATATGCAAATATGAATATACCAATGATTATTTCTTCAAAATAAAGTGTCCACATGATGTCTTTGACATTACCAAGTGTCTTCCATATCATTCCAGGTACCGGTGAACAATATATCCTACCGGTGAACCATATACCAGTAACTATTGCACAGTTTACTTGCTTGCCGGTGAATGTTGCTAGATCTCCAAAGTAGGTGTATTAGTAGGTGTTGACATCAATGACAAAACCATACCAAAATACCAAAAATCTCCCCCTTTGGCATTGATGGCAACACAAGATGGAAAAACCATCAAAGTGCCAAAACAGAAATGCCAAATATAAAAACCAACAATCTCCATTTCTCCCCCTGAGAGTAACAATACCAATCTCTCATACCAATTTCTCCTTAAATATGTTTTTCAAAATCTCTCCCCAAAAGGATAATGTGTTTTTCCATAGATATCTCTCCCCCTTTGACATCAAATGCCAAAGTCACAAAATGTCAATTTCATACAAAATACCAATCAATTCAATATACCAACTACTCCCCCTGAGAAGTAGCTTCCTCATCAAATACCGGAATAAAAGATTTGTCCATTTAATTCTGCCGGTTGATGATAATCATCAATTGTCTAAGTCTCTACCGGTGGTGGTATGACTCCAAGCTGATCTCTGAGATACTCAAAGGTCTCCTTAGGCAAAGGTTTTGTGAAAATATCTGCAAGCTATTCTTTAGTATTCACATAAACCAATTTTATCTCCTTTTCTTTAACTTTTTCCCTTAGAAAATTCAGTTTGATAGAAACATGTTTTGTTTTAGAATGTAATACCGGATTCTTAGATATATCAATTGTTGCAGTGTTATCACAATATATAGTAATAGGTTCCTTGCATTTTACCTTTATGTCTTTCAACATTTGCTTAAGCCATAATACCTATGTACAGTTTGTTGCTGCTGCAACACATTCTGATTTTGCTATTGATAAAGATGTACAACTCTGTTTCTTACTCAACCAAGAAACTAGTCTCTTTCCAAGAAAGAATGCTCCTCCAGTGGTGCTTTTTCTATCATCTATATCTCCTGCCCAATTTGCATCTATGTATGCACATAGATCAAAATTTTCATCTTTAGGATACCATAATCCAAGATTTGTTGTGCCTTGTAAGTATCGGAAAATCCTTTTCACTACTAATTCATGATTTTCCCTAGGATTACTCTGAAATCTAGAAATAATACATGCTGCATTCATAATATCAGGCCTGGTTTGTGTTAGATACAGTAAACCTCCTATCATAGATTTGTATCTAGTTGGATTAATAGGTGTAGATTCATCCCTTTGAGATAATTTGTCATTTGTAGTCATGGGTGTGCTTACCGGTTTAGAGTTCTCCATCCCAAATTTCTTTAGTAATTCTTTCAAGTACTTGGATTGACTAAAAAATATACCTTTATCAGTTTGAGAAATTTGCAAACCTAAAAGAATTTTATTTCTCCAATCATAGACATTTCAAATTCTTGCTGCATTTCAAGAGAAAATTTCTTACATAATCCATCTTCTCCTCCAAAGATTATATCATCAACAAATACTTCAATAATCAAGATGTCATCATTAGTTACTTTGTAGTATAAATTGCTATCTGCATTTCCTTTAGTAAAACCAATCTTCAAAAGATACTTATCCAGCCTTACATACCAAGCTCTTGGGGCTTGTTTCAATCCATACAGAGCTTTTCTTAACCTACAAACCATATCATTGTCATCTGTCAAAGAAAATCCATCAAGTTGTTCAATATATACTTCTTCTTCAAGATCTCCATTCAAAAATGCACATTTAATATCCATTTGATAAACTTTTTAATCCTTGTGAGCTGCAAAAGCCAAGAATAATCTAACTGCCTCAATTCTAGATACCGGTGCAAAGGTTTCTTTGTAATCAACTCCTTCTTTCTGAGAATATCCCTTACACACTAGTCTTACTTTGTTTCTGACAACTTTACCATCTTCATTAAGTTTGTTTCTAAATACCCATTTAGTTCCAATTACATTTTTATCTTTAGGCTGGGGAACTAATGTCCAAGTATTATTTTTCTCAATTTGTCCTAATTCTTCTTCCATAGCTTTAATCCAAAATTTATCTTCACATGCCTCATTGATAGATGATGGTTCAATTTGAGAAATAAGACACACCTCTTCATTTGCCAATCTTCCTCTTGTCATAACTCCTTTAAATTTATTTCCAATTATCTGATCTTCAGAATGATTCAATCTTACATACCCGGGTGTCTTAGTTTGTTGTTGTTCTTCAATTATTGTGGAATCTTTTGATGATACCGGGGTAACTGGATCTTCATTCTATACCAGTGGATTCAGTATAGGTTCATTTGTCACAATTTCTATTGCCGGTTCAGAGTCTATATACCTTGAAGTTCCTCTGAATTGTTCATCAATATTTACATTTGTACTTTCAACAATTTTTTGCAATCTTTTATTAAAACATCTATATGCCTTGCTCTTAGATGAATAACCAAGAAATATTCCTTCATCACTTGTAGGATCAAATTTACCAATATACTCATCTCTTCTAATATAACATTTACTTCCAAAAATTCTGAAATACTTAAGAGTAGGAGTATTACCAAACCATAGTTCATGAGGGGTCTTACTGGTTTCACCTTTGATGTGAACTTTGTTGAATGTATAGACAGGAGTGCTAACTGCCTCTCTCCAATACACATGTGGTAGATTTTCTTCTGATAACATACTTCTAGCTGCATCCAAGATAGTTTTGTTTTTCCTTTCAACAACTCCATTCTATTGTGGTGTCCAAGGTGTTGATAACTGTCTTTTGATTCCATTCACTTCACAGAATGTATTAAAGTCCTTAGATGTGAATTCTCCTCCTTGATCTGATCTTAAACATTTGATTTTCTTACCGGTTTCATTTTCAACCATTGCTTTGAATAGTTTGAACTTTCCAAGTGCTTATGATTTCTCTTTGAGAAAAGTAACCCAACGCACTCTAGAATAATCATCAATAATTAGCATGAAATATCTATCACCTTGTAAGCTTCTAGTTCTTGCTGGACCACATAAATCAGTGTAAATTAAATCAAGAGCATTACTGGATTTTTTTGGAATACTTTTGAAACTAGCTCTAACTTGTTTTCCAAATTGACATTCCTTACAAACTGTATTATGAGGTTTCACAATTTTAGGTAGATCTCTAACTTCCTTAGAAGTATTGATTTTTACCATGCAATCAAAGTTTACATGACATAGTCTCTTATGCCATAACCAACTTTCATCTATATGTGCAATTAAGCATGCCTTTTCATTGTTATTCAAATGAAAGATATTGTCTCTAGTCTGATTACCGGTTGCAATTTCCAAACTAGTTCTATTCATGATTTTGCATTTTCTATTTTTAAATTGTAACTGAAATCCCTTCTCAACTAATTGACCAACACTTTTTAGATTATGCTTTAATTCTTCAACATAGTAGACATTGTCAGTGTTATGTTTACCATCAAGAGATATTGAACCCTTACCTTTGATTGAACAGGCTTTGTCATCTCCAAATCTTACTAAACCTCCATTGTATTCTTGAAAGTTCAAGAATTTACCTTTATCTCCAGTCATTTGATGTGAGCATCCTGAGTCAATAATCCATTCATCCTTTGTTTCAACTTTAGCTGCTAGGGCTTATTCTACCAATTGAGCAATAGGTGCCGGTTGATCTTCTGTTATAGCAACAAAAACCCATCCATTGTTTGCTGGATCCTCATCAGAATCAATAGTCACACCTTCATCAGCAATGTAACAAGATTTGTCTCTGTTCTTCTTAAATCTATATCTCTGATATTCAGGATTAGGCTTGTATGTTCTTCTAGCTTCTTCTCTTATTCTAGCATGTCTATTAGGGCATCTTGAAGCCATATGACCAATCCTATTGCAGTTAAAACATTTAAAGGGTGCTTTACCTTCATACTTACTTCCAATTGGACCTTTTGGCATTTCCCTTGCAAATAGTGCTTCAAGCTCTTCAAGCTCTTCATTCTCCTTTCTAGATTCTTCAAGTTCTCTTGCATAAAAGGCTCTCCAGTCTGATTTGTCAAATCATGGAGCAGATGATGTTGATGCTTTAAAGGCCAAATCAGTTTTTATAGTAGCAAGAGGATAAAATTCCTCAATTTCAAACGCTGAAAGTTTTCCAATCAATGTATCCCTAGTTACTGATGTATTAGGCATTGTTCTCAACTCATTTATAGCAGTAACCTTCATTTTATATGCCGGTGGCAAACCTCTTAATATTTTTGAAACAATTTCATCCTCACTTAAGGTTCCTCCACAACATTTAATACCCAAAACAATTTCATTTACTCTTTCCATAAAAGCAGAAATCCTTTCATCTTCTTCCATTTTTAGATGTTCATACTTGACTCGGAAGCTTTCAAGTTTTGCAATCTTGACTATAGAATCTCCTTCATTCAGTGTTTCCAAATGATCCCAAATAGCTTTAGCAGTAGACCTATCTGATAATCCCATGATTTGTTGATCTAATAATGCACTCAAAAGTGCTTCTCGTGCTTTGCAATCATTTTCTTCATCTTTGGCTAAGGTAGTTGGAGCAGTCTGACCAGCTATAGCAGCAGTATAACCATTTTTTGTAACTTCTTAGATGTCTTTACCAATGCAATTCAGATGTGTCTCCATTCTGATCTTCCATATCCCATAGTTGGTTCCATCAAGTTTAGGACTGTCCTTCCTGAAATAATTAGTAGACATTGGATCTCCTCAAGTTGTTAAACTTTCTGCAAAAGAGGACTAGACTCTGATACCAATTGTTAGGTCCCAGAGACAACTGAGAGGGGGGGGTGAATTAGTTATCTAATAAATTTGAACCAAAAACTTATTAACCAACTTAATGCTTAATACCGGTAAACCAGTTAAGTATGTCGGTAGACAGTGTTAACAGTAAATTGCTATACCAGTAAGGATTAATGCATGAAACATAAACATAAAGTCATCCACAACACATGACACCAATATTTGTACGTGGAAACCTTGTAAGGGGAAAAACCACGATGGGAAACCTTACCCACAATCAGATGATACTACTGCAAATAGTATGTGTACATAAATGGGGTCTGCACATGCAGAAAGGCCAATAGCCTAGAGCTCACTGCTTAATCACAAAATGGGAGTCACACTGACTATAGTTGGATGGTTAAATCCAATAAGAATTTACTGCACAAAATAGCATCTTCATATGCTGGATTCAGTACTGGTGCAATGCTGATATGCTTCTATAAAAACCTAACTTCACCTTTAAATGATGTCTTCATGTATATCCCTTCTTGATCTCGCATATACCTTCACTTAATTCTTTTTCGCATTCCACACTTGATCTTACAAATAAGATCTTACATTTATACCATACCCTAAGACCAATTTTAGTAGGTTGGCTCTACAAGATATTACAATAAAAATATTTTACAAACAATATAATATCCGATGCAATAACCGATTGAACATATCGGCTTAATGCATTTGCAACAATAATAAATCATCTCCATAGCATGCCATGCTGATCTGGAAAAGATAAACCTACCGGTGTAACCCTAGATAACCTGGACCTATTTGCCGGTAAAAGCAAATATGCAAATATGAATATACCAATGATTATTTCTTCAAAATAAAGTGTCCACATGATGTCTTTGACATTACCAAGTGTCTTCCATATCATTCTAGGTACCGGTGAATAATATATCCTACTAGTGAACCATATACCAGTAACTGTTGCACAGTTTACTTGCTTGCCAGTGAATGTTGCTAGATCTCCAAAGTAGGTGTATTAGTAGGTGTTGACATCAATGAAAAAACCATACCAAAATAGCAACATATAATTATTATGAAGGGTTATGAATTTTGTTACCACCCTTGAGACATTATTTAAAACCTATGAATCAATAAAGAAGGACACAGAGGGAGAAAATAGTAGAGGGAAAAGAAATTGAAAAAAAAAAGAGAGAGGATAGTTAAGGTATGGTGGTTGGGCATTGGGCATTGGATAAGGGGCATACAGTGTGTGTCCACTCGGGGTACAACGTACACTCAGGAGTGTCCTGGCTAGGGTTGTGTTTATTTCATGCCATGAAGGCATGTGGGGTTTTGTGTAAGAACCGTGTCCTCCTGGAGTGCTCCCTTGCATGGAAACCCTATACCTATAACTAATCCTCTTCATGTAGGAAAGTGACCTCTCTATGATTTACAAATATGTATTAATCAATCTCATAGAGTCATTTCCCTAATGTTTCACCATTGTAAATCATTATCTCAATGTTTAATATATTCTGAGTAATTAGTTTATCATTACTTGAATAAATTAATTTGATACTTTATTAAAATACTATGTAAATACTTAAAAATAAATAGTGAATTTAACACCTTAATATTAAATTTCTATCTTAGGTAAAAGGTTAATCCACTACTGATACTTAATAAATCACAAGGGAAAAGTACCATTACATTTGGTATTAGAGCCAAATCAATCTTGAGAGCCTTCTGTTGCTACACATTTATCTTCCCTGCATTACACATTAGAAAATAAATCACAAAGACAATAAAATAGTAGTTACTTTTTACTTTTGATTCAAGATTATTAAATTCCCTATAAATCATTTACCAAAGTATTTACCATCACATTTTTATTACTGAATGTGACTTTATGAGTGGATTACTTCTCATTAAAAAATAATTACTAATAGAATAGGCCAAATTTTAACATCTTTAAATGTAAATATGGTAAATTATGTGAGAAAAAGTAACCATTCTTAGTAGACAGTAACTTTTAAATAACCCTTTGTATGTTTTTTTAAAGAGGGAGGAATAGGAAGATTTGGGAGATAAACCTTAGATTACACATGATTTATCAATCTTTTAGAATTAAATTATATTTGAGTTTGTTGTATGTATTAAAAAGTTTTTGAACCAATGACATTTGTTTTAATTCTATTTATGTTTTTTTTTTTTTAATTTTCTATGAGTATCTAACAAAAACCTTGGATTTTACAGAGAGAGAGAGAGAGAGAGAGAGAGAGAGAGAGAGAGAGAGAGAGATCCACATCAACTTTGCCTTTTGGCAACTCTCTGAGGGCATTAAATCAGATGATGCATTTCTATCCCTTGTTCTAAAATTATATTCAATAGTTCCTTGCTGGATTCCCAACTTGAAACAACTATTATTTAAATAACCCATTAACTCATCTACTGATAATTGTTCTTTATAGTACATTTGAAAGTAAACATATATATCTTTAAATAATTGAAACAACTCTAAGCTAGAGAATCTCCTTAAGACAAATTTTTTTTTGGTAAAGACCTTAGGAAAAAGGGAATTGACCCATCACAATGGCTTCAAAAAATGACCAAAATGCTTATGAAGACCTAGAGAGAACCAATCAAGTCCTACTAAATTAAATCGCTGAACTAGCAGCTCAAGTCAATCAACTTAAGAAGGAATCTATAGAACAAAGAAAACAACAAGAGATGTCAATCTCAAAAAGAAAGAAAATTTATCGATCATCACGACATCAAAACAAAAGAAATGAAAAACATAGAACAAAAAGTAAACGATGATGAGAATCATTCGAAGAGAGTGACACTTCCAAATCAAGCAACTCTAACACTTTTGAATTAGAATTCTCAAAAAACACATTTAGCAAAGAAACACAATGAGAATTAGATAATTTTTCCCATAAAATCAAGCCACCTAAATATAGTGGTGACACTGGTACAGGAGAGTAAGTTGACAAGTGATTTTAAAGGATATTTATAATCCATACATTGTCTAAAAAATAAAAAATAAAAAATAAAAAATAAAATATCACATCTAGATTTACTTAAGTCTAACTTAGGTTACATTGTGGGCCCATAACCCATAGGTCCTAAGATCATTTTTCAAATTGGTAAAATACTTTAGCTACTAGAATATGCTAGTTAAATAATACAATGGCTTAAAAGTTTCAAAACTAAAATGTTCTTATTACCCTTAGACATGGGGACATGTACAATTTTTACAGGGGGAGAAACCACCTCTAAAATAATATATGTGGGATAGATTTATCAAATATATTTAGAACTTCATTTAATGATATTAATTTTGAAGATTTTATGGTAGCAACAATATAGAAAGATGCAATGAAGCCCTTGACTTATCTTCAAAACTTAGAATTCATCACAAAGCTAATAATATTATGGTATTTAATCTAATCATACAACTAAATTTACAAACATTGTGAAAGAAATGGTAAACCCAACAAATAAACATTATATGGTCCTTTGGGATCATAGAAATTACTAGGGATCACTAGTTTTCTTGTGCTTCTATAATTTTTATTATTATTTTCCTATAAAATAATATTCTATAGCCATCATTAGATCTCAATGATCTTGTTAAGTCTCATCTTCTAGGACACGGGTCTATGAAAACCATCATTGTTATAGACAAATTATCAACTTTTAATTAAACCAACCTTCACTCTTGGATTTTAATAAATTAATGGTTACACCTAATGTTTCCCTATGAAGTGCTCAATACATGTTAATAATTTGACATTCTTTAGTTATTGTTAAAATGCTCAACAAGATTACCATGGTTTATTTATTACATACTTTGTTATTGGACTTGATCAACCCAATAATATAAAAGTTATTGTATATAAAAGACAATTGTGTATTTGTTTTGCAAAGAAGATATTCATGTAGTCCGGAATGCATGAATACCATCTTAGAATGTATTTTGAGTATATAATTATACTTTTATAATTTACGAGTGACTATATAGGAGTAATTGTTGTATGATAATACTTTTATAAAGAGAAAAGAAGTTAAAAGATTAAATAAAGTGATAAACTTAAAAAGATAGTAGATTAAAACATATATTTATGATACGTTTTTATGAAAATATTATCATTGGAAAAATGATTATGGAACTGGTAAAATTTGTCAAATTAAAAGATGACAAGAATATAGATGAATTAAAATAAAAATGGAAATACAATTAAGCAACACATATTCAATATCAGTAATTGATTTATTGATCATAATTTTTGAGTTGTGATGTAGATACATCTCTTGCTACTGAGGACAACAACTAAATTACAGGGGGAGAAATGTTAAGGGACATTTTCCTGTGGAATGGAGTTATAATAAATAGTATTAAATAAATATAATTATGGACATTATAATTGTTATGAAGGGTTATGAATTTTGTTACCACTCTTGAGACATTATTTAAAACCTATGAATCAATAAAGAAGGACACAAAGGGAGAAAATAATAGAGGAAAAAGAAATTGAAAAAAGAAAAAGAGAGAGGATAGTTAAGGTCTGGTGGTTGGGCATTGGGCATTGGAGAAGGGGCATATAGTGTGTGTACAACTTGGGGTACAATGTACACCTGAGAGTGTCCTGGCTAGGGCTGTGTTTATTTCATGCCGTGAAGGCATGTGGGGTTCTGTGTAAGAACCGTGTCCTCCTGGAGTGCTCCCTTGCCTGGAAACCCTATACCTATAACTAATCCTCTGTGTGCAGGAAAACAACCTCTTTGTGATTTACATATATGTATTAATCAGTCTCATATAGTCATTTCCCTAATGTTTCACCATTGCAAATCATTATCTCAATGTTTTATATATTCTGAGTAATTAGTTTATCATTACTTGAATAAATTACTTTGATACTTTATTAAAATAATGTGTAAATACTTAATAATAAATAGTGAATTTAACATCTTAATATTAAATTATCTATCTTAGGTAAAAGGTTAGTCCACTACTGATACTTAATAAATCATAAGGGAAAAGTACCATTACAAGACAAGTTCTATCTCTTCATGGGATGAACTAAGTGTATCTTTCATGGAACAATTTGGTGAAAGAGTTAATCCAAGTTCAATTATAAAAAGATTCATGGATATTCATAAGGAAGAAGATGAGTTGGTTCCTACTTTCAATCTCAGATTTGCAAGAACATTGGATGATATTCCTAGAAGTTATAGGCCAAGTGATGCAGTGTGTTTAGTTGTTTACCTAGCTCCATTTGATGAGGAAATGAGCTATTTATTGAGAGACAAAGATCCAAAAATGTTACATCATGCTTATAGGATATCAATGGACAATGAGAACAACTTGAAATATGGGATACCTAGGGGATATTTATCTACAAGAGTTTGTTGTCCTAAGATAGCAAATATTGAGGAAAGGTGTGAGTCAAGAAATTAAGATCAATGTCAAAGGATCTACATCCCTGCTGATCACATTAACCATGTTATGATTTACAATTCAAACATAAATATGAGCGAAGAGAACTTGTCCCTGTAATACTCTAAAAATGGTCACCTAAACCATGAACCCCTAATCTCAACAACATCACCAAGGTCTTAACCAAAGGCAATTAATCAACCTTGAGCACCTAATTAATTAATTCTTCAATGATTAATATTACAGGGTAATAAATCACTCTGTATTAATTAAATATTTAATTAATTAATTAATTATTCCAAGTAAATCATTTTGATCAATTATCCTGTTTATTTAATTTAATATCCTAGCATATTTAATTAATAAATAAATTTGCCATTTAATCATAAAAAAAGGAATTAATTTACAAAAAGAGATTAATCACAAAAAGAGGAATTAATCTACAAAAAGAGATTAAACACAAAAAGAGGAATTAATCTTCAAAAGAAAGAGTTAAATTGAAAACAAAAGAAAAAAATTAAATTGAGAGAAGAAATCAAACTTAGGATATTTCTTTTTCTAAAATTGAGATAACTTGAGAAATCAAAAAAATAATTAAATTGAATTAATCATTTTCTCTAAAATTAAAATTCAAAGTTTTTCTTGAGGAAAGAGGTTCAGTTGCATTGAAAAGGCTTTTTCTAAATAAAAATCTTGAGAAAATTAAAGAAAAGTGCATGGAATCACCTATTTTTATCTCAAGTGCATGGAATTAACTAAATTTATCTCCAATGCAAACTCAAACTTATAATCTGAATGCATTCAATCAAGCTATAATTGGAATCAATTTCGAGATTAACTTAATCTGATCTCTCAATTATTTCATTTATCCCAAATTGTGCTTTTTCTTGAGGAATCTCAACCGCTCATTGTTAATCGATCTTGACCGTTGGTCTCTCTTTTGAGTCTCTATAAATTCAGCCTTTATCTCTCATTCAAAACACCTTGGAGATTTATTATTATTATGCAATTTTTTCTCTAGAGTTATTGAAGATATTGTTCTTTGAGATTATTACATCTTAGTTTATCTTTTTGCATATTTAGTTTAATTATAATTACTTGAATTCATCTAGCTTAATATTCATTGATCTAGCTTAATCTTGCATCCATCTAGCTTAATCTTGCATACATTTAGTTTAATCTTGTGCTCATATAGATTAAATCCTTCATCTTGGTGTAGTCTAGTCACTGGTATTGCTTAGACAATTATGAGAGCAAGTCTATACTTGCATCTTTTAGAAGGCAACAGGTCAATTTGTTATGGTTTTTATGTTCATGATTATATCTGTCTAACCATGCACGCAATGACTTAATTGAAGTGTTGTGTCTTACAACTTACAAATTATTCCACTTTTCACACACACATTTTTGGCACCCACCATGGGGCAGAAGACTTCATCTTTCGGCCTTACAGATCAATTCATTTTTATTTTTTGGATTTTTTCTGTACACTTACTGCAAAAACACGTACGAGTTTTCACAGAGGCCCGAACAATAATCTACAGATATCGTACGGTCCGTCACGAATTATCATACGATTGGGTGAGAATACTTGTACGATATTTTGGTTTTTGGTATTAAAACAAATTGCAATTTTTGGGTTTTTCTTATTGAATTTTTATGGTACTAATGCTGACCCTCACTTGTTTTCTCTTTGCCTGAGAGATTTTGATAGCCTAACTAGGTTTTGGAAAATGTTTGTCGAAGAACAGGCTTGTCACACAAAAATAATATGACTACTGATTCGTTGTTTTTGCAAGTTTCCTAAGGAGATTCAAGTGAACTTCGTGTATTATTTAAATTCATTTTTTTAGGCACTTAAATTTCTTTCTGGTTAATGAACAAATCTGTCTTTTGTGTTTTAAGAAAAAAATAAGAGGTAGGAGAGTATGCTCTTGTCTGCACAGACAATAAAAAATGTAGACCCTCAAATATTTTTCTAAGTTTGAGATTTGTGTACCTTTAGTGGGCCTGTCATAGTGGGAAAAAGTAGTCACCCTAAGAGAACAACCCAAGTGAGTACAACTGGACCTAAGCATTCCAACTCACTATAATAAATAGGCGTCTGGTGATTAAAGTCTCAGAGGATGGGATTATTTGAGTTTTCTCTTTGAGATCTCTCATATCGAGCATTTTTTAGGGCCTCACGGTCTCAATCATGTTTACGTGACTACAACTTGTTTCGGTACCTTGTCGGGCTATAGGGCTCAATCATGCTTGTGTGACTTCAAGGGGTAATTTCAAACAAAATTCCTAACTAAGAACTATAAGATAGAGGCTACTCGATTCACCTTCGAAAGGGGGATAATCTTTGTGCAAGAGAGATAGTAACTCTCCCAAGATACTTGCCATTTCGTGCCCCCATTAGCGTTTGGAGTCAGCTAATATGGCATTGAGAATCCATTGCGTGAGACTCAGTGGCCATATTCTGATTAGCTATTAGGTGTGTACCTAAGTCTACAAGAAAAGGTTTTCTTTTGTAAGACAACTTTCGTAGGGTTAGCATGTTGTTCTTGAAGTCATTATACATCTTGCGTGTTTACTGTGTTTTCATCCCTAAAACTAAAACTGGAGAAAATAATCAACAATGTCAAAAAAACTTAGTGATCAAAAACTTTGTCCTAGTGAAAATCTCATCTCTATCATTGATCAAAACTATCTATGTTAGAATCTCATCTCTGTCCAGTCCAAAATCATACGAGTCTACTAAATTATCATCTGGCTATATACCTATTATCGTATGAGTCTTCATTAGTCCTGTTAGTATATCGTCTGGTCCTATCATAATTATTGTCCTGGTCTTTAGAATTTTCGTTCTAGTCCTAGAGAATTGTCGTTTGACCTTGAATAGACTGTCATACGAGTTATAATTATCCATTATATTGTCATCTGGATAACACTAAACTATCATGTGAGTATAGGTAGCAAATCATACGAAAAACTATCTATGTCGTCTAGGAATTGCTAAATTGTCATCTGGATCTAAAAACTCTATCGTACGAATTCCTGATTTTGTCAGTGTAGAAACTTGTCTGTTTGCACACTTTTTCAAAACTGTCATACTTGCCTAATCATTCTACAACAAGCATAAATCTATTCATCATAATTCTAAGCATAAATAATCTTGATAGTGTACCCCTGCCAGTGTGTTGCATGATTTTGTCGATCATCTTTCAGCTAGTTCAATCAACTACTTATCAAACTAAGTTACTTAGATCACATCTTATATAGGATAGATCATTCCTGAAACCAGACCGAGTCTTAGTCACTTTTCTCAATCACTATGTTAAATGAACAATTAGCTTCAATTTGATCTTGACATCTGCATCACTCCTATCTCTTGGTCACATCAGTTATAAATGTCTATTCAAACCAGAATTTTGCATAAGAAAGCTACCAAAGTAAAGGACAGTCCTTTTTGTTACAGACTAATCCATTCTTTGTAGAAGACCCCATCTCTAACAAACCTTTGTTGTCAAATATACCAATTTTTGATCAATCCTTATCTCCCACCATGTCTGGAGAAAGGCAAGAAAGAGAAGCTGCTAAACACGATAATTATGACAATATCAACACCCATGCTAATGATAGTAATTCCTCATCTAGCGAGTTTGAAGCCTCTGAACCTATATAAGCTATTATAAATAGTTGTCAAAAGGATAAAGATTTCCGAAAAATGATGAAGATTATCATGGCTAGAGAAAAATAATATTATTTTCTAGAACTAGCTAAACAAGGCGCTAAACTTCCTACTGATTATAACATTCAAACCCTTATCACTAAAGAGGAAGAGACACCCTTAGCATTGGTAAACAAACAATTACAAGCGTTACAGACTGAAATCAAAGAAATGATAAACAAGGATAAATCATCAAAGCAATATTCTTTGGACACGATATGCCCGTTCCCATTTGACAAAAACCTTCATATGCCACCATTTCCTTCAAGAGTGGAGATTCCTAAGTTTGACAAATATGATGGTAATGCAAATACTCAAGACCATGCCAGAGAATTTTATGCTATATGTATGGAATTCATGCATGAATAGACATAGCTCACGTGCCTTTTCCCGAGGAGTTCAAGAGGACAAGCTATGGAATGGTTTTCAAGCCTACCTATGGGAATTAAATCTTTTGAAGAATTAGTCAAATTGTTTCTCAAACAATACTCCTATAAAATTCATCATCCAGTCACTATAATCAAGTTTTGCAATACCAAACATAAAATAGGAGAACCTTTTCTCACCTTTCTTCAATGTTGGAGAAAGATGTTCTCTAGATATTCATAGCCCATTCTAGATTCCGAGAAGATGGATATCATTGTCAATAACCCGATCCCTGAATTGAAATACAATATCCAAATGAAAGTGTACCCTTCATTCAACAAAATGGTAGATAGTGCCCTTAGAATGGAAGATGTGCTTATAAAGATATGAGATATATGACTTTGGAAAGAAACACAACAAAGTTCTAGTTCCAAAGAGAAGAATAAATATTGGAAATGTGGCAAAGATAACAATAGAAACGTTGTTAATGATGGAGTGGTGGACACTATTAAACCAAAATCAAAACCCACAATATTTAATCTGGCTAGCGGCACACAAGCCCTCAAAGCAGCTGAAATTGAGGGGGAAAACCCTTCGAAGAAATCAAAAGACTAGGTTAAAGAGAAGCCTTGGCTGTCAAAGCCTAAACACGATTTCACTCCTTTGAAAGAATCATATGAATCAACTCTTAAGAATTTATTGGAAAATGATCTGATAACATTTCCTGACAACTCTAGACCATATGATCCAGAAGTTAAACCCAAATGGTGGAGGGAAAATGAGTACTGTGAAAATCATTGAAATAAGGGTCATACAACAAACAATTGCATGAAACTCAAACATGAGATTCAAGACCTCATCGATTTTGGCAAAATTGTTGTTGGAAATCATATGACTAATATTGATCACAAAGTTTTGAAAGATCCCTTGCCTGCTTATGAACAAGGTGATTCCTCAAAATCCAAGGGAGGTGCCAAAGTCAGTTACACCTATGGCAACAATGACAATGTGATTAATATAATTGAATCTTCCAAATCTGAGTATTGCAACGTGATCATAGTTAAAGATAAACAAAATAAAATGCAAATTGCAAATGTTGTAACCCACTCTCAAAAGAAGGTTACTCTCAAAGGAGCTAGTTTCTCAACTCCTAATCAAACAACATCAAACCTACCAACTTCTTCAAACAGACAACCAGATATGATCACAACTAAATCTAAGAAGTTGGATTCATCATCCTCTCCTGGTTACAACATTGTTGAACAATTAAAATGAACCACCACTCAAGTCTCCATTTTTGAACTGCTTAAGATCTCTTCTTCTCATAGAGAGATCCTAGACAAAGATTTGCTCACTACTAATGTCACCAAAGATATGTATGTAGATTAGTTTCAATCTATGATGGGTCACCTGACTTCACATCATTACCTCACCTTGTCTGAACAAGATGAAAATTCACTGAATCACCCACATAACCAACCATTACACATCAAAGCTATGATCCATAAACACTGAGTCAAACATGTTTTGATAGATGGAGGCACTGGGTTGAATATTTATACCTATAATTTACTGACACAGTTGGGATTTTTCGAACATGTCATTGATCCAACAAAGAAAATAACAATCAAAGCTTATGATGAAGAAAAAAGAACTTCTAAAGGTCTGGTATTATTAATGATCAGGGTAGGACTTGTTGGTGCCCAAAACCACAGATTGGAAAACCAAAAGACTTGCCAAATCCTCAAGTAGTCCAATCAGCCTTGGCCAATGAACAGGGATGGTCGAAGACCAAATCCCTCTGCACTTTAGGCTCCACTAAACCAATGTGGGTGTACCTTTTCCTATCAAGAACAAAAGAGGTTATTTATAGTGGATTTAAACCTTTTAGCAAGTTTACACAACTGGCAATTTATTGTTCTGTAACTATGCTTTATTATGTGCTTTAACTGAATGCTTTGAAAAGAAATGATTGTGAATGTATATTGAAAATGAGATTGCTTTCAGGACTAAAATAAAATCTACATAGCTAAGTTCATATAGGATTTGGGAAGAACATTTATCTATCAAGGACCTTGAATGCATATAGATCAAAACCTCAAAAGATCAATAATAGACCAGTGCCTCTATCCGGAGATATATATGACAATCTATGGACAAAATATCTTATCAACTCAAGAGACAATTTCTCATCAACTATGAAGGTTTAGTATGCATTACACAAATAATAAGAACTCAATCTTTCACTTAATGCAATGGCATGTGATTCACATCATAGAAAATCTATAAACAGATTTATCAAGAGGACAAAGATAACTCATCAACACAAAAGTGTACACAATATCTAAAAAAAGAGACAATGAACCTTGTCTATTAATCTTTAGGAAATAATTGCATACATAAGCTACACTTGTAAATACTTCATTACAGATTGCTTGCACAATATGATACTTCTTCTTCCTATAGACTTCTCTGATACAAAATGATATTCAATCCCTATAGCCTTATGTTTTTCTTCTTTTATTCCCCCCTTATACATAAAAAATGACTCCCTATAAGTATGTGAATCAAAAGACATATATGAAAGGACACACCCTTTAATAAAAACAAGAGTTACAGACAGTTTCCCTCCAAAGGACACACCCTTTGGTTTAAAAAAAAATTATAAATGAGAACCCTATAAAATACTAAATGATGCTTTAATAATGTGTCTTCTATTCTCCGTCTCGAAAAAATTCTTTAGCAAATATTCATCATCCTCTCATTATTTTCTGCACACAAAGATGAGACAATCAAATTCCTTGATTTGAAAATTAAAGATACTCCACCTTAGATTTTTCAAAAGTCAAATATCTTTGTATAAATACTTGTTTAAAATAGTCCAATAAAACCAAAGTATTTCCCTTCAATATTTTGTAAACATAGCATTCGTTCATATAAAATAATACCTTACCCTAAAATATATACTCAAGGCATTCATTCAAATATAAATACATTTTATCTTTAATGCACTTTCAAATAATGTAAAGAAGAGAATATACTTCCCTTTTATTATTTTCAAGAATTTCCCCCTTTGTTGTGCATCCATTCATGCCACGTATCTTCTTCTGGTTTGTTCGAGGATCACCCTTTATCTTTTCGGCCAAACTTCCTTATCAGTGAGCTATTCATGGGTCTTATTGATTCTTCAGTTTCATTGATACCTTTTATTTTTTATGGGACCACATTTGATTTCTTCGATGAACCTCATTTCGATGAAACTGTTGCTTTCGGTGAGTCTATTTTGAGATCCATCATAGCCTAAGTTTGTTCGATAAGCTCTGCACCACCAGACTATTTCACTTCAACCATTTGCCTTAATCACCTCAGTCTACTGCCTGCCGCTAGCCGTTAGTCACCAAGTCATGATGAATACACATCAAGCACCTTTCAATCGTGGTATAGTGACCACCATTGGATCAATTCATCTGATCATCCCTATCTATTTGGCCTTTAACCCTACCTGAGAAACTCTCTCTTTTCTTTGTTTGTCCGTGTTGCATGTCACTTTTTGGTTCACTTGTGGATCCACCTTGACTACGACTGGACCCTATTTGTCTTGCCATTTCATCTGCCACTGGACCTGGGTTCTTCTTCTATGCTGCACCATGTGGCACATCTTGACTCGCTTGCAGATCTACCAGGATGACACCTCATCTGTCACCTTGGCAGTCGCTATGTCATGGGGGATATAGATCATGCAACTTCATCTTGCAATATAGCGATGACTATTGATCCACTTCAAAATTGCATCCTCATTAACCTCCCCCTTTTCCGCACATGCTTAGTTTCCAAGTCACGGGTTTAAAATAGTGTGCATCTCTATCTTGCGACATAGCAATAGCCGTCAGATCCTCTGTGATCATCATCTAATCAATCAAACATGCTCGATCTTGTTGGCATATGGACACTCCAATGAGACATTGTATGTGATTGAAGGTTTTGTCATTGATGGCAACCTTACAATCCTATGGCACCGGCAAGACATTATACTAGCAAAGCATTATTCAAACAAGACAGTGCACTGACATCAACAAGATCAATCTACACCAGCACTGGCACAGAAGATGTACACCAGCACAAAAGAGAACATGTATATCGGCACAGAGGCCGATAGGACTTTTGATATGTAATATTTTGTTTATTATTGTAATTTGACTTGGCAAATTGTAAAATGACTCTTGTATATAAAAGAGATCATTGTAGTCATTTGTAGGATATGGATAGGAAGCATAAATAAAATTATAAGGTAGACCTAATGTGCGAATTGTAGGTCAAGGGTATATGTAAATAACAGAATCAAAAACATCCACATGAAAAGAACACCATAACACAAGATGTTTAACAAGGAAACCCGGTGTGGGAAAAACCTCGATGGGATTTGTGACCCACAATATTCACTTACTGGCCAATAAGAGAATATTACTTACAATAGGGGCCTGCACATACAGGAAGGCCAACTGCCTAGAGCACACTGCTCAATAAGAAGTCACACTGACTTACAATGAGGATTATGCAAATCCAATGATAGTGCTGAGACCATAGAAAGTCAAATTCAATCTAAGAAGAGAGTGAAAAAGGTTGAGGCATTTGTGAGAAAAGGATCCAGACAAGCAAAATCAGGAAGATGTATTAAAGAAAACCGGCATAATTGAAGATGAGTTGGCAGCCCAACAACCTGAAACTCATCTATCACCGGTAGGTACTTCCTCAGAAGGAGATATGCCAGCAACTTTTAAAAGAGTTGTTAGGAAAAGAGACCCCTCACTGGTAACCACTCCTTCACCTAGAAGGACAAGACAGAAGAAACAAGCTGTGAGATCTCCAGTCAGAAAGGTCACACCTAAGAAGAAGCTGACCCCCAAAAGGAAGAAAAAGACAAACACTGACTTGACCCCTCTTGATATATTACTGAATGAGATCACAGAGGAAGGTAAATTGAAAAACATAGGGAAAATCTATGACACCCTATTAGATGATGAGAAAGGACAAGTTGAGGAGAGTGTTATATTACACATGGACATGTATTAAAAGTTTTTGTTGCAAGTCTTAAATGAAATTCCTCATGAACTTTATAAAAGACTTGAGGCCAGAAGGCAAGGAATAATTGAATTGGATAAGAAAATTAAAATAGAAAAACTACTTGTAGTATACTCGGTTAACTCACCTAAGGAAATTGATGATCTAATAGCTCAGGCCAACCGGACAGTTTTTTCCACTGCACACCGACAAATTTCACTGATGGTAGGTAGAGTTACAGAGGTTTAAGAGGAAACAGAAAATGGTTGGGATATATTCTTGGTTGAAAAAGAAAAACAAGAAGAATATAGGAATCCTAGGCCCATTCTGGTATATCAAAAGGACAAAGGGAAAGGTAAAGTTGGTGGACCACCAAGTATTAAGATTAGAGACAACTTACCCCCACCTCCTCTAAATACTCCACCGGTAAAAACAACAACTACTAAAGATCAACCGGTAGCTAAGAGTATGGATACAGAGGATAATAATCCTAATCCTGGGGTCCTATATACTATGAATGTTGATACTCAGAAGATCAACATAGTGGTAGATAAGGATACAACAGATAAATTAGGTATATCCAAAGAGCCTCTAGTAACAGGGAACACAGAGCAACCAGCAGCAGATACAGAGAAAAAGATGGAATCTGAAATAGAAATAGAGCAACCAATAGAGCTAAAGGCTTCAGAATAGATGCCATCGGTAAGAAATGATGCAGGAAAACCAGTGCTTAAAGAGATGGAGACACAAACAGACCTACTAGAGGTCACTACTAGCATGGTCACTTCCACCGGCACTTAGTTTGTTGGGTCACCATCAAATGTGACTGAGGTATTACTTGAATCTATCAAGAAAATAACTGATTATAGCTCACAAGCTTATAAAGCAATAGATGATTCAATTCCATTTTTGAAATCAATAGCTCCTAATTGTAATATAAACAATAAAGATTCTTTAGGCTAGATGGATACACTTTGTAAATATATTTCTAGAAATTTTGAGCAAACAAAGGTAGAAACTGTAAAGGAAATTGTAGAAAAAGAGAAACATAAATTCTTTGAGGAAGGAATAAAGAAGTGTAATAGGGAATTTGACACACTTCTACCAGAACTGTGCAATTTATTGAAAGAGTACAAAACTCTGTACAAAGACACCTGTAAGACAAACTTTTTGATCATAGATGTAGACAAAAAGATGAGCAAGGTACAGGAAGAGATCAATAAACTTGCAAATAATTTTGTTAACTCACCTGATACATTATTAGTTTTTGAGGAAAAGATAACAAATTTTGAGGAAGAAGTACTCAAATTGGAAAGAGAAAAAGAGAAAATAATAAACAAGGCAAAACTCTTGAGATCTAAACTAAGTCCAAGATTGGACTATTTAGCATCTCTATGGAAGGAAATCTCAGAGGCACTAACATAGGGAAGCAAAACACCGACAGAGCACTTGCAGTATCTCACCGGTACAGTAAACAGAATTGAGACAACAATAAAAGACAATAAGAAGTTTATGGATGGCATAAACTTAATTTTGGGAGATCTTCTTCAGATAATAACTACCCAACTACAAGGTTGAGGTTATGGATTGGTACAACTACAAACTCTACTAACCTTTGTCATTGATGCCAAAGGGGGAGTAGTAGAATGAGAAAATTCAAAAACACAGGGATCATATGCTCAGGGCGAGTTCTCACATTTTTGGTAACATTTTTGGTCTACACATTTTTTTTGGATATCCTTTTGAAATTTCTCATGAGTGTTGCCATCAATGCCAAAGGGGGAGATTGTTGGCATATGGACACTCCAATGAGACATTGTATGTGATTGAAGGTTTTGTCATTGATGGCAACCTTGCAATCCTATGGCACCGGCAAGACATTATACCAACAAAGCATTATTCAAACAAGACAGTGCACCGGCATCAGCAAGATCAATCTACACCGACACCGGCACAAAAGATGTACACCGGCATAGAAGAGAACATGTATACCAGCATAGAGGCCAACAAGACTTTTGATATGTAATATTTTGTTTATTATTGTAAGCCAACTTGGCAAAATGTAAAATGACTCTTGTATATAAAAGAGATCATTGTAGTCATTTGTAGGATATGGATAGGAAGCATAAAGAAAATTATAAGGCAGACCTAATGTGCGAATTGTAGGTCAAGGGTATATGTAAAGAACAGAGCAAGAACCGGTATTGAATCTGGCATTGAAGATGCTATTGTAAAGCAGTACAAATCATTGGATTTGCATAATCCTCATTGTAAGTTAGTGTGACTTCTTATTGAGTAGTGTGCTCTAGGCAGTTGGTCTTCCTGCATGTGCAGGTCCCTATTGTAATTAATATTCTCTTATTGGCCAGTAAGTGAATATTGTGGGTCACAAATCCCATCGAGGTTTTTCCCACACTGGGTTTCCTCATTAAACATCTTGTGTTATGGTGTTCTTTTCATGTGGATGTTTTTGATTATGTTATTTACATTAATTCTTGCATACCGGTATACTATTACTTTATGTTCTGCATGTTCTATTTTAAGAAAATCTCATTACCAGTCAGATACTGATTCACCCCCCCTCTCAGTATCAGTATTGTAAAACTTTGGTTTCCATGGGATATGTGCGCATGTGGGGTCCATTGGCTTCAACCTTCTTCACGCCAAAAGCCTTTTGTCTTTTGACAGTTATCATATGGGCCGCTTTGAACTTAAACGTTAAATGAGCTTATCCCACAAACAATGTGGGATAAATAATTTCCCTCTACTAATGTAGCACACTTGAAAGTTTCCAAAGCCTTTTCCACTATTCTATATGCACAGGTTTGGGAGTCTTGGTGATGCCAGTTAATCTTTGGACAACTCCATTTTCTTCAGTATGCTCCTGCATATAAATACACCCACAACAAATGTTTGAATGATAAGAAAAAGGGCATCTATATAGAGCACAAAGTATTTTGTAAAAATATGTGCTAACAGTGGCTCTTTCTAGGGATGTATGTTCTTTTTAAGGACATAGCAAGATCCTAGTTATCTTTGGAAAGCAGACCAAAATGAAAATTGAAAACATATAACATAAAACAAGAGAAAAAACTATATTACTATAATACAAGAAATACTCCCTGATCATCAAGAGAAGAAATGTTTGAGTTATTGAGCATGAACTGGAAATTCCAGCACTTTTCCATCAGTATTCTTCAAGAATTGTCCATTTTCTCCTCCTTTCCATAGATTCCTATCTAAGTTTAATTTGGTGGCCCCAGGCCTTGAAAATGAGCATCATTTCTTTCCTCTGTCAAAAACCTGATTCCAATCCTATAACAATATGCACCTTCTGATTGTATGATCATCCTCTTTACTAACCATATGAATTGGTGAACTCATTTTTTCCACTTTGCTACACTTTTCATAGTCGCATGCCATCATCATTATTAAATCACTATACTCATATCCTTTATCATATTTGGTTTCTGGATATGTAATCCTAAAAACATTTACCCAATGTTCACTTGAAAACCCTACTATTTCACCATGTCTCATTTCCTTGAAAAAATATTTCCAGTTGCTTTTACTATAATATGTGGATTGCACCCTAACGTAACTCTCATAAAAACTCTCAATGTCAGAAATCTGAATACTCCTTTCATTGTATAACACATATTCTGAGTATGTAACATTCTTTGGAGGGAAAATAAAATTTAGTCTACTTGTTCTTTCTTGAAAAATATCTGGGCCTCCCAATGCAATATACGCACTGGACTTAGCACAACCCCTGTTACAATAATTCAAACTATTTATCCCTTTGAGATTATTACCCATATTGTTCATTTTTACCACCTCCTTACTTTGAAAAGATATTTCATTTTTCTTAGTTGGTAAATTAGGGCACGCGTAGGAATCTTTATCACATATGATTTTATCAAAATGAGAACCTGAACAAATATCACCTTCAAACATATTTTCTATTTCCCTATGCTTTGGAAATATTTTACCCTTCTCACAAAGAGACTTTGGGTACATATCTTTTTTAACAATGTTGTGCTGAGGTATCACATCTGCCTTCTCATATATTATTTCCTTTTCTCTCATAGTCTCTGAAACATTACTTCGGGATATATCTTCTCCCGTATCCTTTTCAAACAATAGACCCAAAAACACACAAATTTTTGGTATACCTTCATGGGAATTTTCCTGAGAGTCATCATCCCCTTGAATAATGTCTTCATTTTCTAAAGTGCCTTCCTATACATAAAATTTTTCATGAAGATTATTGTCGAACACAGTAAAAACATTTGGGAAATCTCTTATTATTACATCCTCTTCAAATGTTTTATCCTCCTGGAGTCCATCACATGTTTTATTTTCAGGAACAATGTCTTCATAAATGCTATTTGCTGAAGTTTCTTCATGTCCGTATACTAAATGTAAATCCATTTTGCCTTCACTTCCTAGATAGTCAATAATTTCACAAGAGGGACTAAAAAATGATTCACAAAAAATCATTTCCTCACATTCATGTGGAGTTTCACGATACTGAGGATTTAAAAAAATTTCAAAAGGATTTTCAAGGACATATTTCCTATTACATTATTCACTATGTATATATTCCCCTGATGTATTATTTTCCTGGGAATCGTCATTTTCTTCATCAAATAGACCCTAAATGTGCCCTAATCCATTTTTTTGTTTATTCTAAATTTTTTTGTATCATTCTTCTGATCATATCTTTCATATTCTTTATCTCTAACAAATACAAAATTTCTTCTGGACCGAGGATTGTTTCCTCTTTATTATTTATGTCTGTACCTACACATATGGATGTTTCTCTACTTAAATCCATAATTTCTTCTTTATCATCAAATTCTTCCTCTAACATGTTTTCATATAAAATCTCAAGTAGAAGCCTTACTTGAGGATCATGATAAATCCCCAACTCCCGCATTGTTTTTGACAATGAGGGTCTGACATCCAAAGGTATTTTTGTGTATATGTTGAACATTCTCAAAAACAATTGTGTTGCAGATTCATCCTCATACCTTTCCAAATTGAGAAGTGCATCCAAAGGAGAAATGCAAGACTCTTCTTCCATAGTATAAATATGATTTTCATCCCGCTCATAGAAAATGTCATCTTCTTCCTCATCATTATAGCACATGCTTCTTTCTTCACCTGCATCATAAAATACATCAAGGAACCATTGTTCCAACTCCCTTCATGATGAGCTGCTATGTGTATTGAGTGATTCATAAGATTCTCTTGCATTATCCTTCAATGTCCTAATGAATAATTTCATCACATAATCTTCTGCATAAATCTCATAATCCTTTACAAATGTATAAAATATATCCAAATGATCAATTTCTAATTCATCATATTCCCCATGGAATTTTGGTACAAGTTGTGAAAGCTTAGGGAATAACTTGTTTGGAATACATTGAAATCTTCTGAGATCTAATGGCCTGAAGCCATCTGAAATAAATGGTTTTCTTTGAAACATTTTCAAAAAGGAAATTTTTCATCTCCCTCTGGGTCTCTTCCCCTAGTAGAGTCACCAATTAAAATAAAACATCTTATTAGGTATAGTCGCCACCTCCTAAGAGGAAAATATTACCAACTTAACTAATCTTCTGGGATCCTCCCTCCAGTAGAGTCTGAAACAAACTACCAACGGCTCTAATTTTTTTTTTCTGAATAACTTCCCAGTAGAGTCACCAATCTACTAATTGTGGGACTCAGATGGAGAACTCTCAACTGGTTACTAATTCAATGATCTATCACCAGAGATTCTAGATTATATTTTACCAATATCTTCAATTTAAGTCTCTGACAGAATCTTAATAATTCCTCCCTAGCAGAATCTTAATAATTCCTCCCCAGTAGAGTCACCAATTTGTTGGTGCCCAAAACCATAGATTGGAAAACCAAAATACTTGCCAAATCTTCTAGTAGTCCAATCAGCATTGGCCAACAAACAGGGATGGTCGAAGACCAAATCCCTCGGCACTTTAGGCTCCACTAAACCTAGTTGGGTGTACCTTTTCCTCTCAAGCACAAAAGAGGTTATTTATATAGTGGATTTAAACCTTTTAGCAAGTTTACACAACTGACAATTTATTGTTCTGTAACTATGCTTTATTATGTGCTTTATCTAAATGCTTTGAAAAGAAATGATTGTGAATGTATATTGAAAATAAGATTGCTTTCAGGACTTAAATAAAATCTGCATAGATCAGTTCATATAGGATTTGGGAAGAATGTTTATCTATCAAGGACCTTGAATGCATACAGATCAAAACCTCAAAAGATCAATAATAGACCAGTGCCTCTATCCAGGGATATATATGACACTCTGTGGACAACATATCTTATCAACTCAAGAGACAATTTCTCATCAACTATGAAGGTTCAGTATGTGTTACACAAACAATAAGAACTCAATCTTTCACTTAATGCAATGGCATGTGATTCACACCATAGAAAATCTACAAACAGATTTATCAAGAGGACAAAGATAACTCATCAACACAAAAGTGTACACAATATCTGGAAAAAGAGACAATGAACCTTGTATATTAATCTTTAGGAAATAATTGCATACATAAGCTGCACTTGTAAATACTTCATTACAGATTGGTTGCACAAAATGATATTTCTTCTTCCTATAGACTTCTTTGATACAAAATGATATTCAATCCCTACAGCCTTATGTTGTTCTTCTTTTATTCCCCCCTTTTACATAAAAAATGACTACCTATAAGTATGTGAATCAAAAGACATATGAAAGGACACACCCTTTCATACAAATGGGAGTTACAGACAATTTCCCTCCAAAGGACACACCCTTTGGTTTAATAAAAAATTATAAATGAGAACCCTAAAAATACTAAATGATGCTTTAATAATGTGTCTTCTATTCTCCCTCTCGACAAAATTCTTTAGCAAATATTCATCATCCTCTCATTATTTTCTGCACACAAAGATGAGCCAATCAAATTCCTTGATTTGAAAATTAAATATACTCCACCTTAGATCTTGAAAAGATAAATATCTTTGTATAAATACTTTTTAAAAATAGTGAAATAAAACCAAAGTATTTCCTTTCAATATTTTGCAAACATAGCATCCATTCATATAAAATAATACCTTACCCTAAAATATATACTCAAGGAATTCATTCAAAAATATAAATAAATTTTATCTTTAATGCACTTTCAAATAACGTATAGGAGAGAATATACTTCCCTTTAATTATTTTCAAGAATTTTTCCCTGTGCTGCGCAACCATTCATGCCACTATCTTCTTCTGGTTCGTTCGAGGATCACCCTTTATCTTTTCGGCCAAACCTCCTTATCGGTGAGCTATTCATGGGTCTTATCGATTCTTCAATTTCATCGATACCTTTTGTTTTTGATGGGACCGCGTCTGATTTGTTCAATGAACCTCATGTTGATGAAACTATTGGTTTCAGTGAGTCTGTTTTGAGATCCATCGCAGCCTAAGTTTGTTCGATAAGCTTTGCACTACCAGACTGTTTCACTTCAACCATTTGTCTTAACCACCTCAGTCTACTGCTTGCCGCTAGTGGTTAGTCACCAAGTCATGATGAATACACATGGAGCACCTTCCGATCATGGTATAGTGACCACCATTGGATCAATTCATCCGACTGTCCGATTGTCCTTATCTATTCAACATTTAACCCTTCTTGAGAAGCTCTCTCTTTTCTTTGTCTATTCGTGCCGCGTGTCAATTTTTGGTTTGCCTACGGATCCACCTTGACTGCCACTAGACCCTATCTATCTTTCCATTTGCTTTGCCACTAGACCTGGGTTCTTCTTTTGCTCTCCACCACGTGGCACATCTTGACTTGCTTGTAGATCTACCAGGATGACACCTCATCTACCACCTTGGTAGTCGCTATGTCATGGGGGATATAGGTCATGCAACTTCATCTTGCAATATAGTGATGTCCATTGATCCACTTTGAACTTGCGTGCTCATTAACCTCCCCCTTTTTCCGCATGTGCTTATTCACCAAGTCACGGGTTTAAACCAGCGTGCATCTCTATCTTGCAACATAGAGACAACCGTCAGATCCTTTGCAATCATCGTTCAATTAATCAAACTTGCTCGATCTTTAGCCTCCATCCTCACTAGTCTGTTGTAAAACTTTGGTTTCCTCAGGATACGTGCACATGTGGGGTTAACCGGCTTCAGCCTTCTTCATGCCAAAAGAGTTTTGTCTTTCAACAGTTATCATATGGGCTACTTTGGACTTAAACGTTAAACGAGCTTATCCCACAAACAATGTGGGATAAAGGCTTTCCCTCTGCTAGCGCAACACACTTGAAAGTTTCCAAAGCCTTTTCCACTGTTCTATATGTGCAGGTTTGGGAGTTTTGGCAATGCCAGTTAATCTTTGGACAACTCCATTTTCTTCATTATGCTCCTGCATATAAAACACCTGCAGTAAATGCTCAAATGATAAGAAAATGAGCATCTATATATAGAACAAAGTATTTTGTAAAAATATGTGCTAACAGGACCTGTGGAGAGAGATGTTATTTTTTAGGTGCTTGAACTTCCTCTTTCATACAACATCTTGTTGGGTAGGCCATGGATTCACGAAATGCAAGCAATACCATATACCTATCATTAGTGCTTAAAATTTCCTTATAATGGAGTTGAAGTCAGTATTCCTGCTGATACAAGTTACACCTGTAGTGCATTAAAACAATGTACTGATACCTTTGTTCCTCATAATAGAGCAACCTCTGCAGCCAAAAGTTTAGAAACTTTCATGAAAGACTTAGAAAAGAAATTGAAAATCACATGTACTGGCATGGATGGATAGAAGATAGAACATTTACTTTCACTAATGTCTCTTCCTCCATCACCAAGACAGTCTGGAAAACCTTCTGAGGCTATGAAGCCACAATCTTCAACTCCAAATGTCATTTATGATGGTATTTTTGTAAAGTCCTCTACTTTCCTTGTAGATGAAATAGAAGAGGAGGTTGTTCTCAAATGGATTTTCAAAGAAGATAGTGAAAACAAAGAAGTGCAACACTATGAGATTTACCCTAAACAATATGGTCCATGCTATAAGATGATTCAACGCATAGGATATTTAGGTATTGTTCCTCTGGGCAAGTGTCAAGAAGGTATTGTTGAACCTATTCATCTACAAAATAAGTCTACAAATGATAAAGTTGGACTTGGATACCATTTAGAGGAGTCATTAGATCATAAACACACTTCTCATCATTAGTCTAAGTGGAGGAAAAAAATACTACATCAAACATCATAGGAAGTAAATACTCAGCAAACTCAGGAAGAGTATGAAAAAGAACAAGAAGAACTGGCAATCAAGAGAGAAGTATCTTGTAATCAACTTCCACCTATATCAGCAGTGACATTACAAGGAGTGGAAATCCTAGAAGATATGAGAGAAGAAATGGAAGGAATTAAATAATTGTTTGCACCACTGAACATTCTTGTCACATACATAGGAAGAAAGCAAGCAGATGATTCAGAAATTGACTCGAATGAGTATGAATGGGGTCTCAAACCTTTATCTAATGAATCTAATGAAGAAACTTCTGAAGAACCTAGTGATATCATAGATGAAGCACAAGAGATAGTGTGCTTAAAACTACAAAAGGAAATAGAGGAAATCAAACTAAAAAGACAAGAAGACTATGAACAACAGCTGAAAGAAGAAAGAGCACAAGAAAATTCTTCACCTACTATATCTCCCTCTAACGAGATAGAGAAAATCAAGTATGGGACTACAAATGAAGAATTGGAGGCTACAAAAGTAGGGCTAGTCATTAGTCCAAAGGAAGCTAAATGGAAAAGATGACAACAACTAACAGAGTCATCAAAGTTATGTCAATAGGTATGTCAACTACAAGTGATCATTGAACCAAATCACAAAGGAACTTGCAGCATCAAAGATGTAGATATTGATACTATACATGCTTTCACTAAGCCACTTGAAGAAGAGTCAGAGGCTTCATATTATGACTCTGACCACTCTAAAATAAGATCTATTTATGATATTACCTATTCGACACCAAACTATGACTACTTCATCATGAATGTCAAAACTTTGTCTATTAAACCTGTTACTGTCGAACCACGATATGTAGTCTAGTCTGAAGTAGAGGACGATGCTAGTGGTAGGTTTGTTGGGTTAGATCTCCTAAATACTAATGTAAACTTCAATAATCATTTTCTAAATCTTCTTGGTCTCGAGATGCTTACGCAAGGTAGTCTTCTAGAACTTGAACTTGACTTGAAGAAGAGTCAGAGGCTTCATCTTCTGACTTTGACATAAGCTCTATTTATAACATTACCTACTGGACACCAAACTATGACTACTTCTTCATGAATGTCAAAAATTTGTCTGTTGAACCTGTTAGTGTCAAACCATGATATGTAGTCTAGTCCAAAGTAGAAGATGATGCTAGTGGTAGGTCTGTTGGGTTAGGCTCCCTATATAATAACATAAACTTTGATAATCATGTTCTAACTCATCATGGTCTCAAGATGCTTAGGCAAGGTAGTATTCTATAACTCAACTTGTCAGTCTGAGGTTGTGATAACAATACCGTGAATTCCCTTGAACCTGTTAAATCTTTATCCCTGGTACATCTTGAGCTTATTGACTGTACTCTCCAAGATCAACCTTTGAATATACCTACCTTTGCGAATGAATATACATTAGCCTATTATCTTAATGTAATTGGACAAATGGATTCTTCCACCAGTGAAAAAAGTGAGAACATGACAACAACAGATGTCAAGTATCTTAGTCGCAAAAATAAAAAAAAATTAAAAAAGAGTTCTAATGGCGAAAACCACACTGTGGTAGTGTTGGAATAAAAAATAGTAAAAATAAAGGATGTACCTAACGGTGAAAACCTCTCTGAGGTGCGTGAAGGTGAGATACTTGACATTTTGTAATCACTTTCAAGAGTGATCATCAATGCTCATTGAACCTACACAGCTAGTAAACATTAGAATAGAACAAGCTCAACACACCATACATGTAGCTCAATCCTTGTCAGTCGAAGAACTAATTTTTTTTTTCTCATTTCTTCATGGGAAAGAAGTTCAATTTTGCATGGACATATGCTGATATGCCAGGTTTGGATACTGACCTCATAATGCATCATCTCTCTATCACTCCTGGAGTTAAACTTGTTAAGAAAAAACTCTGAAAAATGCATTCTCATGTTGCATTACTTGTTAAAGATGAGCTAGAAAAATTACTAAATTTGGATTCATCAGAGCAATTGATTATGCTGAGTGTATATCTAATATTGTACATGTTTCCAAACCTGACAAATCAATACGTGTTTGCATAGATTTGAGAGATTTAAACAAAGCTTGTCTAAAAGATGATTTTCCACTACCCAACATAGACATGATCGTGGACATGACTGCTAGCTAAGAAATGTACTCTTTAATGGATGGTTTTTCTGGATACAATCAGATCAAAATTGCACTTGAGGATCAAGAGAAAATGGCATTCACCTGTGCATGGGGAACCTTCTGCTGTAATGTAATGCCCTTTGGCTTAAAGAATACAAGTGCTACTTATCAAAGAGTTGTAACGATAATTTTTCATGATATGATGCACAAAAACATGGAGGATTATGTTGATGATACTCTAGTTAAAAATATGAAAAGATCAACACATCTATCAGAACTAGGTCCAATATTAGACAAGATGGAAAAATTCAAACTCAGATTAAATCCCAAGAAATATGCATTTGGGGTTACATCTAGTAAGCTCTTAGGACATATTGTTTCAGGGAAAGGAATTGAAGTGGATCCAAAAAAAATTAAGGCTATCATAGAAATGCCACCTCCAAAGAATGTCAGTCAAATGAGAAGTTTACAAGGGCGGCTCCAATCAATAAGATGCTTCATTTCTCAGCTAGCAGACAAGGCTCAACCATTCATAAAGGCATTACAAAAATAAGTCAAGTACAATTGGGATGAATATTGTGAGAAACATTTAAAGCAGATGAAGGAATATCTTTCTAATCCAGCTATATTGATGCCACCAATTCAAGGCAAGCCATTGAATCTCTACATATTAGCTACTGATACATCATTGGGGGCACTTTTGGCACAACAGGATGCGAATAAAAAGGAAAGATCTATATATTATATCAACAAGACCTTGGTGTCCTATGAGATGAACTATACTACCATAGAAAAAGCTTGTTTAGCATTGGTCTTTACATCACAGAAATTAAGAGACTACATGCTAGCACATCCTATCAAGCTAGTGGCAAATATTGATATGCTCAAATATCTTCTTAGCAAAGCAACACTTATAGGGAGATTGGCTAAATGGGTCATGGTTCTTATAGAATTTTACATTGAATATATAGAATGCAAAGCTATCAAAGGATAGGTCATTGTAGATCAACTTGTTGATGCTCCACTTGAAGACAATCACCCTTTGCACATAGAATTTTTGGATGAATCCATCATGCACCTTACTCAGTGATCCTGGAAAATATTCTTTGATGGGTCTTTCACTCAACAAGGTTCTGGTGCTGGAGTAATTTTTATCACTCCTCAAAGATATTCAATCCCAAAGGCATACAAGATTCTCTTTCCTTGTACCAACAATATTGTAGAATATGAAGCCTTGGTAAATAGTATCAAGCTAGCTATTGAATGGAAGATTGTTGAGATACACATCTATGGAGACTCTCAGCTGATTATCAACCAAATCAATGATATATAACAGACTTAGGATGAGAAATTGATGCCCTATAAAATAATGGTTGATGATCTCAAGACAAAATTTACATTTATATCATTTCAATAGATTCCCAGATCAGCAAAGAGAGCAACAGATGCTATGGCTACCTTGGCATCTATACCCTAGCTACAAGAATCTGAGTTCCACTTTGAATTCCTGGTGGAAGAGTTACATTATCCTGCTTATGATTCCCCTAATTCCTTGATGGTTTGTTCTATCATTGGACATGATTCATCTCACTATAGCCACATTTACTCTTACTTGTGTGACCAAATTATCCTTACTAATCTTACCCATAATGAGAAAAGAAACCTATTTCAAAATGCTTCATAGTATATCATCATCACTAATGATCTATATAGGCGAGGTTTGGATAATACTTTGATTAGGTGTCTAGAAATTGAAGAGTCCCAATATGCGTTATCTGAAGTCCATGAAGGTATTCGTGGATCTCATTCAAACGGTCCTACTCTAGCTCGAAAACTGCGAAGGGCTGGCTACTACTAGCCAGATATGGAGAAAGATGCTATAAAATTTGCTAAAACTTGTGAGAAGTATCATCTACATGGAAATCTCATACATGCTCCAGCAAGGGATCTAATACCTTTCATCACACATTGGCCTTTTCAACAATGGGCGTTTGACCTCATTGGCCAAATCTATCATGCATCATCTAATGGACACAAGTTTATCATAACTACCACTGAGTACTTCACTAAGTGGGTTGAAGCAGTTCTGCTAATAAAAGTAGTTGGTAAACAAGTAGATTTGTTAATCCTTAACTATATCATCCGTAGGTATGGGATACCTTCTTCAATTGTGACTGACAATTGAGGGTAGTTTAAAAACAAAGATCTAGATGAGATCTATGAAAATTTCAAAATCAAACAACACTGGTCATCCATATACTATCCTCAAGGTAATGGATAAGCTGAAGCATCTAACAAATTTTTTTTGACTATTTTGTACAGAATGATAAACAAATCTGGAAAGGATTGACATCTGTAGCTCAATCTTGCACTATGGGCTTATAGAACAAGTATTAGAACACCTATTGGGGCTACATCTTTTTCTTTGGTGTATGGATCCGAAGCAGTCTTTCCTATTGAGGTGGAAATAGCTTCTTTGAGAGTTTCTATACAAGGTATTAATACTGATGAAAACTACACAATATCTAGATTGCAAGAACTTGAGTTGCTGGATGAACGTCAGCAAGTGGCATTTGATAATCTGAGAGCCTACCAAAAGAGAATGTCTAGAGGTTATAACATTAAAGTTTGACAAAGAGAATTTTAGGTTGGTGGCCTTGTTTTGAGAAAAAATCATAAAAATCAATAGTTTCAAGACAACAAAGGGAAGTTTGAACCCAACTGGTTGGGTCCCTACATTGTTACTACAGTCTTTGGCTCTGGTGCTTATCATCTCTCAACATCGAAAGGAGAACAACTTCATGAATCGATCAAGACCATCCACTTGAAGAAATTATTCACTTAGCATTCTCTACTCCAGCAACCTGTATAGCTAAAAAGTCCTAGCAAAAAAAAAAAGGAAAAAAAAAAAGAAAAATCAAATACCTTGGTGAGTAGTAAAAAAAAAAAAGAAAGGATCTTTGCCAAGTAGGTGAAAACTTGGTAAACAGGCGCCTCTTGTACTAAAGCGCTCCATCTATCAATGCAAATTTGGCATTCTTGTTTTCATTCCAGCTTTCCTTTATCTTTTCTTTCGCTTGTACATATCTTTTAGTCGCTTTTGTGACATCCTAGTTCTTTTGGAACCCTCATGGCTTAAAACTGATCAATGTCCTAGTCTTAGGGTAATGAACTGATCAATTTACATGCTCTAAGCAATATCAACCAAGTCATCTTTTTGTCGGTAGTACCAAGTCATCCAATCCGAGTCAGTCACCTGTCTCCAAACTACTGAAGAGTTTTATCACTGAGTAAACAAGCAAAACAAGACTATTGAAAACAATCACTAAACTATTTGAGATATGATTGAAATTTTCTTTGTGTGCTATCTTTTCAATTGGTTTTCTATTATTATTTCCTCTGAGTAACTCAAGGATCCTCTGAGTAACTCAAGGAAGTCTATCTTGACTAAGAGAAACAAGGATTGGGGGCATAATACTTTTCTTTGTTTTTTGCTTCTAGGAGTGATTCCAATGATCTGGAAACATCTATTAATTTGGGTGTTTATGATAAGTGCCTTCACATTAAGGTGATATCACCACACATACCTTAACTCTACTTATTTGTATGCTATAGGGAGGTTGGAGTCATTTATTTGTTGGTTTTAAGGGAATTTATTTAATCTGCAATCTAGATGCATGCGTAATCTATCCAAGGATATGAACGATAAAAGGGTCATTGCGGACAAGATAATTAATATTGCATATGAAATGGAAGGAGCTCTATTTTGCTTGTTGTGTTTGTAAAATGCTTAGTGATGAAAATTAAGCATACCAAATCCAGTGACTAAGTTTAAGTTGCATTCATTCTAAATTTAATGCATTTCAAGTGACTTCGACATGATAACACCGATCTCTTTATCTTTTGAATGAGAGTCTGAAGCAATCGTTATTTCTTAGCTAAGTGGTCTTTTTTTCATCATCATTTCTCCAATTGAGTACTTGTGTATTGCGATGTTAGCTGCATACATGAGCATCTCATATAGATCCATACATTTCATTATATATTTATTTGTATTCATATTATTGCATGAAAAATAAATATTTGCATTACTAGTTACTCATTTTCATCATTTATTTTCATATGAAAAAAAGAAATAAAAAAAACAACATCCATATTAATGTCCATTGCATACATCCATACTAAAAAGATATATATATACATATAGAATAAAGCATATAAAAAGACATCTCATAATCAATCAATACAAGTATGATGAAATCAAATCAAGAGCTTGTATATCTCGTTATAATCTTAGTGTCTAAGAGTACAAATGATATCAACTATCAAATACAATGTCTCATCGGAGCAAGAATAGTATAGGCTACAAAAAAGGGGTATATAACAAAATCTATGAGATATAAAAAATCTAACTCTCTGCCTCTCCCTCATCATCGGGTGGAGGAGGTGGTGCCTGCTGACTGACATCATGTTTGGGTGCCCTAGCTCCCTCTGATCGAGCCATTTACTAAGAATATAGAACAACCCACTACACTACTAGGACCGCTACACTATAAGCTACAACATAATAAGCTGCAACGTAATAAGCTGCATGACTCATTTAATGCAAAACCTCTTGATGAAGAGCATCTCGCTCTACTCTCACCTCTGCAAGTTGTCGATCTCACTCTGCTCTCACCTCTGTAAGTTTTTGATCACTCTCAGCTCTAATCTCAATGATCTTTCAGTCTCACTCTACCAGCTAGATTTGCGCCACTGTCAACTGTGACTGCAAACTTGTCACCCTCATCCTCAAAGACTATACTACATATAGTATTGCCTGCTCTCTCCCCATCTCCCAATCTCCCCCTCTCTGCCTCCCTTCTCATATATTCATTTCCTAACCTTCCTAGGAGCCACTCTCTCTTCATCACCTCCAACCTCTACTGCCCTAGAACTGCTAGCCTCAACCCCAACAACTCCTAAGGATCCACCCTCCCCTCTCTGTCATTGTTGACCTCCCGCTGCTACCCTACTGCTCCTATCCATCTAGTTACATCCACTCTTTGTCCCTATACTTTCCCTTGTCCCTGTAACCAACCTGGTACCTGTGCCTATGCTAGTGTATCCTCCTCAATCTCCTCTATAAGAGGCGCATGCTCTCCCGGATCTGTAAATTGGGGAAAAGGATGTCTCTAAAACCAATCTCTATACTGGGGAAATACCCTCGTGTCTACCACATCCTCTAGATAATCCCATCTCTATTGATATAAACCCTCTAACTCCTGCATGCTCAGTGCATATGATAGTCTTGGTGCCCATCCTTGTCTCTCCTCCTCCCCATATTTAACATATGCTGTGAACTCCTGGGATATACTTTGCGGTATCCCATATTGTCTCATCACCCTAGATACTATAAATCACTCAATAATAGACACCAATCTACCAATGAGAGGTTGAGTCATAAACATATCCTTCCTCTGTGCTCTCCAATCATCCCATAGCTCTAGACCCCTATATGGTCTCCATACTACAGTGATCAAATCATCCAACTGCCTCCTCCAATACTCAGTCTTGCCTAGGTGGGGCTGAGTAACATAACCTGAGTAACATCATACAATAGGTTGGTGCGCCTCCCACAAATCATCTACAATAGGTTTGCACAACGGGATATGCTCTCATGCCCATATATGTAAAACTAACACACTTGTTGCCATGCTCTTCCCCTCCTGATACACAATCTCATGCATCTCATGATACATATGAGAGAGTAAGCATGGTCCCCAACCTAATCTAACTAGATGAGTCAATAACCTCTCAAGCATTTTTCCCCAACCACATAGAAATCCCTGTTGTCCCCTATCAGGCATCACAAAACAACCAATCATACTAGCCAAAACGTAATCCAGAGGGTATTGTGCACCATATCTACTCATCAAATCATCCCAAGTAATAGCATGATCAAGGATAGTCTCGTCATGGAATATCCGTCTCAATGCCAAAATACTCAATCGTGGAGTAGATTCATAATCAACCTTATCTCCATTAAATGAAATCCTCAATATCTTGTATATATCCTCCGGTGTGCTATTTATCTCTCCAACTGGTAAATGAAAGGTGTTATGCTTAGAATGAAAAATGATCAACTAAAGTGGTCAACATATCATGATTCACATGGATATCAGGCATCTATAATAGGTATCCAAATCCACACAAACCAATATGACCTCTTTCTGCGTTTGATAAATCACACACTAGCCTCATTGTCAATGGAAAGGTACACCAAAATTGAATATCTGGAAACTAAATCTGTAAAATCAAACATACAAATCATCAATATGTGACCCAATTTGCACTAAGATTGTGTTAAACATGCTAAAGAATCTAGATATACAACATTCAAAATCCAAAAATGTTGTTTATACCTTAAAAGCTACTTGTTATTTTCCATATGAGTTTTCACAGACAAGCAGCAACTCGTACGAGCAATCATTATGACCCGCACGACTAAACATACCAATACGACAAATAGTAACATGTCGCACGACTAAATGGTCTCATAAGAACACTCTCGTATGATACTAGGGTGACTACTAGACAAAAAACCCTACAATCCCATATGACTAAACACAAAGTGACAGAAACTCGTACGAGAAACAACAACAAACCGAATGATAAAATGATAACCACGACTTCAAACAGAATTAAAATGCAAAAAAATCAACAAAAATTTAAAAATTGAGAAATGCAAAGGCTTAAGATCGATCACTTACTGTTGGGGCATAGTTCCACAGTCAATTATGATGTCTCTAGCACTCGAATTGATGCTCTTGAATTGAAATTGCCATTTTTCTTCGCAAGAGGTTTTTCAAATTTTTGAACTTTGAGAGGTAAAAATGAATTGACAATGACACATTGAACCCCTTATATAGCCCAAACCCTAATTTTTAAACTTGCTCTGATGGATGTAAAACTTGTACCCTAAACTAAATTGATTGTCCTGAGTCCATTTTCAGGATCGAAATCGAAATCTAACATCAATTTTCTACTTAAAATTTCACAACATTGACCACTTAGCACTTTCATCCTCAAGTCAATTTTTGAATCATTTTGGCACTCAAATCATCTCTGATCTCAAAATTAATCCTTACATCAATCTTCGTGCTCAAATAATTATCATCGCTAAATATATTTATCTTTTCAAAATTGCCTAAAAATTGTTGTACCCTCTCTATCTTTCGATTTCGCTCCCAAGGGGGCATAAACTTTTGGGCAAAAATCCAAACAACAAATTTTTTTTGAAACACTTAATTATATGCAACCTATGCTTAATTAGATGTGAAAACTTAACAGGTTGTTGCAAGCAGAATTTTAAATTATAATAAAAAGTTTTTCTAAGGTGAGCGATGAATAGAACAAATTTACCTAGAAGCCTTAGGTTTCTATAAAACTCCTAGACGACAAAGTTAGGATATTCCTAACATAACAAATTATGATAACTCCTATAATCAAAAGGAACAAAATGATTTTATAAGGACAGTAATAAATTCACCTCGAATGTCCCTTTTATTACAGTTGCAAATTATAATTCTTAATTAGGTCGACTTCTACTAAATAGGCATTAATTTAATTACTTGATTCAATAATAATTATTTATCTCTTAACAAGTTTCCTCCATCTATGATAATAATGAACAAAATTATTATTTTTTTAAATAACAACCTAATAACATTAAATTTGCTAATATGAAACGCACTAACCAGTTTTGTCTTAACTATGTTTTGAGTTAACTCTAACCACTAACTCTAGTAAGTGGGATAATTTAAGTTGCATGTGAGAAATTAAGTTTACAAAGAATTTATTATTGTCCCATTAATTAATTAGGTAATAAATTCATTTAAGCAACACCCCTAAATTAATTGACAAGGGATATTACTAATCTCAATTTAATTTTTCAATCGCTATAGGAATTAATTAAATTAACTCTAGCACTTAGATTTTTAAAACACCTATTTTAACAATAATTATAGTGTGTATTAAAATTTGACTAAAGGGCTAATTAACTCCATAATAAAAATTTGCCCTATAAAGTTTATTCTCATCAAGCCTAACTTTAGGTGAACAAAAAAATAATCCCCTAAGGCCAAAATAACTTACGAAGTCATTATAAATTTCCTAAAAGATTTACTCCAAAATAATTTAAAGTTTAAAACATCATATTCAATGTTTATATAATCGTTTATAAATTATAAATGTTTAAATAAACTAATTAAATTAAAGTTGAATTTATACACTCATATTTTTAACTATATATATATATATATATATTCATAAAACACATATATATTTGTATATGTGGACATATATTATAAAATTATGATAACCTAATTTTCTTGTTATAACCTAACCCTTGCCTTTTTTTAATTTCTTTCTTTTACAAAAACCCAAAAATACCCTAACCCAAACCGGGTTAGGGTTTTATTGTTTTGCAGGGAAGAGGAGGTGAGCAATGGAGATTGAAGGAGGGCGATTAGAGGTGGCCACAAGGTTTGAACGAGGTGCAGTGGTGGTGGAGGTTATGGGGGGGGGGGGTGCCCCGTAGGGATGGCCGCAGCTGTGCCTGCGGGTCATGGCCCACAAAGGTGGCCTTGGTCGCCGCTGTGGGAGGGTGCCGTTGCTGTGGGGAGCTACCCACAAGGGGGGGCGAAGCCTCTCCGACTGTGGGTTGCGTCCCACAGAGGCAGCTACAGTCACTGTTGGGGGTCGCCACCCACAGCGCAGGGGGCCAAGGCTCCCCGAAAACCCCAATGCCATTTTTTTTTTTAAATTTTAAAAAAATAAAATATATATATATATATATGTATATATATACATATATATACATATATATGTATATATATGTATATATATGTACATATATATATACATATACATATGTATACATATGTATATATATAGATACATATGTATATATATAGATACATATATATATATACATATGTATATATATATATGTATATATATATATATATATATATATATATATTGTTAACATGCAAGTATATATATTATTTGCTATATATATATATCTAATAAGGTTAGGGGTAGATTTAGTTTCAAATTTAATTAAATATGAGTCTATTTTCTTGCTTTCTAAAATTATGCAAAAATTAACAAGTATGGACATCATGGAAATAGGGCAAATTTCTTTTATTTACTTTAACCATTCTATTTATATATTTTTTTTCCTAAAATCCCTTAAAGCAGATTTTCAAAACTAACAGATTTAAATAAAGCATTTCTTTTTTCTATTGACAATCTATTTGCTAACTTTAGAGATGGTTTACTAATTCTAGATTTATTTATTGCAAATAAATAAAGTGACAGAATTTAATAATTTTTTTACAACAACTATATTAGACTAGAATCATTTAAATTAACCTTAGAGATAGACATGTTAAATCTATTAAACCATGATCCGTATTTAGAAATAAATAATTAGGACTAAATGATTAATATTCTCTTACTAACATGCAATTTTATTACTTTACTCATTTCCATTATTTTACTATGCATATGGAGATAAAATGAACTTTTATTTTCAAAATAACATGTATACAACCAATATTATTTCAAGAACAATACATAACTTAAAATCCAATATAAACATTTCATTTTGTGACAAAGTAATACTTTTCTTTTCAAAGAATACTTAGAATACAAGATAGTCAACATTACATAGGGGTGAGATACCCATCTAGTCTCTCATTTCTATTAAATGAGGACTTTAAATAAAATGAATGCATTTCTTTTTTAAAATAAATACAACATATAGCTTTTCCTTTACATTGCTACAACTAAAATATGGTATTCCATTCCTTAATCTTTTTCTGCAAATCAAGTAAAACCAACAACTTTCAAACTTGTCTGTTTCTTTTCTTTCCAAGCAATCCTACAAATAAATCATATGGTTTTGACCATGGAGAGCTCACCTCCCAGCCTAGGCTTACTAGAAGCCACCCTCGAGCTTGGAGAACCAAGCCCTAGATAGGTTACACACATGCAAACACAACAAGCAAGGGAAAAACATACAGCAAAGACTTTCCCAACCAAGACTACACTTCATCACAAAATGTGATGTTTTTACATGGGTGGTAGTGGACCAAATACCCTGAGGAGACTGCAAGAATGGTAGATCACAAAGCCACCTCATGGAAAACAAAGATATATCATAAGTTCATTAACCTCACATCCTTATGCCCTCCAAGGCATTCATGCCATACTTTCTCCCCTTATGACACCCAAATGCATAAACCAGGCCATGTAGCAAGGGTCACATATACACCCCTTGAGTTCACTCTCATAATGAGAGCCTCTCACTCGAGGGTTGTCAAACTTCTACCACCCACAAGCCCATTCTACTCTCCCAAGAGTAGAAGGCCTTGGTTACTCCCAAATCACAAGAAAATGCATAAAAGAAGTAATAGATAGGTCACATAATAATTTTCACAAAGGAAAATACAAGAAACAACTTTTACATACAAGCAATCTTTCCAACATAAACATGCAACGTAAAAAGAAACAAAAAGGAGAAGATGAACCAACCTTCAATCTGCCCAAAGGTTTGCTAGAACTAGTTTGAGGATGAGCAGCCCAATTCCACAATTCTTCCTTCTACACTTAGCCAAAATTCTATCCCAAATCTATTCTTTTCAAAATTGCCTGATCTCCAAAAATGGAGAGTGGGTGATTACCCACAAAGTCTCTCATTCTTGCCTAAAAATACCTCAGTGAGAGTTCTCACAGGTTTCTAAAACTGAAAAAGGAAAAAGTAAGAGAAAGTGGGAAAAAGGATCTCACATCCAAAAGGGAAAGTTATCTAACCTAGATGGCACCTTCTAAATTGAATTTTCGCTCACCTTAGGAAACCCACTTTTTGAGGTGACTAAACAGTCACATGGGAGTAGCCACATGCCTAAAAATACTCCTAACCCATAGGTATACCTTATAGGGTTTAGGAAACACCTCTAAACTACCCCTAGGAGTCCATTTGACCCCTTAGAAACCCATTTGAAGTTAACTTTCGGGTCAAACCTAAGTTGACCACTCCAAAGATTTTTTACCCAAGGAAAATTTAGAACCACATTCAAATGTTTGAAAAGGCTATGGTTGAAACAACTCCCTCCAAGAGACAAGTCAAAAATCAAGACATAAATAAACACATGTGTCAAGTGACACAATAAAACACATTACAAAATTTCACATGAAATTTGTCTCTTGTTGGATTTACACAAATTAATAATTCAATTTAACACACATGCAACATTTACTTTCACAAATAAAATATGAGACATATGGGGTGTTGTCTCTCCAAATAGACAACCCTTGTTTTTACGAACATACATAGGTCTAGATTTGGTTCTCCATAGTATTTCCATGGTCACATGGATAATTTTCCTGTGCATCTCAATTACACATTAGTAATTCCAAATAACCTCGTATAAAATTAAACACATGAATAAGAATACGCGTCAAACACTCTGCATACAATTGACATTAAACAAAATCAATATATCTTATATCAAAATAAATCCACATAAGTAATTATCATAATCCTCATAATTTTGATCCACACATAAGACATGCCTCCTATTTCTATCATCATAGTAAAGTCCCGCAAATCCAATAATGACATACATTATCTCAAAGTTATCCTATTCTAGAATCATATAAAGTTATGTATCCATAACACATCAAAATGTACACCTCAAGGTGAAATGATTCCATAACCTAGTTCAATTACTTTGCTCACCAATCTATCCATCTAACATAGCCCATCCTATTGAATTATAGCATTTATTAGTAAGGTCAACCATGGTCAACTGAGTTAACCAGAGCTTGATTGGGGAGGGGCTCTACATCCTCTTCCCCTAGAGACCGACTTACTCCTGGAAGTCGCATGAGTAGAATACGAAATAGGGACATAACATTTCCCACAATTTCAATAGGTTACTCTAAATCTTATCTTGCCTACTAGAAAGATTCATTACCAAAACCAACTTATTATTGTAATTAGCTTACTAGCTTCATAAGGTTAAATTCTTACATTCCCCTTCAAACTCAAGTAGGTGTTTACAAAATTCTATCTTTCAACAACTTACGTTAATGCACCATCCAAATTATATCAATAACACACATCAACTCCCATAATCAAGGTTACACATGATAGTTTACTTATTAATTTCTAGGAGTCATACTTATTAAGGGTTCATGTAAAACATGTTTATCCCATTGCAATTGTCATCCATGCTCGCCACTAAAGAGAATTGACATAATAGTTTATCCATAATGAATCTACTTATTTTACATCAAGGTGCTCATAAGGGGGTTAATTACATATTTGGTAAACCACTCTAGGTGCATGATTTCTTCCAACATTCTTAGGCAACAAGGAATAATCAAGTTTAAGTTCTTTGAATCTACCCATAAGTAGGGAAATTTTCTACTCCTAGGGCCCACAATGCTTGGTATTTCTAGGCACCAAGGTTTTAGTTTCATAGGTACCTTATTCGCAAAACCCAGACATTAAGGTACATAACCATCCCATTCTAAGGGAGTGATGAAAATTAATAATAATAATTTTTTTTTGATCTCATCCACGCAATCATCTCCATACACATGCCAAATTTACCAGTCTACAATTATCATCACTTTCGCAATTCATTAGGTCCAGATTACACACACACACACATATATATTTTATTTATTTATTTATTTATTTTTTGTTATAAATTTCCTCTCTTAGATTACTCCCAAATAATTTTATTTAGGAGAATATTCCTTTCTTTACCTTATTTCAAAATAACATTCTTTGTTTATTATTTGTGCCTAATTTCACTCCTTGCGATATTCTCCCTTGACACACTATCAATGGTTCAACGAACATGATAGACATTACACATCACTAGGGCTAGCTATATTAATGTCAAAATGACCACTTGACACTTTTAAAGATCAAAATAAAAGTTACTTTTACCAAGTCCAATCAAAGAAGAAAAGTGCCGACAATTGAAAGATATTAAAATTAGCAACATGGCAAGTACCATAGCTCCAATAAAAAGAAACATAAATTTAGTGGTCCTTTCATCATAAAAATAAATAAATAAAAAGAAAGTACTAGCCCCTAGGTCGTGCAAAATACTATTCAAAGAAAGTCAAAAATACTGTCGAATCGAACTCAAAACAAGATGACCACTCTAGATATGCTATAGGGAGTAACCGCGGCACATCACCCAAGATCACACAACCTGAGTGTGTTAGGAAGTGATTATTAGACTCTTGAGATTCTTAGATTATCTATATTCCTTTATTATTTATGAAATATCTTATACACATGAGATTGCAATCGTTTTATAGATCATGTTCCATTTTAACCTTCACGTGATTGCTATCGCAAGCCACACTTTTTGACATAATCCGTTATCTATTTAGGGTTATTAACATCCATAATTATATCTAACAAGTGATTGCACTAACTCTACCATCCTCCGTCCATTCTTCTAGGACTTCCATTAATTTTCTTGATATGCTAAACCTTGGTTCAATATTACATGGTAACTCATGCATCGACACTTTCATGTCTTACTCACATGCAGTGGATAGTTCGGCACAAAATTGTCACTTGGATACTTAGAAATACTTAGGATTTGAAAAAAAAATGTAATCATATAATTCTACTAGGGACATCATTTGTTTTCTTAGCACCTTTGCTAGCTCCTTGAATTTTCACCTCTAATCATCCTTTCATTCTTGTCAATAAGGAGAATGTTGCCAAATTACTAACACTTATGGTTAAGAACCATTTGGGGTGGACTAATTGTCAAGTAAAATCAATATCGTTTGACAACTAATTCCTTCCCACACATTTCATGACATATTTCAAACAACGCAGAGAGTTGACTTATTCCCTCCTACTTCCCTTATGCAACTTATGATATCAAGGGGGCGTGCACTCGAGAAGTGACCAACACTCACCCTATTAATTAAAATTTGGTAAAAAAGAAGTTAACTCTTTCCATATTACTTATTTATATTTACTTACTAGCCAATTTCAGCATATCACAACTTACAGTTTCCTTCAAACCATGTAAACCACCTTATCATCATAATATCCTGTTACCCAATTATGGTATAACATAAGGATGTCCAATAATTACCAATGTCTTAAGACTCCCATAATTTCCAATTTCTCCCTTGGCTAACCACATAATTCGGCTCCTTATCCATGTTCTCATAAAATATCTTATACTACCAACTAATCGCCATTAAAACCTTTGTATTATAATATTGCTATACTATCTTTCCATAAGCCATTTCCATCTGCATGTTGTTTCATCCATACTTAATGTTTTCGCATACCTCCTCACTTGAGTTCCATAAATTTACAAACCTACTTTGGTTGTGTCAAGTAGTTAAATTGTGTTACATATTGTCTTGTAACTAGCGACTAGCCATGGTTGGGTTGCAATTTTCTCCTTAGGTTTTGAACGAATATTAGTTACTCATTCCTAGAGTATAAGATCCTAATACTTTTACACTCCTTGCACTTCAATAGGGATTTTTTTTTTTATGATTCCTAAATCATCCCTACTCTCCTTGCCATTAGTTTCTCCATGATTTTCTTCCCATAAGGGAACTAGTTGTGGCTTTACTTTGCTTGTTTTCCCCAATTATATAACTACAGATGAACTTAGGGTTCATTGCAATTACGTGCTTTAACTCAAGAATTTCATGTATCCTCTCTCCTTAGTTAATTCATCTATAAAATTGCTAGGGTCCACTTATCAAGGAGATTGTCATTCATCATTTTAGTCCTTATCTTCAGGGTTATACAACTCTAGCTTCTCTATGTTGCTACAAGGATTGTCTAACGAATTCTCTTAATAAGCAACCTAGCCTGACCACATGATTAAGGCACCTATTCATTAGGATAGGTTAATGCTTCTTTCTAATATTCGCAAGAGTACCTCTTAACTCTTCTTCATTGTTGTCTCAAATGGCAGTCGCGGTCCTCAAACCACCAAAATCTTCGCATAGCTAAAAAAAAAATTAACTTGAGTTGTCACTATCTCAATTATCTTGTTTATTGTGCCTTCATCTTATGTCTAACTAGTTTGCTTGACTTGCCAAGTCAAGAACATACCTCGATGGATGGTATTCTCTTAGTTACCATCAAAGGTATTTTATTGTAGAATTAACTCCTCATACTTGATTTGATTAGGACAATAATTGCATTTGGGTTCCAAATGAATGGTAACCTTATAAGTACTAATGATCTAAATTTCATTTATTAAATATCGAGAATATTTATAATTTTAAAATTTTTGTAGCCTTTGGGGTCTTATTATGCCATAAACATTATGACTAATTAGTTTTAAATTTTGGGGCTTTTAGTGACCTTGGAACCCCTTGAATTGATATATGTTGATCTGTTGATTTAGAAGAATTTTCACTTATGTTTCACTTTGTTAGTTCGCAAGTTTCCACCTAGGTGTTATACTTCGAAGCCATAGTTTAGTTCAACTAAGTTATGAATGTAGCCCATGTTCACTAGTGTATGAACCTAGGGCTCTGATATCAAAATGTCATACCCAAACTTTTGGGCAAAAACTCAAACAACAATTGTTTTTTGAAACACTTAATTATATGCAACCTATGCTTAATTAGATGTGACAACTTAACAAGTTGTTCCAAGTGGAATCTTAAATTATAATAAAACATTTTTCTAATGTGAGCGATGAATAGAATAAATTTATCTAGAAGCCTTAGGTTTCTATAAAACTCCTAGACGACAAAGTTAGGATATTCCTAACATAACAAATTACGATAACTCCTATAATCAAAAGGAACATAATGATTTTATAAGGACAGTAATAAATTCACCTCGAATGTCCCTTTTATTATAGTTGCAAATTATAATTCTTAATTAGGTCGACTTCTACTAAATAGGCATTAATATAATTACTTGATTCAATAATAATTATTTATCTCCTAACAAGTTTCCTCCATCCGTGATAATAATGAACATAATTTTTTTTTTTTAAATAACAAACTAATAACATTAAATTTGCTAATATGAAACACACTATCCAGTTTTGTCTTAACCATGTTTTGAGTTAACTCTAACCACTAACTCTAGTAAGTGGGATAATTTAAGTTGCATGCGGGAAATTAAATTTACAAAGAATTTATTATTGTCCCATTAATTAATTAAATAATAAATTCATTTAAGCAACACCCCTAAATTAATTGACAAGGGATATTATTAATCTCAATTAATCTTTCAATCGCTATAGGAATTAATTAAATTAACTCTAGCACTTAGATTTTTAAAACACCTATTTTAACAAAAATTATAGTGTGTATTAAAATTTGACTAAAGGGTAAAAATTTGCCCTATAAAGTTTATTCTCGTCAAGCCTAAATTTAGGTGAACAAAAAAATAATCCACTAAGCCCAAAATAACTTACGAAGTCATTATAAAATTCCTAAAAGATTTACTCCAAAATAATTTAAAGTTTAAAACATCATATTCAATGTTTATATAATCGTTTATAAATTATGAATGTTTAAATAAACTAATTAAATTAAAGTTGAATTTATACACTCATATTTTTAACTATATATATATATATTCAGAAAACACATATATTTGTATATGTGGACATTTATTTTCTAAACAAATCTTAATATAAAAATACCCCATGTGCCCTAACTAAAATATTATAAAATTATGATAACCTAATTTTCTTGTTATAACCTAACCCTTCCTTTTTTTTTTTTTTCTTTCTTTTACAAAAACCCAAAACTACCCTAACCTGAACTGGGTTAGGGTTTTATTGTTTTGCAGGGAAGAGGAGTTGAGCGGTGGAGACCGAAGGAGGACGGTTAGAGGCGGCCACAGGGTTTGAAGGAGGTGCGGCGGTGGTGGAGGTTATTTAGGGGGGGGGGGGCGGTTCCCCACAGGGACGGCCATAGTCGTGCCTGCGGGTAGCGGCCCAGAGAGGCAGCCTTGGCCGCCTCTGTGAGATGCAGCCCTAACATATTTTCAGTGATTATCATTATTCAAAAGTCAAGAAATTTTTCAAATCTTCATCTAAAGTCGAGGAAAAATCTTTTCAAACAAAGAAAATCAACCAAACCTTGTTACTAGGGGCATCTTAACTAAATCACGTCGTATCAAGTTGAGATTCTTTGATGTCAAAAAAAGCAATCTCTAGGGGCATAAAATTTTTTGTCCTTATCTGAATCAATCTTCAAATTAGTGTTCAATTTCATCACATCAAGTCAAGTTGGACATTTTCTCTTGCTAATTGATTCTTGTTCAATCAAGTTCGGAATCAATTTTATCTCTCGCTCAGTCAATTCTTGTTCAATCAAGTTTGGAATTGGTTTTATCACTTTGCTCGGTCGATTCTTGTTCAATCAAGTTTAGAATCGGTTTTGTTTCTTCGCTCAATCTAGTTCAATCAAGTCCTAGATTGATCCTTGTTTCTTGACCAATCAAGTTCAAGAATGGTATCTCATTCTTTGTCGGTCCTAGTTCAATCAAGTTCAAGATCGATATCGCTTTAATCAACTCTATTCAATTTCATCACTTCAAATCAAGCTGAACATCTTGCTCTTCATCGATTTGTGATCCATCAAGTTCAGAACTGATTTCTATTTGACATCAACTATTCTTTGAACCAACACGTTGCTTGCACATTAATTTAAAGAGGGGCAAATGTAATACCCTAAAAATGGTTACCTAAACCATGGGCTCCTAATCTCGACAACATCACCAAGGTCCTAACCAAAGGTAATTAATCAACCTTGAGAACCTAATTAATTAATTCTTCAATCATTAATATTACATGGCAATAAATCACTATATTAATTAAATATTTATTTAATTAATTAATCATTCCAAGTAAATCATTTTGATCAATTATCCTATTTATTTAATTAAATATCCTAGCATATTTAATTAATCAATAAATTTGCCATTTAATCATAAAAAATGAATTAATTTACAAAAAGAGATTAATCACAAAAAGAGGAATTAATCTCCAAAAGAAAGAGTTAAATTGAAAACAAAAGAGAAGAATTAAATTGAGAGAAGTGTTGGTGTAAATAATTATTCATCTTGGATATTATTACACTTACTTAAGTTTACTTAGGAAATGCATTTCATAGTAGTTTGGGTATGAGACACTTGGGTGTTTGTGCCACATTGGGATAGTGTGTGTAGGATAAATTCCACCTTTTATGGTGTTGATCTTGTTGTTACACTCCACATTCAGTGGGTGATCCACTTCATGTGGACTATTATTTTATTTCTCCTACCTACCCACACCTATTTCCTACCTACCCTTATTTCTTATTGAGCCACATGTCATGTTTGTGTGCTCACATATCCCTAGCCTTGCCTATATAAGCAAGCTCATCTACATTGTATGTAATTTTGGATATTATTGTTCTTTTTCTATTGATGAGAATATAGTTTATTCTTGTCCTATATTGTGTCTCTATTTTGTACATTTCGTTGAGCTCTTGATCTTGGCAAAATCTCACATGGTATCAGAGCCAATGGGGCTTCATTGATTTGTCTTGAAGAGGCATTATTGCGATGTCAAGAGGCAGATCTGAGCAGCAGCATCTTTTGGAGGCGTCCTAGACCAGATCCGACCCCGCCATTGCGTCCAGAAGGCCGTTTCCATGAATTTTGGTTATAAAGTCGGCCTATTTTGGTGAGAAAATTTTTTTCACCAATTTTGCTATTATTGTACGGATTTCAAAAATTTTTATTAATTTTTTGAATTTTTTTTTTTTCATATTTTTTGAAAAATTTCGAAAAAATCTAAAAAAAAAAAAAGGTTTTTGCTGTTTTTGGGGGGTCCGCAGACCCCCCCCATGCAGTCCGTACCTGCGTGTCGCAGGTGTTGTAGGTCCGGACTTGTTGCTATCAGCGCCGCATACCTATACCCGCCACCGCCGCTGCTGACGCGTCCTCCCACTGCAGTGTATCGCCCGAGCAGGTCGCTGCCGCTGCCCGTGCAGGTCTACGTCGCCCGCCGCCGCCCCGCCGGAGTCGCTCGCCGCTGCTGCCGTGTCGGACTCTCCTGCCACCACCACCACCGGCAGCTCTTCTCCCCCACTGGCTGCCTTGGTTCCCAGCTTGCCGTCGGCCCTCTTGGCACCGGGCCCACCGGTCTCTACCGCCTCTGGCAGCGCCTCCCTCCCCGGCGGTCAACTAATCCGGTGAACCTGCGTCTGCCATGTGGCAGGCGGCCACTGGCCCATGGTCAACTTCCGTACGCCATGTCACCTTCACCACACAGTCCGTCCGTATGCCACTGTACAGTGCCACATCAGCATCCGTACTACACAGTCACCTACACAGTCATCTGCCCAGTCAGCAGTCCGTACAGTATGGACGCCCAGTCAACAGGGAGGCAAAGTTTTTGTGATGGTCATATAGCCATCAAATTTAACATAGTGAATTTCTGACATCAGCACCACATCATCATTTTTCAAAAATTTTGCAGGCCCCTCTTATTGAGCTTTTTGATTTTGCAGTTCAACTTCAAATGGCCATAACTTGCTCATTTTTGCTCCTTTTTGGGTGTAATTTTTTTTGAAATGGGCTAGAATTTCATGTACTTTCATGTGGTGGAATTATTTTTTGATTTTGATGAATATATTTTTCATAATTCTCAGTTTTTGGTGACTGTACCTATCCAATCCACGTTTCTGCAACTTCCAGGTATCCGTTCGGGCTCATACGAACTCCTTTTCAGGTGCCATTTTTTTTGAAAGTACATTATTTTTTGTCTACTCTCAGAATATGCTATCAGTTTGTAGAAATTGTGGGTAGAAATTATACTTTCATCATATGGTCTTATTTGGCCAATTTGGCATTTGTATTGCATAGATCTATCTTTTGATCTTTTGCTTTGTAGTTCTCAGCCTATTGGGGTAGTTGTAAAACAAAATCAGAAGTCCACCTTGCCATTGTTTGCAAGTGGCCTATTGTACACGCACTACATATAAAGTGCCAAAATCATCATTTTTGGGGGGGTACTTTGATTGAGTGAATTTGGGGGGGTGTCTCTTGTGCTTTTGTGCTCTTGTGTTCCTTCCTTTTTGCTGCTATGGCTTCTTCTAAGTTTCCTCTCTTAACTCCTCATAATTATGCTACTTGGAAAAATGATGCATGGAGTAAACTTATGGAAAAAGGACTCACTCATTACATTGATGGAACTATTGTTGCTCCCGCTGATCCTAAGGTTGATCCAGTTGGTCACTTGGATTGGCTCACTAAAAATATCATGGCAATTGGTACCTTAAGAAAGTATGTATCAAAGGATCTCATTTTTCATATTGAGAAATGTACTCTAATCAAGGATGCTTGGCAAAAGTTTCAAGACTTGTATGGTCAAGTTGATGAGATTAGAGGATATCAAATTGATAGTGATCTCACCATGTTGGATCCCAAGAACTTTGATACTATACAAGATTATGTCACTAAGGCAAATGAGTTGATGGCACAACTCAAAGATTGTGGCATTGATAAGAAGGATACTCAATTGATATTCAACTTGATAGGCAAGCTTCCACAAGAATATGCAACATTTGTTTCTAGTTTCCAAACCCATAGGATGACAATGGGTTCAAGCTACACAATGCCTACATTTGATGCTTTCAATGAAATGTTGATGATGGAACAAACTAAGTTGATAAGCATGGGCATTCTTAAGGCTTCTAAGTCTCAAGCATTAGTGGCAAATCAAGGGAACAAAGGAAATCAAGGAAAGGACAACTCAAACAAGAAGAAATGACAATCAAAGCCTAAAGAAAAAGCACCATCCTCTCCACAACAAGGAGATTCATCCTCTTCCAAGAGAGATAATTCACCAAAGAGGGAGAGACCTACTTGTGCTTATTGTAAAAAGATTGGTCATGAGGAGCATCATTGCCATTCTAAGAAGATTGATGAGCTTACACATATCATCAAAAAGCATAACATTGATTTGCCTAAAGTCTACAAGAAGGATGATTCATCAACTTCCACTTCCTCACATTCAAAAGGAAAAGGGCAAGCATTCATGGCTTCTACAAGTGGGAAGACTCACTCTTTTGGAACAAGAAAAGGAAAAGCTCTATGTGCTACTATTAGTCATAATTCAGAGAGATGGCTTCTAGATTCAGGGGCTTCTCATCATATGGCATCTTCGCAGTCTATGTTCTCTACATTTGAGCCTTGCACCATGACACATATTTTGGTGGGCAATCATACATACATGGATGTGATTGGGAAAGGATCTATTGACATTGGGGATAACTCCTTCAATGATGTGTTGTGTGTACCCCACTTGACAAACAATATCCTTTCTATCTATCAAATCACACATGGCGCAACTAAGAGAGTTGTGGAGTTCACACCTGACTCAGTTTTCATTAGAGACTTGGATACTAGAGCTATCATTGTGACTGGGGTGGTTGATCATGCATCTCGGTTATACTCCTTTTTAGATTTTGTTGATGATGATGATTTCACATTTGATGATTTTATACATGATGATCACACTTCTTGTGATGGTTCAGATTTTGAGGAGAACTTTGGGCACTTAAACATGGGGATTCTCACATGTGAACCCATTCTTGAGCCTTGTATTTCATCTCCTCATATTGATATCACATCACCTATTGCACCTGATGATGCAGATAGTGTGACAGTTTTGCCTTCATGTGATTCAGTGCAACAGTATATTCATTGTCTTCTAGCTTCAGATTCATGGGATGATTACTTGACAGACATTGCAGATTTGTTTGCGGAATCCTACATTGCAGATTTGGGAGACATCATTGATGACATTCATCTTCTCTTTGATGAAATTGATCCTTCTTTGATTGTTGCGAGGGCACATTCTGACCCTCTTGTTCATTCTCTACATGATCATTCTTTCGAGGTTGACATGATTGTGGATACTTATGTACATCAGTTGAAGGAGGTCTCTTTATGTTTTGAGGAGACATGTGAGTCTTTGGGACATGTTCTACATCCATCTCCACTAGATCTTGGAGTGCCTTTTTCAGTAGTGTGGCACAGTTTACCACCTTTGGAGGGGGTATCTTTCAACATTGACATGGGGACACTTGAGTAGTTTTCAGAGATTCCTTTTATCATGAGTTTTCTTCATACATCTTTCCTTCATGATTGGGGAGACTTCATGGATACACCTTTGGTTTTTTTTCTTCCTAAGGGGAGGAATGTTGTTCGATGTTTGTGGAGTAGTTTCTTCATACATCGAGCTTCTATCATTGGTGCAGATTCCACATTGAGGGGGGGCTTCCTAGCTTCTCTTCTTCTCTCATATGGGGGGGACTTTTTCCTCACATGGGGTTTTGTCCTTCACATTCTTCTATGAGAGTTCTCTTATATGTTTTTCATCTCTCTTTTGGGGGAGGGTTTTTTCCCATTGGGTTTTTCTCTCTTTCCCCACTTTGTGAGAGTTGTCACTACATTGGTTTGCATGCATTTGCATTTGTACATGGGTACCTAACATGGCCTCGTAGCCGAGACCCATCTTGCATTACTTAGTTGCATTGTAGACTTAAGTGCATTCCCCTAAGTTGCACTTAAGGGGGGGTGTTGGTGTAAATAATTATTCATCTTGGATATTATTACACTTACTTAAGTTTACTTAGGAAATGCATTTCATAGTAGTTTGGGTATGAGACACTTGGGTGTTTGTGCCACATTGGGATAGTGTGTGTAGGAGAAATTCCACCTTTTATGGTGTTGATCTTGTTGTTACACTCCACATTTAGTGGGTGATCCACCTCATGTGGACTATTATATTATTTCTCCTACCTACCCACACCTATTTCCTACCTAACCTTGTTTCTTATTGAGCCACATGTCATGTTTGTGTGCTCACATATCCCTAGCCTTGCCTATATAAGCAAGCTCATCTACATTGTATGTAATTTTGGATATTATTGATCATTTTCTATTGATGAGAATACAGTTTATTCTTGTCCTATATTGTGTCTCTATTTTGTACATTTCATTGAGCTCTTGATCTTGGCAAAATCTCACAAGAAGAAATCAAACTTAAGATATTTCTTTTTCTAAAATTGAGATAACTTGAGAAATTAGAAAAACAATTAAATTGAATTAATCATTTCCTCTAAAATTAAAATTCAAAGTTTTTCTTGAGGAAAGAGGTTCAGTTGCATTGAAAAGGCTTTTTCTAAATAAACTTTTTGAGCAAATTAAAGAAAAATGCATGAAATCACCTATTTTTATCTCAAGTGTATGGAATTAACTAAATTTATCTCCAATGCAAACTCGAACATATAACCTGAATGCATTTAATCAAGCTATAATAGGAATCTATCTCAAGATTAAATTAATCTGATCTCTCAATTATTTCAATTTTCCTGAATTGTGCTTTTTCTTAAGGAATCTCAACCACTCATTGTTAATCGATCTTGACCACTGGTCTCTCTTTTGAGTCTCTATAAATTCAGCCTTCATCTCTCATTCAAAACACCTTGGAGATTTATTGTTATTATGCATTTTTTTCTCGGGAGTCATTGAAGATATTTTACTTTGAGATTATTGCATTTTAGTTTATCTTTTTGCATATTTAGTTTAATTATGATTGCTTGAATTTATCTAGCTTAATATTCATTCATCTAGCTTAATCTTGCATCCATTTAGCTTAATCTTGCATCCATCTAGCTTAATCTTGCATACATTTAGCTTAATCTTGTGCTCATATAGATTAAATACTTCATCTTGGTGTAGTCTAGTCACTGGTATTGCTTAGACAAATCTAAGAGAAAGTCTATATTTGTCTAACAACTTAATTGAAGTGTTGTGTCTTATAACTTGCAGACTTTATCCACTTTTCACACACACATAGCCAGCCTTGTTATCAAGATTGATGATTTGTATATATAGGTGAGATGATTATGTAATTTAGGTGTTGGTATTATGTCTGCATTATCAGAGAGAGGTGATTGTGTGAACAAGAGATTTATTATTCGGTGAAGTGTTGAGGTGAGATTGGTTTTGCAGAGAAGACAATTATGCTTAACTAAAACTATCATCAGGAATTTGTAGATACTATCATTGCACTTCATTTCTTCCAGATTGTAGTCTAAATCATTTTGTAAGTCAATGAGACTTCCCAAAGGGTTGTAGCCTTCTAGGCATATATATTTTGAGTAGTAAGCTCTAGGTAGTGTTCTTGAATGCATGTGCATTCCCCATTGTAATATTTTCACATACTATTGCAGAGTATCATCTTACTATGGGTAGGTTCCCACTGTGGTTTTTCCCTTAACCGGGTTTTCCATATCAAAAATCTTGGTGTTGAGTGTTGTGTTGTTAATTTTCTTATATGTTATTGTTGTAGTCTATCAGTTTATGTTTTTTTGAAGTTTAATTTGTTGTGATCTAGTGAAGACTGGTTCAACCCCCCTCTTAGTCTTCCTTCTTGATTGTTGCTAACAATTGGTATCAGAGCTAGATCCTCTAGTGGAATCTTAATCACTTGAGGAGATTCAGGATGGAAGCTCAAGGTATTCTCTTCAAGAAGGACAATCCAAAGTTTGATGGAAGCAACTATACTATGTGGAAGAGATGGAAGTAGGTGCATTTGAAATGTCTTGGAGAACATTATTGGAAGATTACTAAGAATGCCTATGGTGTTCCTTAGAATGGACCATCTACTCTTGATGAGGTTAAGGAAGATGAATATAACATCAGAGTGAAGGAATCATTGCTTAGTTCCCTTAATGATTCTGAAATGTCAGATACTATGGAACTTCAGATCACACATGAATCCTGGTGAAGCTTGAAATCATGTATGAAGGTCATAGTCAAGTGAAAGTTGCTAAGTTACAGAGTTTAAAAGGAAAGTATGAGACATTGAATATGGGAGATGATGAGAACATACATTCATGCATGGCTAAGGTGAATGAGCTTGTCCTTAGTATCAGATCTATTAGTGGAAAGATTGAAGAATATGAGATTTTTGCTAAGATGTTGAGATATTTGCCTCCTGCTTATAAACATAAGGTTCTTGCTATTGATGAGATCCAGAGTGTACCTACAATGACAAGAGATCTATTGGTTGGAAAACTTGATGCATTTGAGTTGAGAAAATTTGGAGAATCACATGGAAATTATGAGACAACATTCAAAGCATCAACATCTATGTCCGGTAAGAAGAAATAAGATCTTGATTAGTGTAGGATATCTAGATATGAAAGAGAAAGAAGAGAGATAGTAGAGCAAGAAAGAGAGTTTGATGATCTTGAAGCACTCATTTCCCAGAGATTTCCTAAAGGTGTTGGTAAGTATGATGAGAATTTGCCATTGAAATGTTTTTCTTGTAATAAGATAGGAAATTTTTCTTCTAGATACCCAAAGAGAATGGCTAAGTATGACAGACATGATAAGTTTGATAAGCATGATAAGAATGATAGATATGACAAGCATGAAAAATATGATAAGCCTTATAAGTTTCACTTGAAGTTTAGGAACTAAAATAACTGTTATTATATTGCAGATGAAGGTGTTATAGATGATGAATCAGAAAGAGATGAAGTTGTGTTTATTGCCATTAAAGAGGATAGACTTGTGCCTATTGATTCCACTAGCTATTCTGTTGAGGAGGAAGTTTTGGCTGCAAATGTAGAAGAAAATGGTGTATGGGTGATTGAAAAGGGTTGTTCACATTATATGATCCTTGACAAAATCAAATTTGTAAGCATGGAAAGATATGATGGTAGAATAGTTATATATGGAGATGACAAAGACTGTGTAATCCATGGGAGAGGTTCTATTTCTTTTGATGGTAAGCATACCATTGATGATGTTTTGTATGTTGAAGGTTTGAAGCATAATATTTTGAGTGCTAGACAGATGGTTGATAAGGGTTATGATCTATAATTCAAAGATGGTAAATGCAAGATCTTGAATGCCTTTGGTATATAGATTGCATCTAGAACTAAGATTGAAGGTAATATTTTTCATTTGAATGTTGGTGAGAAAAGTTGTTTGATTGCTAAGATAGATGAGAGTTAGTTGTGGCATAGAAGAATGTGTCATGTAAACTTTGATTCATTAATCAAGATCAATTCTAAACAAGTAGTTAGGGATTTGCCTAAAATTGTTGAACCCATTAATCCACTATGTAAGGAATGTCAGTTGGGTAAGAAAACAAGGATTTCTTTCAAGAGAAAACGATATACATTTGATGGATTGCTGGATCTTGTGCAAACTGACCTATGTGGACCAAAAAATGTTAGAAGTGTGCAGCGTGATAGATACTTTATGTTGCTAATTGATGATTATTCTAGAATGATGTGGGCTATCTTTTCGAAGAATAAACTAGAAGCATTTGAGAAATTCAAGATATTCAAAGCTAAAGTTAAAATTGAGTCCAGATTGAAGCTGAGGTGTCTGAGATCTGATAGAGGTGGAGAATTCTGCTCTAGTGAGTTCAATTCTTTCTGTGAAATGTACGGAATCAAAAGACAGATATCTGCTCCTAGGACCCCACAACAAAATGGGCTTGTTGAAAGGAAGAATCGCACTATTTTAGATGCTGCAAGAACCATGTTGATTGAAGTAAATGTATTGAAGGTCTACTGGAGAGAAGCTATTAGCACTGCAATCTATACACTAATAGAGCTCATATCAAAGGTGATACCGGTAAGACCCCTTATGAGCTTTGGTTTAGTCATGTTCCTACTATGAAATATTTCAAAGTTTTTGGTAGCAAATTCTATATCAAGAGAGATGAGGATATTGGAAAGTTTGATGCTAGAAGTGATGAAGGTATCTTTTTGGGATACTATACATATAGAAAACCCTACTAGTGCTACAATAAAAGACTAAGAAAGATAGTTGAGAGTGCAAATGTGAAGGTAGTTGAAAACCTTGGGAAGGAGATTAGTGCTTATGATGAAGGTCAACATGTTGTTTTAGCTCCTATTCAAATTGATGAGCCTGAGCAAAATGATTCAGTTGAGACTGTTAGTCTGGATATTGTTGTTGTTGGTGATGATGTGTAGGAACTCAAGGATTGGGACAATTAGAGGACTTCGAGGTGTGTAAGATTGAATCATTCTGATAATCAAATTATTGGTGACAAGAATAAAGGTGTGATGACTAGAAGAAGGTTAGATACAAAAGAAGTATGTTTGATTTCTAAAGTTGAACCTAAAGATTTTGTTGAAGCCTATAAAGATGATAACTGGATAAGAGCCATGGAAGAAGAGTTAGATAAGATTGAAAAGAACAATACTTGGTAACTTGTGACTAGACCTAAGGATAAAAATGTTATTGGTACTAAAAGGGTTTTTAGAAACAAATTGAATGAAGCTGGTGAAGTAGTCAGAAATAAAGCCAGACTGGTCTACAAAGGATATTCACAACAAGAAGGGATTGATAATGAAGAAACTTTTTCTTTGGTTAATTGAAGCTATTAGATTGTTGCTTTCTTATGCTGCTTATAAAGATTTCAAGGTATATCAGATGAATGTCAAATCTATATTTTTGAATGGTGATCTAGAAGAAGAAGTTTACATTGAATAGCCTGATGGATTTTCATTATCAGATGATGGAGACATGGTATGTAAGTTGAAGAAAGAACTTTATGGATTGAAACAAGCTCCTAGAGCCTGGTATGCTAGGTTAGACAAATACTTGATAAAATTGGGATTTATCAAAGGTGTTGTTGATAGTAATTTGTACTTTCAAATTGAAAATGATAACATTTTGATTGTTGAAGTCTTTGTTGATGAAATTATATTTGGAGGTGATGATGATATGAGTATGTAGTTTGCTGGTGATATGTAAATTTTTTTTGAGATGTCTATGATTGGTGAGATGAAATTTTTCTTAGGTTTGTAGATTGCACAGATAGGAAAAGGTATCTTTATATCTCAAACTAAGTATGCGAATGAATTTATAAAGAATTTTGGATTAGATAATTCCAAACCGGTTGGAACTCCTATGGTGACTGGTTGTAAATTGTTTAAAAATGATGAATCTCCTAAAGCTAATCAGCGTTTGTATAGATTTATGGTTGGTGGACTGCTATATCTTACTGAGACTAGACCTGACATTATGTATGTTGTGTGTATGTCTGCTAGATATCAAGTTGATCCAAAGGAGAGTCATGCCACTACTATTAAAAGAATATTCAAATATCTAAAGGGAACTGAGGATTATGGTTTATGGTATCCAAAGAATGATGATTTCATGTTGTGTGCTTATGTTGATGTAGGTTGGGCTGGTGATGTCAATGACTGGAAGAGTACTATAGGTGGAGCATTCTTTTTAGGTAAGAAGTTGCTTTCGTGGGATAGCACGAAACAAGACTCATTATCTTTATCTATTGTTGAAGATGAGTAGATTGTTACTACTAGTAATTGCACTCAGATGGTTTGGATGAAGCAAATGTTGAAAGATATTAGAGTTATTTGTAATGATCCTATTGTTGTATACTGTGATAATTCCATTGCTATAAACATGTCTAAGAATCCAATGCAACATTCAAAGACTAAGCATTATCAATCAAAAATAATTACTTGAGAGAGAAAGTCAGTGAACAAAAGGTGAAGCTAGAATATGTATCTACAAAGGAACAAATTGCTGATATTTTCACTAAGCCTTTTGCCTATAAATACAGTCATCTATTTGAGAGACAAGTTAGGGGTATCTACCCCTCTTGATGAGAATTATATGTATTGAGTTGTATCGATTTGTTTGAATTGAGAGCCTTATTCCTTTATCCAGATTGATGAGCTAGTCCTGCTCCTATGCTGGAGTAGTATGCTGATTTGGTTGTGTATCCTAGGGAGAGAGATTCACGATTCTGTATTGAGAGTTTGATTTTATATTTAGGAGATCCTTGGCATTGTTGTCAAAGGGAGAGAGAGATCATGTGAAAAATTTCTTTATCTATCTTGATTTTAGGGGGATTTTGCTAGTGATATCTTCTTTCTTTGCATTGATTGTTTTTCACATTCATATGTTGCCATTAATGCCAAAGGGGGAGATTGTTGTTGGATTATTGGGGAGATTGTTGGATTTGGTTGATCATTGTTCCTACTAGGATATATTGTTGTCATTGATGTCAACATATTCCTATGGTCTATTCTAGTGAGTTTGGGAAGATTTTTTGATCCGGTTTTGTAGTTTGGTTTTGCTAATCACTATTTTGCAAATTTCGGTATTCCCTCAGGTATATTCCAGTGTGATCAGATCTTGTGCTAAGACTTTGGATTATTGTTTGGGATGATATTTTGTATCCTCATTTCATATGGTTCATGATTTGGTTCTCCGCAAGTTATCTTTCCTCGTGACAGTTGTTGATTGGTTGTGTTCTTGAGCTTTGAGACGTTGACTGATGAAGATTTGAAAAGAGGTGTTGGAACAATTATTTTAGATGATTCTAATGTGCTTGCTAGTGTTTCCTAGTCATTTTCTATTTGTTTTGGTAATCTACATTGATTGTTGGGCAATTTTTTGGTGATTTCTATGAACCTTTGATGATTTATGTGTTATGCAGTATTTCTGGTGGTGTAGCGTGTTGCAGTTGATCTTGGCAGGATTTCTAGTGAATGTAATCATTTGGGAATTTGAATTAGGTTGATGCTATGTAATGTAAATCATAATATTGGTCTGGTGGTCGATCTTTGTATCGTGCAATGCAATTTTTGTAATTGTAAGTTGAGGGTTGAGGGTTTAGACGACCTTGTCATCAAGGTTGATGATTTATATATATAGGTGAGATGCTTATGTAGTTTAGGTTTTGGTATTATGTCTGCATTATCATAGAGAGGTGATTGTGAAAACAAGAGAGTTATCATCTGATGAAGTGTTGAGGTGAGATTGGTGTTGCGGAGTAGACAATTGTACTTAATGGGAACTATCATCGGGCATTTGTAGATGCCATCATAGCAGTTCATTTATTTTAGATTGTAGTCTGAATCATATTATAAGTCAGTGAGACTTCCCTGAGGGTTGTAGCCTTCTGAGCATATATGTTTTGAGCAATGAGTTCTAGGCAGTATGCTTGAATGCATGTGTATTTCCCATTGTAATATTTTCATATACTACTACAGAGTATCATCTTGCTGTGGGTAGGTTCCCACCATGGTTTTTCCCTTAATTGATTTTTCCATATCAAAAATCTTGTTGTTGAGTGTTGTGCTGTTAATTTTCTTATCTCTTATTGTTGTAGTCTATCAGTTTATGTTTTCAAGTTTAATTTTATGTGATCCAGTGAAGAATGAATCACCTCCCCTCTCAGTCTTCCTTCTTGATTGCTGCTAATAGAAGACATGGTTCATAGATTGAAGAAAGCATTGTATGGTCTTAAACAAGCCCCTAGATCTTGGTATGCTATATTGGACAACTATTTGATAAAGTTGGGATTCTATAAAGGTATTGTTGATAGTAATTTGTAATTAAAGATTGATAATGACAATATTTTGATTATTGAATTCTTTGTTGATGATATTATTTTTGAAGGTGATTATGATTTGAGTAAGAATTTTGGTGATGATATGCAAAAAGAATTTGAGATGTCTATGATAGGTGAGATGAAGTTCTTTTTGGGATTGCAAATTAAACCAACTAATAAAGGCATTTTTATATCTCAATTTAAGCATGTGAAGGAATTGCTGAAGAAGTTTGGGTTAGATGATTCTAACCTATTGGAACTCCTATGGTGACTAGATGTAAGATGTCAAAAGATGATGAATCTCTGAAGGCTACCAGACCTTGTATAGATCTATGATTGATGGATTGATTTATTTGACTCAGACTAGACTTGATATTATGAATGTTGTATGCCTTGTTGCTATATTTCAGGCTGATCCAAAGGAAAGGCATGTTCTTGCTATGAAGAGGATATTCAGATACTTAAAGGGAATAGTTGATTATGGTTTGTAGTATCCGAAGGAAGATGATTTCACTTTAAATGCTTATACTGATGCTGATTGGGCAGGTGATAATGATGATGAGAAGAGAATTACTAGTGGACCATTCTTTTTGGGAAAGAAGTTGGTTGCCTAGACACATAAGAAGTAAGATTCTATTTCTTTATCCATTGCAGAAGATGAATATATTGCTACTGCTACCAATTGTACTTAGGTACTTTTGATTAAGTAGATGTTGAATGATATTAGATTTGTTTATCATGAGTCTACTATTATCTATTGTGAAAATTCTAGTGCTATCAATATTTCTAAGAATCTAGTGTTGCCTTCTAAGACCAAGCATATATCAGTCAAGTTTCATTTTCTAAGAGAGAAATTCAATGATAAGGAAGTCAGATTAGATTATGTATCTACTAAGGAATAAATTGCAAATATCTTCACTAAGCCTTTGCCTACTGATACAATTGTATATCTAAGAGAGAAGTTAGGGGTGATTTCCCCTCTTGTGAACTAGATGCATTGGGCTGCATCAATCTGATGGACTTCATTGTCTTATCCTGTTATTTGGATTAATGAGTTGGTGTTGTTGCTCCGGGGTAGTAGTCAATGTGTGGTTCAATTGATCAAATTTGTGAGTTTATCCTAAGGGGGAGATATTGTCCTTCTTAGAGGGAGAGATGCATGAGAATAATGGTTTATATCTATCTTTGGCATTGTTGTCAAAGGGGGAGAATAGCATGTGAAAAACCTTGAAACCTTGAAATATTTTTAGAGTTGTTTGTCTAAGGAGGAGTTGATCCTTGTGTTTTTGTGGGAGATTTTTGGTTATTGTTTTCTTTCTTTGCTTTGATTGTTTTTCACATTCATATGTTGCCATCAATGCCAAAGGGGAAGATTTTTGGATATTAGAATTGTTGGGATATGTTGTTGTCATTGATTTCAACATATTCCTGTGTTGTAGAGAACTAGTGTATTACAGAGAGTTGCTTTTGGTGATCTATTGTAGATGCACTGATGTAGTTTTGTTGAATTTTGAGATGATTATCTCTAGTTGATTCACTATGATTTTAATGATTCTATGTGGTGATCTGGTCAAGTTATGAGGTCTGATATGTGGATTGATTTTTTTAGTATTTAGTGTTGTAGAGTTATGATATTTCATCCTTATTGCTTTAGAATGATTATATATTGAGTTGCGGATTTTGGAGAGTGTTTGGGATGTTCATGTGTGTCCTTTGATCAGATGGTTCATGATTTGGAACTTCACAATCGTATCTTTCAGTTTGTCAGTTGGTGTTCTTGAGCTGTAGTGACGGTGTTAATGATAAATCTTATTATCCAAGTTGTTGCGATGATTGTGGTGGAATTCACATTGCTTGTTGATGTTCTCATATTGTTTCCTATGTTATTTTGTGGTCCACATTGATCATGGTGCACATTAATGAAGATCTTATTAGTTTAATTTTATTCTTTGTGTTATGCGACATATTCAGTGTAGTGTGTTGTAGATGATCTTGGTGAATTATTTGGTGGCATAGCATGGTTGAGGATTTGATTTGGGTCCATGCTATTTCCTTGCTAACATTGTATTGGTCCAGTTATGGATTTATGTATCATGCTATGTAATTTTGTAATTAGGTCTTATGTGTTGAGTCGACCTTAAGGTTAAGGTTGATGAATTGTATAAATTGGTGATGTAATCATGTTAGTTGTGTGTTTGCAGTTGTGTTTATGATTTGAGGTGTTATTGTATGTGCAAACAAGTGAATCTATTATTTGGAAGTGTGGAAGAGTAGAGAAGTGTCGTTGTACAGACAATGTGCTTAACCAAAACTATAATCAGGCATTTGGAGATGTTATTCTTTAAGTTCATGTAATCTAGATTGTTTGATCTTTGAAAGGAAGTGAGCCTTCCTCTGGGTTGTATCTCTTATTATTTTAAGCAGTGAACTCTAGGTAATGTTCCTGAATGCATGTGCATTCCCCATTGTAATATTTACACATACTAATGCAGAGTATCATCTTACTGTGGGTAGGTTCCAACTGTTGTTTTTCCCTTAATCGGGTTTTCAATGTCAAAAATCCATGTGTTATGTGTGTTGTTGATGTGGTGTTTATCTTTACTACTAATGTTATTGATTAGATCTAAATTTTTGGTTAATTTACTAGAGTTTGGTGAAAACTAATTCACCCCCCCTCTCAGTTTTCCTGCATTGTTGTTTCCCTACTACCAACACTCCCTCCTTTTTTTGGAGACCTCAATTTATTCACCTTACCTATTTTTTCTATCTATTCCTCTATCATTGTATCATGGTTGGAACATTCTAAGAAAATTCCTCACTTGCATATAGCTGCATTATAATTTTTATATAGTTGTATTTTTATTTAAATTGTATGATTATTGTAGGTTCATATCTCATGGGAATGGTGTGCAATTAATTGGCCTCCTTTATTTTTGAAATCATTAATAATCACACTATTTAATGTAAACATTTGAAAATAATCCCATTTTGGTAAGTTAGTCGAAAACATGTTCAACACGCTTTCAGTCTACTGTGTCTATAATACTGGTGGTTGAATAAGGGTTCTTGTTGCATTACAAGGCATTATATTATCACTTGCATTCATTTTTAATTCATAATAGTAGTAGTTGCATTTACATCATTTAGGTGCATTATATTGATCAAATTCATTTTAGTTTCATTTATTCACTTATCATTTTTGGGTGCATTTCATTATTCCATTTTTTGCATGTTCAAGCGTAGTATCATTTTATTACATCATATTTTCATAATACATCCATTACATCACATACATAAGGCATGTATTTTGTACATATAGGAAATCCATTTGCATTACATACAACATCAATAATCATGTTTCACAATCATCAAAACATAATAATACATCCTAAGATAAGTATCAAGCATAACATGATAAATCAACACTCCATATCATATAGGCATGCATCATAAGCATCCATCCTACATCCACAAACATGTTAGAAACATCATATACATATGCATACATGTTGTCCATCCATCCTACATCACAAATAGGTTAGATCACACAAAATCATATATCATCATCCATCACATGTAAATAATAATCAAGGTCCATGTATAGTCCATAATATATAAGTACATATGCATACACTGCCCAAAATCATGTCTCATATATATCTCAAAAAAATGAATGTGTCTAATCTTGATACAATAGTACATCTCTAAAGGGTCAAATATATATCACATATGCACTAGCCTGTGCTCTCTCTTTTCACCTCCCCCTACTCCTAAACCTAAGGGTCCACCTGGTGGTCGTGGTGCCCTCATCCGCACGGAAGCACCTGACTAACAACTTTGGGTCCTGTGGGATCAGGTACTCTCTTGCATATGAAGGTGCTCACTAATCTCTGAGCACAACTTGATGGTACAAATCCCTATAATATTGGATCTCCCCCCTTATCTTCTTTTCTTGCTACCTCGTTGATGAGATATCTGTTAGGAGGGGTGTCAATCCACCAGGAGCTAGTAACTGTCAAACAATGTCCATCTTAGTCCCAAGCCTAGTAGCATTTGGCTCTACCCTACTTAGTTAGGAGTGGAGTGTGTCTAGCTCATCATCAATCCTCTCTATCTCCCCCCTCTACCATGAGATATCCTCCCCACTCCTTGCCTCCTCTAGAAGTTGCTTCTATTAGAATGAGGGATCACTGAGAGGGGGGGTGAATCAGTGATCTACCAAAATTCAAATCCACAAACTTATTCTTTACCAACTTGTTATCAATGCATAACAAAAAAGAACATAAATATGCAACAAAGAATCCACAAATCCACAATAGTGGAATTTTTATGTGGAAATATAGAAAGGTAAAACCCACGGTGGGGTTGGGACCCATAATATTCATATATTATAGCTAGGAGTACATAAATATTATATAGATGGGGAATGCACTTGCATTTAGGCTCACTGACTAGAGGTCAATGCTCAATTACAATTGCCTAGAAGGCTACAACCTTCATAGAAGTCTCACTGACTTACAATTTGATTATAATGAGGAAATAAAAGGAAATGAACTCTTAAGTAGCATCTGAAAATGCAAGAATGAGTTCTGATTAAGCACTGAATCTCTAATTGTCTTCACTCTGCAAATACTTTGTCACTATCACTGTCACCTATCAGATTATCTATGAATCAAATGTGCATGTGAAACTGCACTCAATTGCACCAAAACCAATCACCATAATTACATTCCTCTAAAAACCAATCACCAAATCGATCTTATATATCTAGTCTCAATCATAAAAGTAATCTCCTTCAAGTCGGCTTCATGAAGTGTAACATGTAGATCCAAATCAGCTTCAATATCAAACAAAACATAGCACCGGACCAAAAGAGTGTTTTCACATGCTTCCTAAGGATCTTCCCATTCACCAAGAACACAAAATCAACCACCAAAATTACCGCAATCATCAAAAATCATTCTGGACCAAAATATTACAAAATACCCTGTTTTACTGGTTAATTGCCTATCGGTTACCTCCATCTTCCGGATAAGATGAATCATGACTACCAGATCGAATCTCCAAGAAGATTTGTCATCAATGACAACCCTAGACAAATAAGAAACTACCAGAAGTCACCTGAAATCACTGGATGAGTGTCAATTGCCAACAATCTCCCCCTTTGGCATTGATGGCAACACTTGTGAAAAATGGTTATATTAAAGCCTGTGAAACCTGTACATCGAATGAAAGAATAAAAGAATTATAAATCTCCCCCTTAGATCAACAATCCAAAAATATGCATTACACTAGACTGTACACTCCATACATAAATCAACCTATACATTTTTCACCTCATCTCTCCCCCTTTGACAACAATGCCAAAGATAGGGTGTGCATCAAAATTACCTGTACATATATACACATTCACCAGATGATTAAATCTATACATGCTTCAAGACATCTTCATATGCCATCTTAAGGAACCCAAGATATGTGTTCCATCCTGCTCGCAACTTCTCCAAATTTGAAACAAAATCATTCAAAACATAAGCATGAAATTCTATAGCCACAATCTCAGTAGGAGTCTCTTGAGACATGTTCTAAATGCAGTCCATCTTATGCTACATTTAGGTGTCCAACCAGGGACCAATTAGGTTCTGGAGTTCACCTATCTGCCTGATCATCCTCTACTTCTCCTTCTCAAAATTCCTAATTTGCTCAGTAATACCCAAAATTTGGCCTTCAATGTTGTCAGTTAGGTTAGCTATAGGATTATAGGCCTGAGAAATCTGAACTAGCTATCCTCTACAACTATCTATTTGCTTGTCTATCTTAGTAGTAAAATTGGTCAGAATTAGACAAGACTTATAAATTTTTCCACCTTTCGCTAAGGCCTCATCAATTAGCTTTAACTCCTTATCTAGCTGAGCCTTATCATTACTAATCATTTGCAAAAATGTTTGAACTTTAGCATCTTTAAATTTATCCATAGCTTGTCAAGTTGATGCCTTTTTCAAATAATCAAACTGGGTGGATATATGATCTATTAAGTTCTTAAGCTTACCAGATGAACTGGTGTTTGCATGAAGTTGCAGTTCCGATACCACCTATTCCAAAACTTTGACTGATTTTTCAATAAGTCTCTTCTCTTCAGATTCTAATTGTGCTAACTCCTGACTGGCTTGTGCTTGAAGAGAAACATCAGCTATCATCCTTTATGCTGGAGACATCTAATTGAAAGGTTTATCAAAACTGATATTGAACTATGGAAATGATCAGAAGCAAATTTGAAATATTGAAAACAAAATAGTTTTTATATTTTTTTTTAGTTTTTCTATATGTTAGTAATTGACATTTTTGTAGGCCTTCGAGGCATTTTCAACGCTTGAAAGTTTGGCCTATCCTTTATAATGTTCAACTCTTGGACTTCTCCTTCAACTCTTGGAGACCTTTCAATGAGTTAAATGACTCATAATTTTGAGTCCCGAGCAGCAAGTTATGCCTAGTTAAAGTTAGGACAAAATTTCATATAGTTTTTTTGAAATTTTCATAGTTTTAGATTTTATTATGTAATAAACAGATGTGACTATTGGGTTTCGATTCTCAAGGGGTTTTTGTGACCCTTGGAATCTCATGAACTACTATATGTTGAATTTTTGAATTGAATAGATCACTTTTTGGCTTGCTTCAATTTTGTGCTATCTTGTTCATCCACAATACCGTAGGTTCTCACTTAGGTGTTGTCATCCGAATCCATAATTCATATCAGTGGTATCAAAGCATGTTCGCTCCTATATGTCATATCACACATGATCAACATATCAAAGATTGGGGTTGGAAATATGGAGTCCTTCAGACTACCTTCCTTTGAGATGCACACGATCGCAGATGGCTAAGTTGTAGACTGACGATGACATTAAAGTGTTGGTTGCAGATGCATTGACAAAACAACGTGAAGAAATGATGGAGCAGTTCAAGAAAATGTTGGAAAGTCATGGGTCACCTGCAAACCCACCATTCATAGGGTATACACCATTCAAGGTGCAAGTGAATTTAGATATACCCACATTTCAAGGAAAGATTGATGTGGATGTTGTTGATGACTGGGTTTCAAAACTGGAAAGGTATTTCTCTGTCAACTAGTTCTCAGATGAAGAGAAAATAACTTTCGCTCTTCTCAAAGCTGAAAAATCATGTGAAATATTCATGCGAAGTGAATTAGCATCCAAGGCAGTAGAAACTGGTAGTTCTTTCATTTTTTTACCAAAAGCCCACGTGGGGAGAATTCATGGAGCACATAAAGGAAGAATATTTTCCTGTAGATACATATGAAAAAAAATATATGTAGTGGAAATTGCTTCGACAGAAAAATGACCAAACTGTTCAAGAATATACTAATTTGTTTCATGATTTACCAACAAAGCTTGGCATCAAAGATTGTGAGAAGCACTGATTTTTAAAATATCAGAGTGGACTCCATAGGAATATCCAAACCGAAATGGAATTCCTAAACATAGAGAGTTTACCTAGTGCATATAAATTTTCTACAAAAATTGAGGAGAAATTCAAACAGAAAGGAAGGAGGGATAACTTCGCAAATGACAGATGGAACAGTGAAGGTGGCAAAACCACATGGAAACAAACCTCCAACAAATCTTCTCCCAATTCATCAACGAAAAAGGCATGGGGTATGAAGAAGACACAAGAGAACAATATGTGGTGTGAATTCCATAAGAGTCCTTCTCATAACACAAAAGATTGCAGAACCATAAAAAGTTTAATGATGGAGATGCATGAGGATAAGGAAGAACCTAAGGTGGAAGAATCTTGCACAAAAGAAAGTCATGAATAGGTCATTGAGGCTGATCCATATGCAACAGTAGCTACTACAAAGACATTGCCCTGAGAGGATGAGGAGAGATTGTTTCACTCACAGATGTGGGTCAGAGGAAAAGCCCTGCACTTTATTGTTGATAGTGGAAGTCAAAAGAACCTAATATCAACATAGACTATGAAGAGATTGAATCTAAAAACAATAGTGCACCTGCAACCCTATTCTATGGGATGGGTAAGTCAAGGAAGAGATATCCAAGTACACCAGCAGTGTCACCTTTCATACTCTATAAAGACTTTCAAAGATGAGGTAATCTATGATGTGGCTCCTTTAGATGTTTGTGAGGTTTTGTTGGGACAACCATATATGTACCAGCACCATGGTGTCTATGAGTCTAGACCTCGTAGTGTGACAATCATATTAGGTGAGCAGAAATACCGAATACCATAGGTAAGCCCTGCATACACTATCTCTTTGATTAGTGCTAAGCAATGTAGGAGGTTGGTTGCCAAAATAGGAACATTCATATTATTGATGATTCATTCTGAAGAAGAAAGGAAGTTTATATATAATTCCAATGCCATCACAAACACCACAACACAACAGAAAAGATTAATGGACCAATTTTTGATAAAATATGAGAATTTGTTTGAGTTACCAACTGGGGTACCTACACACTGCCAAGTAAGACACACTATTGATTTGATACTAGGAACTCCATTGCCTAATGAACCAATCTATCATAGACCAGTATTAGAAAAAAATGAAATTAAGAGGTAAATACAAGAATTGATTGAGAAGGGACATATTCGTCCAAGTTCATCACCCTATGGCAGTCCCATTGTTCTGGCAAAGAAAAAGGATGGAACTTGGAGACTTTGTATTGACTATAGGGCCTTGAACAAAATTTCAGTCAAAAATAGGTACCCACTTCCCCGGATAGATGACCTCTTGGACCAGCTTAGAGGGGTTTGATTCTTCACAAAAATTGATTTGAAATTGAGATACCATCAAGTACCAATTGACTCGGTTGATGTGTGGAAGACAAATTTCAAATCTAAAGAGGGATTGTTTGAATGGCTAGTGATGCCTTTTGGTCTAACAAATGCCTAAGCGACATTCATGAGAATAATGAATGATGTACTCAAACCATTCACTGATTCCTTTGTGGTGGTATATCTGGATGATATACTCATCTTCAACAAAACTTGGGAAGAACATTTGCAACATGTGGAAAAAATTCTCTCAACTTTACAAGATCATGGGCTTTATGCAAACAAAGAAAAGTGCTCCTTTGGTATGTAGAGTATTAGATACTTAGGATATGTTATTGACAGTGAGGGTGTCCTTGTTGGCCTGGAGAAGATACAAGTAATTAAGGACTGGCCATCTCCTAGAAATCTCAAGGAGTTACGAAGTTTCCTCAGGTTGGCAAACTTTTATCACAGATTTGTGTTGGGGTTTTCCCATTTGTCTTGGCCTTTAAATCAGTCATTGTGGGGAGGAACACAAGAAAAGTTTAAATGGATAGGTGGTCAACAAGAAGCATTTGAGGATTTAAAATGAAGGTTATATTTTGCACAAGTTTTATCTCTTCCTGACCTACAATAGTCATTTGAAATACAAACTGATGCATCAAAATATGCCTTGGGAGCTATTCTCATGCAACATGGTCACCCAGTTGCATATCATATTCACTTTTTCTTATATAGTGCGTTGGTATGCCACTTACGACAAAGAATTGTATGCTATTGTTCAAGCCTGTAAGCAGTGGAAACATTATATTTTGGGTAAGGAGACTGTCATCCACACAGACCACAAACCTCTTTAATTTTTGCAAACACAAGGGAAGTTGACGAATGATCGACATCAACGATGGTCAACCTATCTTCAACAATTTCATCTCAATATTTCCCACAAGAAGGGGAACACTAACAAAGTAGTAGACTATTTGAGTAGGCCTCTAATTGCAGCTGTCAGTATGGTATTGGACTCATGTGGTCATCAAACTGAAGCCTGGGCTTGCTCGTATGAGAATGATATTGAATTTGCAGATTTTAATAATCAATTGGTGAAGGGACATAAAGTGAATGAATTCTATTTGTAGGATGGAATGCTTTGTCACCTTGGGAAAATCTGTGCCCAATGCAGAACGCAAAAACATGATATGGAAAGCTCACTATAGTAAGGTTGTTGGTCATTTTGGCATAGGTAAGAATACTGCTATACTTCAGAGGTATTTTTATTGGCCAAAGTTGAGAAATTATATCATTTCATATATTCAAGCTTGTACCGCATGTGCTATTGCTAAGCCTGCGAATCGTAAACTTGGACTGTATTCACCACTTCATGTTCATGAAAAAACTTGGCATTCAGTTTCTATGGACTTTATGTCTTGTTTTCCTACCACCAAAAGAGGCCATGATTGTGTGTATGTTGTGGTAGATAGGTTCTCAAAAATGGTAGTAATAGTGGCTTGTAAAGAAACAATTTTTGTAGAGGGCACTGGAAAGCTTTTCTTTGAGCACATTTGGGTTCATTTTGGTCTACCGAATACCATCATTTTAGATAGGGACAACAGGTTTCATAGTAAGTTCTGGTCCACATTATGGGAAAAGATGGACATAAAATTAACAAAGTCTATTACTTTCCATCCTCAAATAGATGGCCAGACAGAGGTAGTGAACTGGATGATCATTCACATCCTATGCATGTATCACTCAAAAAATCCTTGCACATGGGATGGAAGTCTTCCATATGTTCAACATAACTACAACAGGGCAATTCATAGTTCCACTAGTCATAGTCCATTTGAGGTATGTCTTGGTTATCATCCACTTGCACCCATGGATGTTGCCATACCACTTATTCAACCCGATCTGGTTCCATGTGTTGGTAAGGAGGAAGATAAGGTAGCCTAATTCATTGATAGGATTCATCATTTGCAACAACAAGTTCATGAAATCTTGGAGCATACCAATAAGAAATATAAGGAGAGACATGATGAGCATCGTACTTCTCATACTTTTCAAGTTAGGGACAAGGTGTAGTTGCATATTCAAAAGGAACGATTACATGGTGCCAATAGGAAGCTTCACCCTCTACGTTATGGGCCATACACAATCATCAAGAAAGTTGGTGATAATGCTTTTGAGCTTAATTTACCCCCATTTATGGGTCTTCATCTAGTCTTCAATGTGGAACTCTTGAAGCCATATTTTCCTCCACTATTAGATGTTGCAAAAACAATTTCCACTATGGAATTGAATCCAGATGTAGCTTCTCCATTCCATTGTGATCAGATTTTGGACACCATGGTGAAAACACTCAAACAACAATGGATCTATCTATACAAAGTGGTTTGAGCAAGGCAAATCGCTCAACAAGGAAAGTGGTTTACCAAGGAGCAGCTTTAGCTTTGTTTTCCTCATCTCATTCAAAGTGTTGATGCAATGGGGCCCATTGCTCTTCAAGGGGGAAGTAATGATCAGAAGAAAATTTGAAATATTGAAAACAAAATTTTTTTAACTTTTTTTTAAGTTTTTCTATATGTTAGTAATTGGTATTTTTGAAGGCCTTCGGGGCAATTTCAGCCCTTTAAAGTTTGGCCTATCTTGGAGAATGTGGCCATAGGCACTTTCTTTTAAATCTTCACCTTCAACTCTTGGAGACCTTTCCAACAAGTTAAACGGATCGTAATTTCAAGTCTCGAGCAGAAAGTTATGCCTAGTTAAAGTTAGGACAAAATTTCATATAGCTTTTCGAAATTTTTGAGGTTTTAGATTTTATTATGTAATAAACAAATTTGACTGTTGGGTTTCAATTGTCAAGGGGTTTTTGTGACCCTTGGAATCTCATGAACTACTATATGTTGAATTTTTGAATTGAATAGATCACTTTTTGGCTTGCTTCAATTCTGTGTTATCTTGTTTATCAACAATACTGCAGGTTCTCACTCAGGTGTTGCCATCTGAATCCATAATTTGGATTAGGAAAACTCTCTTGGCTTTGAATTTTAGCTGTGTCAATTAATAAAAGGATCAAAGTCTCTATTTCCTTACCCTTTCCTTTTTTTGGTTCTTCTTGTTTTTCCTCTTTCTTCTTCTTAGTCTCAACCTATCTAGATTTGCCTTCTTTAGGTGCCTCCTGTGCACCGGTGTCACCAGTTGGTGCACCATCCTCTACCTCTACTGATTTATCATTTTCTTTAGCAGGCTTAAATTCAATAGAATCCAAAACTTGTTGTTCTGCAACGTCTTGAGTATCCTCTTCCTTATTTACATCATTAACCAAAGGATTTTTTTACTATCTCAACCTTTTTACTTGTAGAATCACATTTCTTACCCAGCTGAGATGGCTTAAGTGCATCTTTGTATAGAGGATCATTCTAAATAATTTTTCTCCATATCTCTTATGTCTCTTTCCTCACCTCCTCTACATTCCCAATCATTAATTTGTTGATCTGGATTTTACTTCTGAATTCCTTTTTATTTGCTTCTTAATCTAACCTCTTAACTTCACTAGGAGTAATATAGGTACATACATTTACAAGTTCTCTCTCATTCATTTCTCTATCAATTTTGCTTGCATGCATTCTTCTAGCATCTATTAAACTGTACAAGTCCTTTGGAATGGACATTTCTAATTCAATTGATGTTTTACTAAAATTATGTAAATAAAGTACAATTGCTTCCTCAACTTTTCTCTTGTCACCATCATCAAAATTTACATAACAAACTCCAACATTTTTCAAATTGCCATCTACTATCATTTCATCTATTAACTGATCTACTGTCAATGAGAGAATGGATTCAAATTTAATTTTTTGAGCACCAGACTCTGGTTGAGTCTTAACTTTCCCTCCTCTTATAGACCTCCCGGTAGGGTTTGATTTAGCTTCTTCTCCTTTTCCCCTTTCTTCTCACCACCAGATTGGGATTTTTGGATAACTCTAGCAAACTCTTCTTTCTTCGGTGCCTTGGGACTGTCTATATTTGATTTAGTCTCAGATTACACTGGAGAAACTACCACATAGTCTCTTTGAGGTTTCTACTTCTTCCTTAGAACACCTTTCCCCTTAGATGCACTAGAGGTTTCTTATTTAGCAGGAGGTGTCTTCATTGAAGTAGGAGAAGGTTATGTCACCTTCACCTTAACTAGAGCAGGTGCAATCTTCTATTTCTTATCTTTCTCAACTTCATCCCTCGCATCTCTAGCAACTCTAACTTTTTGCCAAGGGTGTCCTTCTTCAACAAGAATGTCCTCCATAATCTTTGCAACTTTTCTCTTTCTGGTTGGTTCGGTGAACTTGGTATGCAACTCCATTGATTTCTCCTTACAGATTCTGAACCTTTCCTCTTTGGTGTCTACTAGAGAATTTAGCAAGTCTTGTGCATAGGCATCCAAAGTGGCTTCATCAACCTCATACCCTATAGGCATTATCCATATTGTCCAGGGTTGAACTGCTTCCATAAGATATTGATCTTTGTTCACCATAAAGCAGATTATCCTCTCATATTTATTCACAATTTCTTTGGGGATTCTAACTCTCTGTTTCATTTTGTCCTAAAAAGTTTTAAAGAAAGCCCACAAAGCAACATTTTGATTATCTTGGTTGCCAAGTCTGTGAAGTCCCTTCTTTATTTATTGAGATACTAGTCTGTCAAAAGCCCATTGTACTCTGCTAGTTCTAGGGATCCGATTCATGAAATAAAGTTCCATACAAATAATCAAAGAACCAAATTTAAAGACATTTTTTTATCTTGTTTCATTTTCTTCAGATTTATCAACAACTCTTCTAATAACACACTACATAGGTCATAATGACCGTTTCCATGCTTGAATGTTGTAAATGTTAAAATAGGGAATAAGGATGATCACAAGATCCTTAACTATCAAAGCAATTCCAAACACAAATCATTGAAATGAAATGCATAAATGAAAGAATTAAACAATTAACATAATTGAAAACCCCCTCAATTGCATTGTAGCTTCCATTGTTCTTCTCCTTAGTTGTTGTTGAATGGCTCTCAAGTATTGCACTGATTTCCTACATAGATTAGCAACTATTTTGAAGACTATGATCTAGCTTGAAAATCAGAAAAGGGATTGAATTTATAGATTTTCAACACAAAAGAGGTGAGGATTTGAAATCAAGAGTTGATTGATAGATAACTGAAATTGATTGATCAATGAAATCAATAGATTGATCTATTAACAAAATTGATTGATTTGTGAACTCAATTGATTAGAGAGTGAACTCAATTGATTAACCAGTAGACTGAATAGACTAGTCAGTGGACTAAATTGATTGAGAGATAACTAATTAGATGGATTAGAAGACTGAATTGATTGATTAGTCATAAAAAGTTGCTTTTGAGTGAAAATGAGAGATTGAGGAGTTAACTAATTAGTCAATTGATTTGATCAATCAGTTTGATTTCAACATGTGCTATAGGATTTTGAAATTGAAATTGATTTTCATTTTCAATTTGGACTTTGAATGCTGAAATGCACATGAAATTAACTGAAATTCACATTTGGTGAAATGTTAATTTGGAAGAAATGAAATTAATTGAAATGATATGAAATTCAAATTTGGGGAAAATGAAATGAAATTAATTGGAATTAGAAGAATAATTAATTAATTTAAATAATTTAAATGAAATTATTTAAACATTAAAAATACAATTTAATTAAATAATAAAGATTATTTAACTAAGGAAAATATCCCAATTAATTAAATAATTAATATTTAATTAATATGTAGAAGAGGATTAATTGATTAAATTGATTTGAGAATAGAAATTGAATAATTAGCAATGTTGAATGTGATAATCAAAAGAACTAATTAGTTTAATCAAATAATTAAAGAATTACTTAATTAAATAGATGAATAATTAGTATGTGATCAAGGAGACATTTTTAGGTGTCTACATTTGCCCCTCTTTGACACAATGTTGAAACGATGTTGTTTCAAAGAAAACAAAATAAAATCTACCCCACTATGCCCCAATGACACTTAGGGTGTAAATATGCCCCCTCGAAAAAGTGGTTGAAAAATTGTGAAATTAAGACTATTTTTTTGAAAATATGCTAGTAATCGTTCGTGTGAAGTTGGTGAGGTTTCAATCTCATTTGATATGGCTACGACTATGTTGAAGTTGGAGGTGATCATGATCATTAGGGTGGCAAAAACCCTAATTTTGAGATATAAATTGAAAATTGGTTTTGATTTTAGCTCATTTGTACTCATTTGCTTTGTAGGAGTTCCTTTGAGATTTTAGTGCTTTCAGCATCCTTGGAGCGAGATGGTGGGTCATAGAGCAAGGCTACATCTATTTGAGTGAGTGTGATCATATCAGAGACCTCTCGACACTGACGGCATGGTGAGTCTTCCAAAAATTATGCACATTTTTGTCTATTTTTCCAAGGTTTTTTATCGATGTCTGGATGGGTCAAATTTATCTCATTCATAATTGCTTATCGATTTATTTGCATTTGTTAATAATAATTCGCAATTGATAAAATTAATTCACACTTGATATTTTTTCTTGCAACTACAATTGTTAATTCACAATTGATAATTTTAGTTCACAATTGCTTTAAATAATCCGCAATTGATAATATCAATTCGCATTTGACATGATATGAATTTCTTTGTGTTTTTCTCGTGATGCGAATGATGTATCTAATTCATTTTGCTTCTTCTTTTTTACAAATGCAGGAGAATTATCCAGTCTTGGTTGTGAGATAGATGAGGTCAGATGGTCTTGATCGATGTCATGTGTTAGATGTCAAGGATATAATTCTTCTCTGATAGGTTGGATTATACCATACAGTGCACTTGCTTGAGGGTATGACCAACAGGGACATGATTACTGACTTGATTGAGCAATGGCATTCAGAGACTGTTTATTTCATCTTCTGATAGGTGAGGCATCCATCACACTTGAGGATGTGTGGCATATTCTACACATTCCCATATCCAAGGTCGTTATGAGATTCATTGAGATGATTTAGATTATGATGATCTCACTGTTGTTCTTTGTTGCACTGTTGTTGGATTATTAATCCCTGCAGGATGGGGATGAGTGATTTATGATATGGTTATTGATAGATGAGTGTTTGCTTGGGATCCCTGTCTTCTTGCCACTTTATATCATCAGATGTGTGGGATTGTATATTTGCAGCAGGAATTCATTGGATGTGGTGTTACTTTGCTCCAGATTGGGCATGGGAGCACATTGCTCTATTTCAGCCTATGATACATGTTGATTTACATCCAAAGTAGACATATGCTTATAGATATACTGTTGGAGTGAGACATAGGGCGTCAGGTAACATTTTGTATTGGTGTCATCAGATTGATACATTATAGTACTTCTCATGGAGACCTTATCTTACTTGCCCCCATTGGGCTGATGATGCCCAACATCTTCCTTTTTGTCAACAACAGAGATACCTTATTGGGCAATATATTGGTGGTCACAAAGTGATTGATATGCATCTTCCTAGCCTTGTGCTCTGATAGTTTAGGGAGATACAAGGTGTTCTAGATGTGACAACCTATTTTGCTCGTACTACTTGTGAGATTGGTGATTGTGGTGCATGTGTGTAGCCTCATGTTGCCATTGTAGAGTTCGATGCTCTTGCTCCTATTAAGTGGGGTTGGTTAACTAGTGTTGTAGATCTAGGGACTACAACATAGTATAGTGTATGGTGGATATGACATAGGCCCATACCTTTGACAAATCCTACAATTCTAATTGCAGCTCAATAGATTAGGCATAGCAAGAGTCCTAGGGGGAGAGGGAGAGGATGAGGTAGAGATGGAGGAGGGATAGATGGAGAAGGGAGAGATGGAGGTTGAGGAGAATGGGATAGAGGAGGTAGAGATGGAGGTCAGGATAGGGGTTAGATAGATCTGATAGTAGAAGTTGCAAAGCAGGTTGAGAGTAGAGAGGAGGATGTGGATGTTGGTGGAGACACAACATCTATAAGAATTTCTTGTGAGAGTGGGAGTGATGAGTCAGTATTAGGCTCATTGAGAAATCATGGGGATGAGGGTGAGGATGGTGGACATGATATTGATATGCCCTAGGCCATGGAGACAGGAGGTGTGGATGGAGGTGATGAGGAGGGAGATGATGATGAGGAGAGACTAAGGGCTCAAGTTAGGAGTTTGGAGGAGCTAACTATAGAGGGATCAGATAGCTGTTGAGAGAGATCAACTACAAAGAGAGAGGGATGAGGCAATTAGGCAAGCTTAGATCACCATGGATGCATATGATTAGTTATTTGGGCCAGTGGAAGAGGCACAAAGCTAGGCAGATAGATATTTTGTTGTTGCACAGGAGGCTATTTACTATAGGTAGGCTTATGAGAGCCATTTCAGAGGGCTAGAGAGAGCCTAGTTTTAGCGCTTTCATGGGGAGGAGATCAAGTTGGTCTACCTCTCAACATACTAGTAGTGGAGGAGTGATGGGTCCACCTAAGGTGTCGTCGGGACAGACTGGTGCTAGGCAAGATATGCCTACTGATAGGGGCAACATCGGTTGAGATGCTTTTATATTCATGATGTATCATAGATATGATGTATTTTGACACATTGATGAGATATATGACATGCATTCTTTTGTGATGAGTTATGCCTTATTTGATGGTGCATTCTATGATATAATTTTTTTACTTTTTATGCTTATTTGATGATGCGACTAATGTGAATGTGATATGATGTGGTATATGTTATGTGCCTTTATTTTATGAGGAATGAATCTATGTGCGATAATGATATAAAGTTGCCTAAGTGAAATGCGTGTGACAATGCAAATGTTATGCAAAATGTGAATGTACAAAAATAATCTAATGCAACATTATATGCAGATGTGAAATGATTTAAATGAAAATGCAATGTGATGTTTTTGTTGTGTCAAAATAGGTGTTGAAAATTTATGAATTTTTAGTGGTTAGATGGAAAATAGATAAGAAATGATGAACTAACTGAACCAACCTTTATTTATTCCAGAAATAGAATTGATAAAATCAACTTGATTGATAAAACATTGATGAGAAAGTCTTCGTTGCTTAGTGCAATACATTGTCATCTATGAGCCTTATTATGTAACAATGGAACTTATTACACTAGGATATTACGAACCAAGATGTATAGAAATATCATTTCAAGACACAAACACATAGAAAATAAGGAATGAACCCTCCATTTTGGAAATTATGTTGGGAGTCGAGGTATGTGCGGTAGTCACAAGCATAGTTATCATTCATGGGATACTTGTCGAATGAATGTACCAATCACATACACCCACTGGAACTATTGCCTTAGAACTTCATTGGTTCAAACCACAAACAAAAAAAAAAAAAAAAAAAATCATGCCCATCACGGCTCCTCTAGTCACTTGTGGACATCCTTGAGTAGCATAGTAACATAATTTGTCACCAAATGATAAAAGATAAAAACTAACTAGGACAAAATCCAGCAACCATACTAATCTGTGTCTTCATGTGACTGCTTGATTTGATAGTTGATAATGTTGGGTTTCAAAAAGTTGTGGACCCTGCTTAAGACTGATCTGTTTGGTTTCGAGTGTATCCTCTTCTGTTTAAGACAAGATAATGATCACGTTGATAATGATAATTTGATGATTGATAAGACAGTTTGATCAACTTGGTTGCAAATTTTGATTAGATAGTTGTATCCTTTGTTTAACTTCGTGCAAAGTGTTTGCTAGATATCTATTAGAGTATTTGCTTCTCGCAAGATATTTATTGCAAGTTTTTGAATTGTTTTCGGTTTCTAGTTGTTTTCGAAGAGCTTTTTTGATGTTTTGTATTTTGATGTTTTGAGGATCGTATTTGAATGTTTTTTTATTTTTGTTGTTTTCTGATTTTTTATTTTTTCAGGACTTTATGTGGATGTTTTTGGTATTTTTGATGAAACATGACTTGTCATCAATTGATAAAGATAAGACTAACTTAGACAAAATCTAGTAGCCATATTGATCTATGTCATTATTTTGATTTGTGTGATCATTGATAAGAATGTCTGGTTTCAAGGAGTGAGTGCCCTGTATAAGACTGATTTGTCTGGTTTCAAGTGTACCCTTCCTTATATAAGATAAATTGATGTTTGATAAAGTTTGATCGATAGATTGATTAATAAGACATGTGACCAATTTGATTGTAGACTTTGAGAGTTTGTCTATTGTTGATTTGATTTGATGTATGGCTCATGCTTTCTTGCTGTGATTTTTTATTTTTTATTTTATTTTTTTTTCGATTTTTATTGGCTTTTTTCAAGACATGTTGCGATTTTTTGGATTTTTTCAAGAATGTTTTTGATTTTTTTGATTTTTTCATGACATTTTCTTATTTTTTAAGGAATTTTCTAGCTATTCCCCCAGTATGCAGACCTATATGACATGATGATATAGGCAATGCACATGGAGAAAATGAATTTTCGCTATGAGCTATGCTAATGCAAGATGTAATATGAAGATGCAATTCTTATTCAAACAAGGATGATTGTGTGTTGTACTAATTGGATTAAAGGTACAAAATGTTTTAGAGATAGGAGTTCAATCCATTCTTAGAATACCTTAGACCATCCAACCTAACACATTATGTAACCAAGATTTATGAATGGAGGCACGAAAAAATTCTCCATCAATTCATGAAACTTTGATCTTCTTTTGCCCATGTGTGTGCAAATGAGTTTATTTCGACCCTTATAACGATCAAAGACCCTTGGAACCCTATGTGGCCAACTACGTGTATTATTCTGACTTCAAAAGCAACTTGGATTGAGCCTTGTTGCCAGCAAGCTTTTAGGTCTCTGATGAGGTTATGCACTATAATCTCTCAAATATTGCTCCATTGCCAGTAGGCGTCCATAGCCCCGATGGAGTTACTTGCATGTTCCTATACTCAAGTTTTATTGCACATGATATTTTATTTATATATCATTGCTTATTTTTCCTTGAGATGGATATTGGCATAGCATTTTTTTCTTTTGTCATTTTCTTGCCTTGACTTGTAAGTAATGAAACCTACTTGGGTATGATAATTACAGCCACACTGAAGTAGAATTTTGGATTTTCACTAGCCACATGACCAACTAGGTATCTGTAATGACTTAGAGCTATTGATTAATGTTTGAGATATAGAAATCGATAGATTTTGGGTAACAAGCCTTCATAGTGAAAAATCTACTCAACCATGAATAATGCTCAATCACAAGATGATATTGAAGATGAATGACTGAAGACCTCATAAAAACTTCATGAACAAGTATCTAGGAAAATGAGACGACCTTCGCTCCTTTTAGTGTAGACAGGTGAATGACTTAGACAATCTTTTTGTTTTATTGATGCATGTATATGATATGTAGCTATATGTTATGCAATTTAAAATGCAAGCAACTATGATGCATTCTGAAATGGATATATGCAATGCAATGTAGTAAAGAAATATGCAAATGTAGTACTAGAAATTTAAATGAACCCAACCCTTAGATGTAATATCTTTTAAGGTAGATGTTGTTATTGTGGAAGGATGAAAGGATGGAAAATAGGTGTTGGATAATAGAAAGGATATTGGAAAATTTGTGTAAGGATAGATGAAAATGTTTTCAAGATGAACTTTGACACCCACCTTACGAGGTGGTGAAGTAAAGGAAGACAAGTTGATTTTGGATGTTGAGATTTTGAGGGAGATGTGGATGTGGAATTCAAGACAAAAGAACCCAAAATGGATGAAGGAGATAATGGAAGAATAGATTTGGAAAGTGGGAGATATGAAGACAGTTGAGGGACGCATTTGGAATAGCAAGTCCTGATGCCAATTTTGATTTTTCTTTGATTGCAACATTTTTATGGGAATCCACATCCATTTTGATTTCTCTTTTGTTTCTAATTCTTTGGAACACATTGCTTCTATGGGTGACTTAGGAATCCACATAGTCTTGGATTTTTCTTTTCTCATAATGGGCCTTTGTAGCCTTTTGGATATTTCCTTTTCCTTTTGGATTAGATTTTTCTTTGATTTGATATGTCTTTTAGATGAGACATGTTGATATTTTAAGGTATGTGGATTCTTGGAATTGTTTTTATGCTTGGAATCTAAATCACTTTCATAGGGAATAGGATTCACGGGTAGATAGGAATGATATAGAGGTAGTTTTGATGAGTTGATGTGGGTAAATGGTTGGAGGGTGATCAAAGATGTGTTCTTTTGATGGTCTCGATTGGATTGTGAGCTAAGGATCATATGAATAGTAGATGGAGAGATGTAGGGTCCTAATATGGATGGAAGAGAGGAAGCCTTTGATTTTGGGATAAAAGGGTCCAAAATGGATTAGAAGAGTGAAGGAGGATAGTTATGTTGGGATTTAGCAGAAGGAATTTGGGATTTAGAATAAGGAATTTGGGATTGAGAAGAAGGTATGGAAGAAATGACAGGATCATGAAGTGGACCAGAACAAGATTCATGAACAACTTGGATAGATGCAACAAGATCTGGTGGAAGATTAGGACCATGAGAGGGATAAGAAGAAATGATGGGATTTTTAAGGGGATTAGGAGGAATATGACATGGAGGTGAAGGGAATCCCTGATCTTGACTTAGAATAGGAGCATGGGAGTTTGTTCTTTTCTCTTGATTTTGAATTGGATCATTGGAATTTTCATTTTTCTCTTGATTTTGAATTGGATCATTATGATCTTGCTCGGGAGGTGGATGATGAAGGGGACTTGGAAAGACACTTTGTTCTTGAGATAAAAGGGTATCATTGTGAGTGGAATAAAAGAGAATGAGGGGATCATCATAGGATTCTTGATAGGTTGGATCTTGATAAAAAAATTAGGTAGGATGAAAGGACTTGTTCTTGAACTTGATTTGTTTCAGGACTCATTTATTTTGATTTTGGATTATCCTCTTGACATGGGGAAGGAGTTTGGATATTAATAGGAGATTATTGGAATGTTTCAACATTTTGACTTGATGAGAAAGGATTTTGAATGACACTCTTTGAATCATGACTTGGATTAGATTGGATTTGTGCTATGGATACCCCTTGGGATATTGTGTTATTGGATAGAGATGGTGTGGATTTCTCTTGTGTAACTTCAAGGGATGATGAAATTGTGGATAGATATGATTGATTTGGATTTTGGTTGAAAAAGGTTTGGTTTGGGTTGAAAGTGTTTTGGTTTTGGTTGAAAGGAGTTTGAATGTTGGGTTGATGTGATTGGTATGTTTGATATGTTGGGTTGAAAGAAGGTTGACATGACTCTAATGCTAGTTGAAGTGAGGTAGGAATGATTTTGTTGAAGAATGAAGGCTAGCATGTTTGAATGATCTCACAAGAAAAAGAAGGTTGGCCTGATAATGATTCCCTTTGGTTATCACTTCTCTCGTCATTTTTTCTAACCAATCCCTATGGTTGTTAGGATTAGTCATGTTTCTCATTTTTTGTTGCAAAGTATTTGTTGAGCTAAGATCTCTATGGATGGTGATGGAATAGGAATGGAAGGGATGAATTATTCACCTTCCCTATGAAATGCATAATGCCAATCCATGATGTTTGCTTGATTGGTTTGGAACTTAGCTCACAATATGTAAGATGTTTTCTCTATTTCTAGAATTGTTGCAAAAGTTTGATTTTGATCTGATGTTTGATGTTGATGTTGAAACTTGACCTTGTTGAGGGGTTTGATCTTGTTGATATTGAAACTTTACTTTGTTGAGGGGTTTGATCTTGTTGATGTTGAAACATGACTTTGTTGAGGTGTTGATCTTGTTGAAATTTGGTATTGCAAAGACACAGTAGCAAGCAAAAAAAACAATCTAAACTAAACAAAGAGAGCACTTGTTTAGAGGACTTTTTCAATTCCGCATGAATTTTGAGATCTTTTTCAAGACTCCACTTTGTTTTTTATAGTATTTTGGCAATTTGATAGCACATCAAGCAGACTCTCCTAAGGTCAAAAGGTCACAAGTATTATCACAACCCATAGCTTGATATTGTGTTAGCTCAAATAACCCCGTCACACCCTAGGGTGCACCCATTTTTTCACCTTTTTTCAGAAATTAGACCAAAGAAGATCATTCCTCAATTGGCCCATTATCCTAGGAGATATATGGTGAGTGTCTTGGGGATGGATTCTTCCCCACCCTTGCACTATGATAATTCAAGTGTTTGGTTACTGACTCGATTTGACCTCTAGATCCTAAGGTTTTTAATCAAGCTTCCATTTAGGTGGGCATAGATCTGATGAATTTAATCATTGCTATGCCATTCCAACACCCATTGCTTACAATTTTCACTATAAACACATTTATTTTATAGTGGTTTAGAATGCTTGGAATTAACTATTACCACTTTAGTTCGTTCCCCTCTCACTGGCCTTAATGGCGCCCTAAGGGCAACTCGGGAGGGAAAAACTGCTAAAGGTTTTATCCTATTGCTAAAATTAAAAGAAAGCATAAAAGAGGTGGGTCTTGTTAGCACATATTTTTACAAAATACTTTGTGCTATGTATATATGCCTTTTTTCTTATCATTCGAGCATTTACTGTGGGTGTTTTATATGCAGGAGCATACTGAATAAAATGGAGTTGTCCAAAGATTAACTGGCATCACCAAGACCCCCAAACTTGCGTATATAGAATAGTGGAAAAGGCTTTGGAAAATTTCAAGTGTGCTGCGTTAGAAGAGGGAAAGCCTTTATCCCACATTGTTTGTGGGATAAGCTCGTTTAACGTTCAATTCCAAAACAACCCGTATGATAACTATCGAAAGACAAAAGGCTTTTGGCGTGAAGAAGGCTAAAGCCGATGGACCCCACGCATGCGTGTATCTCAAGGAAACCAAAGTTTTACAATAGACTGGCAAGGATGGAGGCTATGTAGTACCCCTTCTCGATTGAACTTATTAGACTGATTTTATGTTGCAGTTTACTATTCAGTTGACACTTTATTGCTCGACATTTTTCAGATGTATTTGATATTATTTCATGTTTATCTGGATATTAGATGCATGAGTTATTTTTAGTATTTCAGTACTAGTGATTTCTAGTATTTCATGGATTATTGCTTTGTACTGACATCTTACTTTATCTAGGCGATGTGTCATATATATGTTGCGTGTTTGCAATTGTATTGAATGTAAGGGGACAATTTTCCTTCACTCATTTCGATGAGATAGGGAACGTCATGATTCTCCTTCATCGGTGTGTGTGCCATGTATTCTATATTTATATGCATGCATGTGTGATTCGATGATGTAGGATATTGTAGGTACAAGTACTGGGTAGGTATAGGGTATCGTGTCCACCTGGCTTCACAGGTTTGAGCATGCCTTATATGTCCGATGGGAGTGGAGGAGATAGCTATTGACCCTAGTCCTTACCCTCAGTCTACTCTTGTGAGTGTCGTCAATCGGTCATCCATCCCTTTTGTTCGACTTTCGAGTCTTCTTGCTTTTCCTCGATTTGTGTGCCATAGTGGTTCGGTTACTTATTTAAGTTTAAGTTGTCATTCATTGTTGGTATAAGCAATTTATTCATTATTATGCCTTTATGTCTTGAACCAAGCTTAATTGATTAATTTATTAGATTTAAATCTATAGTTGTTTATTTTGGAAAAGTAATCATGTCTAAATCCAATGGAAGAAGTAAAATAAATAAAGTTAATTGCTTTTAATAAATACAAAATAAAGTTAAATTATTGATTTCCATTTTAGTTGAAAAGTTGATTTAATTTCTATATGTGAGAAATGTATTTTTCTTTCAAAAAAAAAAAAAAAAAAAAAGAGTTCCCATTTATTTTTAGAGGAATATGAAAAAGAAAAAAAAAAAGTCAATTGTTTTATTTTAATGTTTTTAAATAGAAAAATATTTCAACCTAGAAGATTAGGTTAAAACATTTTTTTTACTATTTTTACCCTGGAAAATATTTTTGGAGAACATATGCTTGTTTGGAGGAGAAAAAGAAATTCTGGAAAAAATTCTTGAAAGGAGGATTTGGGTTTTGAATTGGCTTGGAATTCTGCTGAAACACACAACTTCTTCTTGGGAACTCCAGAGGTTGTTTGAATCCTTCTTGTCTATTTTTAAAAATCCTTTAGGGTTCCTGGCGGGGCATTACATTTGGTATCAGAGCCCATGTTTCAACACTGGGTACTCTAGGATTGTAGTGAGCCCATTCAGTTTGACCTTGTGTGTAGATCTTAGTGTTTGGATTTCCCTTGCTTTATCCTTGTCATTGATCTGAACCGTTCTCTCTTTTGCAGTTTTGGTCATGGTTAGGAAAGCTAAGGGAGTTGACCGTGATGGTGGCCGCAATAGAGGTAGAGGTGGGGGACGGGGTCGAGGTTCAGACCACCATAGTCCTTCGCCACCACCCGCTCATGTGAGTGTGGAGCAGGATCAGTCAGTGCATCAGGAATCACTGCATGTAGAAGAGCAGGTTCCCAAAAGGGAAGAGCTAAGGCAGATGTTTCAGAAGGTTCTAGCTAGGCTAGGCCCCAGGCTTGAAGGTGAGCAGCCCATCCATGCTCAGGTTGGGGAGTCGCATCAGCATGTTTCAGAGGAGAGAGAGAGAGAGAGGTCTCCTAGGAGGAGAGAGGTCCCAATTGGCCATGATTCAGCTCCCTTGAGTCACATCAAGGACCTTTTGAGGACCAACCCTCCCTTCTTTGATGGTCGAGGCACAGGTCTCGAGGCAGAGACTTGGTTGATTAGTTTGGATAGGTGTTTCTCTATGTTCCCATATAGTAGCAACACCCGAGCGAGATGTGCAATCATGCGTCTCGATGATTTTGCTTCGATATGGTGGAAGTTAGAGGAGGAGAAAATTGGTCTAAGTATCAACACCATTTCTTGGGAGATTTTCTTAGAGAGATTCAGAGCATGGTTTCTCTCACCGCAGTGGAGGCAGATTCGGGCAGATGAGTTCTATGCATTGCGACAGTTTGGTATGTCAGTTGACCAGTTCAAGCATAGATTCTATGAGCTGAAACAGTATGCTAGGATTGGCAACGATGAGGCTATGCTTGTACAACATTTCTTGAGAGGTCTTAACGACCGCATTAGTGGAGGGGTTAGAGTTTTTGAGCCATTTTCATTGGAGGTAGTGGTGGTGAAAGCCAGATTGGTTGAGCAGAACCTCATCCATGCGCATGGTGGACAGTTAGGAGTTCAGATAGGGAGTGTCCCTTTCAGTGGAAACAGAGCTCATGGGAATCAGTCCCAGTCAGTGGCACCATTCAGGACTCCTCAGGCACCTGCTAAGGGTGGACAGCAGCAACAACAACAACAACCATAGTAGCAGAAACCGAAATAGTCTCAGGGTCAGCAAGGTGGCAACCCTCGTCAAAGAAGGAATAGGAACTGGTAGAGGAGCAAACAGGGTTTTCCAGGATAGTCTTCTCAGAGTGCATCTCAGGCCCCTAGCAGGGGAAGCTTTCAGCAGTCCAGTGGGCCGACTGGAGGTAGAGGACCAGGTAGAGGAGCTTGCTACTCTTATGGGCAGTTTGGTCATATAGCCGCGCAGTGTCCTCAGTGTTCCCACTAGATGGGGAGTCAGAGGCCAGCTACATTAGAGCCTATAGTAGGTGATGCTGGTAGATCCCACCGAGTGTTTGCAGCTGTTGATGACCGCCAAGCTGAGCATCAGGGGATAGTTATTGAGGCTGCAAGTGTGTTGTGTGATATCCCTATCTTAGTGCTTTTTGACTCCGGTGCATCGGATTCTTTTATTTCTTTGTCCATTGTGGAGAGGTGTGGACTCGTGTCTGCTAAGCAAGAGGATAGGTGGCAAGTAGAGTTGGCTACTGGGGTGCACATGTTCGTAGATGCCTTTGTTCCTAGTTGTGAGTTGGATCTAGGTCCCTTTGTGACTTCTGTTGACCTTCATGTCATTCCTTTGGGATCCTATGGAGTAGTGTTGGGGATGGATTGGTTATCATCTCATAGTGCTCATGTGGACTGTCGTCAGAAGATAGTAGAGTGTTTAGATGACCATGGTAGGAAAGTGGGGATTGTTGGAGTTCAGAGATCGATATCCTTACGTATGATTTCCGCTATGCAACTTAAGCAGTGTATGCGTAGAGGATGCCAGCTTTTTGTAGTAACTCTTGAGGATATGGATGAGGGAGAGAGTTGAGAAATCGCTCTTGATGGGCACCCTATTCTTCGAGAGTTTGTTGATGTGTTTCCGTTGGAGATTCCTGGTATGCCTCCAAAGCAAGACATAGAATTTCGCATTGACTTGGTTCCTGGTGCAGAACCTATTTTGAGAGCTCCATATCGGATGACTACTCAGGAGTTGAGTGAGTTGAAGTTGCAGATGGAGGAATTGTTGACCAAGGGATTCATTCGTCCTAGTGTCTCTCCTTGGGGTGCGCCTGTTATCTTCGTAAAGAAGAAAGATGGTTCTCGTCGGTTATGCATTGATTACCGACAACTGAATAAGGTAACCATCCGGAATCGATATCCATTGCCTTGTATTGATGATATTTTTGATCAGGTGAAGGGAGCCAAGGTGTTCTCTAAGATTGATCTGAAATCTGGGTACCTTCAGTTGCACATTCATGATGCAGACATTCATAAGACAGCATTTCGAACTCGTTATGGTCACTATGAGTTCACAGTAGTGCCATTTGGGTTGACAAACGCACCTTCAGTTTTCATGTACCTCATGAATGGGGTTTTTCGTACATACCTGGATCATTTTGTTCTTGTGTTCTTGGATGATATATTGATTTATTCTAGATCTATGGAGGAGCATGAGGGTCACCTACGACAAGTTTTGCAGTGTTTGAGGGAGAATCAACTTTATGCCAATTTGGCGAAGTGTGATTTCTTCCAAATTGAGGTGAACTACCTTGGTCATGTGGTTTCAGGAGAGGGTGTATTTGTGGATCCTTCAAAGATCCAAGCCATTGTGGATTGGCCAGTGCTGACCAATGTTTCAGAGGTTCGGAGCTTTATGGGTTTGGCCGGATATTATTGTCACTTTGTTCAAGATTTTTCCCATATAGGTCACCTGATTACTTCTCTTCAAAGGAAAGGGAAGAAGTTTGTTTGGTCAGAGCAGTGTGAGTCAGCGTTTTGTGCCTTGAAGGAATTCCTTGTCAATGCTCTGATTTTGGCAGTCCCTGATCCATCCAGAGATTTTATGGTATGCACAGATGCCTCTTTAGAAGATATAGGTGCAGTGCTTATGTAGGATGGACGTGTGCTTGCCTATGAGTCTCGCAAACTCAAGGACCACAAGTTGAACTATCTAGTTCATGATTTAGAGTTGGCAGTTGTAGTGCATGCGTTAGTTAGATGGCGTGACTTTCTGTTAGGGCATCGGTTTGAGCTACATAGTGATCACCGCAGTTTGTAGTATATCTTCACGCAGCCAAACTTGAATGCTCGATAGCGAAGGTGGATGGAATTCCTCTGTGAGTATGATTTTGAGGTTCGATATATTTAGGGGAAGGAGAATGTAGTGGCTGATGCTTTGAGTCGTAGGCGGCATGAAGTTTTAGCATTGTCCCTTGGAGTGGACTTGAGATAGAGAATTCTTGGTGTTCTTCCTCAGGACTCTTGGTATCAGGATGTTAGAGCCGTGTTGGAGTCTGGAAGGCCTTTAGAGGGTAGATTTTCTGGGTATAGTCTTGAGACGGATGGCCTTCTACGTCATCTTGGCCAGATCTATGTACCTCCTTTGGAGGGTCTTCGCACTTTGATCATGACTGAGGCCCATCGTGCACCTTATTCGGCACATCCAGGTGTCAAGAAGATGCATGCAGATCTTAGGCAGATTTATCATTGGGTTGGCATGAAACGTGACATTGCCGATTTTGTGTCGAAGTGTTTGGAATGTCAGTGAGTGAAGGCAGAGCATTAGCACCCGGTAGGGCTTTTACAGCCTAATTTAGTACCAGATTGGAAATGGGACATCATTTCCATGGATTTCATTGCTGGGTTGCCTATTTCTTCACATCGTCATGATGCCCTCATGGTCATTGTTGACAGGTTGACGAAGGTTGCTCATTTTGTTCCTATCTGAGCTTCCTATACAGCAGCAGTGGTGGCTCGTGTCTTCTTGGAAGATGTGGTGAGATTGCATGGGATTCCGAGGTGGATAATCTCTGATAGAGATCTAGTCTTTACCTCAGCATTGTGGACCTCACTTCAGCATGCTTTGGGGACTTAGTTGAACTTCAGTTTAGCTTATCACCTAGAGACAGATGGTCAGACTAAGCATGTGAATCAGGTTTTAGAGGACATGCTTCGCATGTATGTTATGGACCAGCAGTTTCCCTGGGAGGATTATATTTATCTAGTGGAGTTTGCTTATAACAATGGATATCATAGCTCCATAGGTATGTCTCCCTTTCAGGCATTGTATGGTCATCCTTGCCGTACTCCATTGAGTTGGGATCGGTTAGAGGATAGGGTGCTTATAGGCCCGGATATTCTTCGAGAGATGGAGCAGTAGGTAGAGCGGATTCGTGAGCATTTGGTAGCTGCACAGGATAGGCAGAAGAAGTATGCAGATGCTCACAGGGTAGATTGTCAGTTTTCTGTTGGCAACCGTGTTTTCTTGAGAGTGCATCCATGAAAGAGTCCGATCCATTATGGAAAGGGTTCTAAGTTGGCGCCTCGTTTTGTTGGCCCGTTTGAGATCCTTGAAAGGATAGGACCTATTGCCTACCATCTTGCCTTGCCACCGAGTCTATCCCGCATCCACGATGTCTTTCATGTTTCAGTTCTTCGACCTTATCACCCAGATGTGACTCATGTTCTTGATTGGGATGCTTTGTAGGTCGAGGATGGGCAACTTTCCATGGAGCCCGTGTGCATTCTTCAGCATCGGGATTTGACCCTCAGGGGTCGCACCATCGACTAGGTAAGGGTCCTATGGGACCCAAATGATGAGACCTCGGTGACATGGGAGGATGCAGCGAAGATGAGAGAGCTCTATTCTTATCTATTTTAGGCTTCCAGAAGTAAGCCTAGTTTTGGGGGGGAGAATGTAGTACCCCTTCTCGATCGGACTTAGTAGACTGATTTTATGTTGCAGTTTACTATTCAGTTGACACTTTATTGCTCGACATTTTTCAGATGTATTTGATATTATTTCATGTTTATCTGGATATTAGATGCATGAGTTATTTTTCAGTATTTCAGTACTGGTGATTTCTAGTATTTCATGGATTATTGCTTTGTACTGACATCTTACTTTATCTAGGCGATGTGTCATATATATGTTGCGTGTTTGCAATTGTATTAGATGCAAGGGGACGATTTTCCTTCACTCATTTTGATGAGACAGGGAACGTCGCGATTCTCCTTCATCGATGTGCATGCTGTGTATTCTATATTTATATGCATGCATGTGTGATTCGATGATGCAGGATATTGTAGGTACAAGTACCGGGTAGGTACGAGGTATCGTCTCCACCTAGCTTCACAGGTCTGAGCGTGCCTTATATGTCCGATGGGAGTGGAGGAGATAGCTGTTGACCCTAGTCCTTACCCTCAGTCTACTCTTGTGAGTGTCATCAGTCGGTCGTCCATCCCTTTTGTTCGACTTTCGAGTCTTCTTGCTTTTCCTCAATTTGCATGCCATAGTGGTTCGGTTACTTATTTAAGTTTAAGTTGTCATTCATTGTTGGTATAAGTAATTTATTCATTATTATGCCTTTATGTCTTGAACCAAGCTTAATTGATTAATTTATTAGATTTAAATCTATAGTTGTTTATTTTGGAAAAGTAATCATGTCTAAATCCAATGGAAGAAGTAAAATAAATAAAGTTAATTGCTTTTAATAAATACAAAATAAAGTTAAATTATTGATTTCCATTTTAGTTGAAAAGTTGATTTGATTTCTATATGTGAGAAATGTATTTTTCTTTCAAAAAAAAAAAAAAAAAAGAGTTTCCATTTATTTTTAGCAGAATATGAAAAAAAAAAAAAGTCAATTGTTTTATTTTAATGTTTTTAAATAGAAAAATATTTCAACCTAGAAGATTAGGTTAAAACATTTTATTTACTATTTTTACCCTAGAAAATATTTTTGGAGAACATATGCTTGTTTGGAGGAGAAAAAGAAATTGTGGAAAAATTTCTTGAAAGGAGGATTTGGGTTTTGAATTGGCTTGGAATTCTGCTGAAACACACAACTTCTTCTTGGGAACTCCAGAGGTTGGTTGAATCCTTCTTGTCTATTTTTAAAAATCCTTTAGGGTTCCTGGCAGGGCATTATAGGCTAAAGATAGAGCAAGTTTGATTGATCAGATGATGATCATAGAGGATTTGAAGGCTATCGCTATGTCACAAGATAAAGATGCACGCTGGTTTAAACCCATGACTTGGCAACTAAGCACGTGCGGAAAAGGGGAGGTTAACGAGCATGCAAGTTTGAAGTGGATCAATGGTCATCTCTATACCGCAAGATAAAGTTGCATGACCTATATCCCCTGCGATATAGCGACTGCCAAGGTGGTAGATGAGGTGTCATCCCAGTAGATTTGCAAGCGAGTCAGGATGTGCCACGTGGTAGAGCGTAGAAGAAGAACCCAGGTCTAGTGGTGGATGAAATGGCAAGACAGATAGGGTCCAGTGGAAGTCAAGGTGGATCCGCAAGCAAACCAAAAAGTGACACATGGTACGGACAGACAAAGAAAAGAGAGAGCCGCTTAGGTAGGGTTAAAGGCCGAACATATAAGGATTATCGGACGGTCGGACAAAGTGATCCAACGGTGGTTGCTATACCGTAATCAGAAGATGCTTGATGTGTATTCATCGCGACTTGGTGACTAACCGCTAGCGACAGGCAGTAGATTGAGGTGGTTAAGGCAAATGGTTGAAGTGAAATAGTTCGACGGTGCAGAGCTTATCGAACAAACTTAGGCTTTGATGGATCTCAAAATAGACTCACCTAAAGCAACAGTTTCATCGACATGAGGTTCATTGAAGAAATTAGACGCGGTCCCATCGAAAACAAAAGGTATCGATGAAACTAAAGAATCGATAAGACCTGTGAATAGCTCGCCGATAAGGAAGTTCGGCCGAAAAGATAAAAGGTGATCCTTGAACGAACCAGAAGAAGATACGTGGCATGAATGGATGCGCAACAAAGGGGAAAATTCTTGAAAATAATAAAAGGGAAGTATATACTCTGCTTTATGTTATTTGAAAGTGCATTAAAGATAAAATTTATTTATATTTGAATGAATGCCTTGAGTATATATTTTAGAGTAAGGTATTATTTTATATGAACGGATGCTATGTCTGCAAAATATTGAAAGGAAATACTTTGGTTTTATTGGACTATTTTAAACAAGTATTTATACAAAGATATTTGACTTTTAAAGATCTAAGGTGGAGTATATTTAATTTTCAAATAAAGGAATTTGATTGGCTCATCTTTGTGTGCAGAAAATAATGAGAGGATGATGAATATTTGTTGAAGAAGTTTGTCAAGACGGAGAATAGAAGACACATTATTAAAGCATCATTTAGTATTTTAAGGGTTCACATTTATAATTTTTTATTAAACTAAAGGGTGTGTCCTTTGGAGGGAAATTGTCTGTAACTCCCGTTTGTATGAAAGGGTGTGTCCTTTCATATATATATTTTGATTCACATACTTATAGGGAGTCATTTTTTATGTAAAAGGGGGGAATAAAAAGAAGAACAACAAAAGGCTGTAGGGATTGAATATCATTTTGTATTAGAGAAGTCTATAGGAAGAAGACATATCATTTTGTGCAAGCAATCTATAATGAAGTATTTACAAGTGCAGCTTATGTATGCAATTATTTCTTAAAGATTAATATATAAGGTTCATTGTCTCTTTTTCCAGATATTGTGCACACTTTTGTGTTGATGAGTTATCTTTGTCCTCTTGATAAATCTGTTTGTATATTTGTTATGATGTGAATCACATGCCATTGCATTAAGTGAAAGATTGAGTTCTTATTGTTTGTGTAATGCATACTGAACCTTCATAGTTGATGAGAAATTGTCTCTTGAGTTGATAAGATATTTTGTCCATAGAGTGTCGTATATATCCCTAGATAGAGGCACTAGTTTGTTATTGATCTTTTGAGGTTTTGATCTATATGCAATCAAGGTCCTTGATAGAGAAATGTTCTTCCCAAATCCTATATGAACTGATCTATGCAAATTTTATTTAAGTCCTGAAAGCAATCTCATTTTCAATATACATTCACAGTCATTTCTTTTCAAAGCATTCAGTTAAAGGACATAATAAAGCATAGTTACAGAACAATAAATTGCCAGTTGTGTAAACTTGCTAAAAGGTTTAAATCCACTATAAATAACCTCTTTTGTGCTTGAGAGGAAAATGAACACCCACCTAGGTTCAGTGGAGCCTAAAGTGCAGAGGGATTTGGTCTTCGACCATCCCTATTCATTGGCCAAGGCTGATTGGAGTACTTGAGGATTTGGCAAGTCTTTTGGTTTTCCAATCTATGGTTTTGGGCACCAACAAGTCTGTCTTTTTGATCACCCAAAAGAGGGGAGAGAATATACTTATAACCTCACAAACATGCAAAACAATGTTCTTTTTAACCTCAATTGCAAAATTTTATAGTCTAAATGGAGATGTTGCTCCATGAAAACATGGTGTTCATTTTATCCCTCATAGCAATTGTGAAAAAGAAAACTGATTGTTTGTGGTTTATTTTAAATGCACCAAAATGAAAGTTTCTAAGATGCCCTTGCAAGAAGACCAGAAAAAGTTAGTTGACGCATGGTGGGCTCTCCAGCATTTTTTTTTTTCTTTTTTCTTTTTTTTTTACATGAGAAACTTGCTAAAAATGAAAACTACCAAAAATAGAAACTTTCCAGAAATGGAAACCTGCCAAAAATAGAGACTTTCCAAAAATGGAAACCTGCCAAGAACATAAAATTTCCTAAAATGGAAACCTGCCAAAAATAAAAACTTTCCTAAAATAGACACCTATAAAAAATGGAAACTTTCTAGAAATGGAAACCTGCCAAAAACAAAAATGCACCAAAAAAGAAAAAAATTTTAGAAATGGAAACTTGCCAAAAATGGAAATTTTACAGAAATGGAAACCTTCCAAAACTGGAAAATTTCCAAAAATGGGAACCTGCCAAAAACTGAAACTTTCCAAAAATGGAAACCTACAGGCATACACAAAATTTCAAATTGTTTTTAGTTCACGTTAGGTTCACTTATGTTTCCTTGCTTGAATGTCGTAAATGTTGAAATATGGAATAAGGAAGATCACAAGATCCTTAACTATCAAAATAATTTCAAACACAAATCAATGAAATAAAATGCATAAATGAAAAAATTAAACAATTAACATAATTGAAAACCCCCTCAATTTCACTGTAGCTTCCATTGTTCTTCTCCTTAGTTGTTGTTAAATGGCTCTCAGGTATTGCACTAATTTCCTACATAGATTAGCAACTATTTTGAAGATTGTGATCTATCTTGAAAATGAGAAAAGGGATTGAATTTATAGATTTTCAACACAAAAAAGGTGAGGATTTGAACTCAAGTGTTGATTGATATATAACTAAAATTGATTTATCAGTGAACTCAATAGATTGATCTATTAACATAATTGATTGATTTGTGAATGTTGGTGTAAATAATTATTCATCATGGATATTATTACACTTTGCTTAAGTTTACTTAGGAAATGCATTTCATAGTAGTTTGGGTATGAGACACTTGGGTGTTTGTGCCACATTGGGATAGTGTGTGTAGGAGAATTTCCACCTTTTATAGTGTTGATCTTATTGTTACACTCCACATTCAGTGGGTGATCCACCTCATGTGGACTATTACATTGTTTCTCCTACCTACCCACACCTATTTCCTACCAACCCTTGTTTCTTATTGAGCCACATGTCATGTTTGCGTGCTCACATATCCATATAGCCTTGCCTATATAAGTAGGCTCATATTCATTATATATAATTGAACGATTAATGATCCAGTTGATCAGTATTTTCATCTTGATAGAATACAGTTTATTCTTATCATCTATTTTTTCTCTCTTATTTGTGCTTTCCATTGCCTCTTGATCTTGGAAAAATATCACATGTTATCAGAGCTAGTCCATGTCTCACATGGTATCAGAGCCATTAGAGTGTCATTGGTTTGCCAATTGAGAGAAATTTGATGCTATTTGGGGTTATGTATTTTGGAATTTTCTATTGCATGTTATTATTGAAGCTTGATGGGTCAAATCTGAGGTCACCATTGGATTGAGGAGGTCCAATAAAATCAGTTTTGCCTTTTGTTTCATCCAAATATAACTTCAAAGGCCAAATCTAGAGATATTTGAAGTTTGACGCTGCGGCATAAATTTTTCAGAAAATATAATTTTGCAGGCAATTTTCAAATAGCGATATCTCACTCATCCGGACTAATTTTTTCGAGAATTTTTTTTTGTTTTGGGGTAGAATTTCATGATCTATACAATGGTGCAGGAATTTTCTATTTCTCAGATATAGGTTTTTAGGAAATCATGAAATCCCAATTTTTACAACTTTGGAGGCTTCATTTGGGCTCATATGGACTCCTTTTCAGGTGCCATTTTTTTTGAAAGTGCATATTTTTTCATCTACTTTCATAATATTCCATCTATTTACAGTGATTTTAAGTAGAAATAGTACTTTCAGTATTTGGCCATTTTTGACATATTTGGTACTTGCATTTTGCTTAGATCTCAGTTTAGATCACTAGTAGTATTTGTTGAAGTCTCTTAGATCTCATTTTGAGAAGTTGTAAATTGAAATTAGAGGGCCACTTTGCCTTGTTTTGCAAGTGGCCCATTATATACACATTAAGTATAAAGTGTCAAAATCACCATTTTGGGGGGATTTCTTGATCGAGTATTTTGGGGGGGTATCTTGTGTGATTGTGCCTCTCTCTATCTTGTGTTTTTTCATTTTGGTGCTATGGGTTCTCCTAAATTCCCACTTTAAACCCCTCATAATTATGCATCATGGAAAATTAAGGCATGGAGTAAACTAATGGAAAAAGGACTAATTCATTATGTAAATGAAACTATTACAGCACCACCTGATCCTAAGGCTGATCCTAATGCTCAAATTGAATGGCTTACTAAGAATTCTATGGCACTTGGAACTCTTAGAAAGTATGTATCAGATGACCTCATTTTTCACTTTGATAATTGTACAACAATTAAAAAGGCTTGGGATATTTTTAAGAAATTGTATGGTCAAGTTGATGAGATTAAGGGCTACAAGTTTGATAGTGAACTCACAACTTTGGATCCCAAGGATTTTGATACAATCCAAGATTATATTACAAAAGCAACTGAGCTAAGAGAAAAGCTAAAGGATTGTGGAATTGACAAAAAGGATGCTTAATTAGTTTATAACTTGTTGGACAAGCTTCCTTTAGAGTATGTAGCCTTTGTATCTAGCTTTCACACCCATAGGTTAGCTCAAGATTCCTCATACACTTCTCTCTCATTTGATTCATTCACAGAGATGTTGATACTTGAGAAATCTAAGTTGACCGCAATGGGGATTCTCAAATCTTTAAAGTCACAAGCTTTGGTGGCTAACAAAGGGAATCAAAGTAATCAAGGAAAAGGCAAGAATCAAAAGCAACCTAAGTCTAAACCACAACAAGATGGAGCACAATCTTCCTCTCCACAACAAGGTGATTCACCATTCTCACCTAAGAGGAAATCATATAGGGACAATCTTTTTTGTGGATATTGCAAGAAGTCAAGACATGATGAACATCGTTGTTATAAGAAGGATATTGATGAGTTGAAGAATCTTCTTGAGAAGAATAGAATCAACCTACCTTCTAGAATGTCTACATCGACTTCTTCTTCCAAGGATAAAGGAAATGATCACTCTTTTGGGATAGATAAAGGAAAGGGACAAGCTCTTTGTGCTACTACAAGTCATGATTCAGGGAGATGGCTTCTAGATTCAGGGGCTTATCATCATATGGCATCTTCATAGTCTATGTTTTCTACATTTGAGCCTTGCCACATGCCGCAAATTTTGATGGCCAATCATATATACATCGATGTGATTGGGAAAGGATCTATTGCCATTGGGGATAACTCCTTTAATGATGTGTTGTGTGTACCCCACTTGACAAATAATCTTCTTTCCATCTATCAATTCACACATGGGGCAACTAGGAAAACTATAGAGTTCACACCTAATTCAGTTATCATTAGAGACTTGGAGAGTGGAGCTATCATTGCGACTGGGGTGGTTGATCATGCATCTTGGTTGTACTCTTTTTCATATTTTGGTCCTATTGATAAGGTTGATTCTTCCTATGTTGATGATTCAGATTTTGAGGAGAAATTTGGGAATTTAAACTTGGGGATTCTCACATGTGACTCCATTCTTGAGCCTTGCATTTAATCTCCTTCCCTTGATATCACACCACCTATTTCACTTAATGATGCAGCTAGTGCGACAATTTTGCCTTCTTATGATTCAGTGCAGCAGGATATTTTATGTCTTCCAGCTTTAGTTGATTGGGATGCCTACTTGACATACATTGTAGGTTTGTTTGTGGACTCCTACATTCCAGATTTGGGAGACACCATTCATGACATTCATGTTCTCTTTGATGAAGATGATCCTTCTTTTATTGTTGCGAGGGATCACTCTGACCCTCTTGTGTATTCTCTACATGATCAATCTTTAGAGGTTGACATGATTGTGGATACTTTTGTACAACACTTGGAGGAGGTCTCTTTATCTTTTGAGGAGACGTATGAGTCTTTGGACATTGTTCTACATTCATCTCCACTAGATCTTGGAGTGCCTTTTTCAGTAGTGTAGCACAGTTTACCACCTTTGGAGGGGGTACCTTTCAGCAACGACATGGGAACACTTAAACAATTTTTAGAGATTCCTTTCATCATGAGTATTTTTCCTTCATCTTCCCTTCATGGTTGGGGAAACTTCATGGATACACCTCTGGTTTTATTTCTCCCTAAGGGGAGGAATGTTGTTCGACGTTCATGGAGAAGTTTCTTCATTCATCTTCAAGCTTCTATCATTGGCACAGATTCCACATTGTGAGAGATTTTATTGCATTGGTTTGCATGCATTTGCATTTGTACATGGGTACCTAACATGGCTTAGTAGCCAAGACCTATCTTGCATTGCTTAGTTGCATTGTAGACTTAAGTGTATTCCCCTAAGTTGCACTTAAGGGGGGGTGTTGGTGTAAATAATTATTCATCATGGATATTATTACACTTTGCTTAAGTTTACTTAGGAAATGCATTTCATAGTAGTTTGGGTATGAGACACTTGGGTGTTTTCGCCACATTGGGATAGTGTGTGTAGGATAATTTCCACCTTTTATGGTGTTGATCTTGTTGTTACACTCCACATTCAGTGGGTGATCCACCTCATGTGGACTATTACATTGTTTCTCCTACCTACCCACACCTATTTCCTACCTACCCTTGTTTCTTATTGAGCCACATCTCATGTTTCTGTGCTCACATATCCATATAGCCTTGCCTATATAAGTAGGCTCATATTCATTCTATGTAATTGAACAATTGATGATCCAGTTGATCAGTATTTTCATCTTGATAGAATACAGTTTATTCTTATCATCTATTTTTTCTCTCTTATTTGTGCTTTCCATTGCCTCTTGATCTTGGCAAAATCTCACAGTGAACTCAATTGATTAGAGAGTGAACTCAATTGATTAACCAGTAGATTGAATAGACTAGCCAGATAACTAAATTGATTGAGAGATAACTGATTAGATGGATTAGAAGATTGAATTGATTGATTAGTCATAAAAAGATGATTTTGAGTGAAAATGGGAGATTGAGTTGCTAATTGAGTTAACTAATTAGTCATCTGATTTGATCAATTAGTTTGATTTCAACATGTGTTGTAGGATTTTGAAATTGAATTTGATTTTTATTTTCAATTTGGACTTTCAAATGCCGAAATGCACATGAAATTAACTGAAATTCACATTTGGTGAAATGTTAATTTGGAAGAAATGAAATTAATTGAAATGATATGAAATTCAAATTTGGGGAAAATGAAATGAAATTAATTGGAATTAGAATTTGGGGAATTAGAAGAATAATTAATTAATTAAAATAATTTAAATGAAATTTTTTAAACATAGAAATGAAATTTAATTAAATAATAAAGATCATTTAACTAAGGAAAATGTCACAATTAATTAAATAATTTATATTTAATTAATATGTAGAAGAGGATTAATTGATTAAATTGATTTGAGAATAGAAATTGAATAATTATTAATGTTGAATGTGATAATCAGAAGAACTAATTAGGTTAATCAAATAATTAAAGAATTACTTAATTAAATAGATGAATAATTTGTATGTGATCAATGAGACATTTTTAGGTGTCTACAATGACCATTTTGTAGGCTGCATGAATAACAGTGCCAAATACAAAATTTAGTCAGTTAGATTGATATACCTTGTAACCAATAACCATTGTAGCAAATTTGACATCATCCTCCTTTATTGTGCCAATGTTCATTGATTTCCCATCAAACTCTGCATCGGTTAATTTGTTCACCATAGGGTTTGTGAACTTTCGCAAACCTAGCTTTTCAACGATCTGATTCAAATGGGTTACTACCCTAATCACATTAACACTGATCTTGTATGGTTGGTCAACCCATATAAATTCAGAATGGATCCTTCTTAGCACATACCTCACCCATTCCTTCTCATCGACTATTGGAAAGTTTACAAATTGTGTGAAACCCTTTCTCTGCAGCTGCACAAATTCCATCTTGGGATTGCTGATCTAATCTATGATGTTGTCAGTATACAAGTCCTGGATATCCTTAGAGTCAGTTTCCTCGATTTCATAGTGAATGTAGGCTCAAACATCATCAACATGCAAACATTCATGCAGAATGAAAGAGAAAGCTCCAATTGGGTCGAATTCCATGGATTTGTAGGGGTGTTTCTTAAATACAGGACGGGTCCTATCCTTGACCTCAACTACTAGAGGAGTAGCAGTGGAAGATGCAGATGCCATTTCAAATTTTCAGAAAATTAGACTCAAAAAATTCCTTTCAAAAAATACCTTAGCCAACTGACGGATGCCCTAGATCACTCATTGGATCGCTTTTTCTCTCTGATAGCCTAAAAACTTAGATCACCTTGTTCTTCAGCTCAAAAACACTATTCACAAAGTGAAGAATTATTCTTGTATTTGCCCTTTTAAGTTTGCAAACCCTAATTTTACTTTGAATTAAATGCACCTCAAATATTCAACTGGATGCCCTGTTCGACTACCAGATTTCAAAATCAACCATCAGAATCCTGGATATCAATTGAAACTCAATTTCTCCTATATGTAATCTATCGACTACAGATCTCATTAAGGGGTACTGCAAGATTTGCATCAATTTGCCTCCCCTTAAGACCAAAAGCCCTAGTTACTCGATGAAGATTCTACACTAGATTCAGGTACAAATCCATTATCTTCCTTAGATTCATCCTTCTTTACCCACATCTTCTTATGCTGATCTCTAATCTCATCTACTTTTTCCTATCCCTTTTCATCTAATTTGTTCTTGTCAACCAAAGCACTATTTTTGCTTCTACAAAATTCTGCAATATGACTTGTTTTGTTGCATGTTTGGCAAACAACATTATTCTACATAGGTCTAAAGTTCACCTGATCCTTTCTTGTCCTGCACTATTTAGAAATATGTCCAAACATTCCACAAGCATAACATCTCTTTCCTTGAAAGTTATTCACTACCGCTCTACACACATTTGACTTGTGTCCAAAATTATTGCATATGAAACACTGATCGGTAAAGGTAGCAACATTATTTATCTTGTTCATCATTCCATTATTCATCCTACTTCTACATTGACTCACCATATGACCAAACTTGTTGTAAGTGAAACATCTACCATTTAATTTATGAGCATTAGGTTGTCTTACTGAAGGATTATTTCTATTCTTCTAATCAGGTTTTGCATTTGGTTGTCTAGATCTGGAGGATTCACCTTTCTCAAATCCTAGGCCTCGCATATCCTTTCCATTTCTTTGGCTTTCTAGCATCTCATCAGGCCTTGCAGAACTAGCTTTGAATTTATCTTTGTATTCATTAGAAATAGCAAGTTCATCCCTCAAGATAGCAATCTATCATTTATGTTCTTGACCATTATTCCTTGATTGTGTCAACTCAAGCTTCAACTAATCATTCTCATAGGTAAGCCTGAAGCATTCATCAACTCTTTCCTTTAGTGATTGTGCTAGATTCTCTTCAGCCTTCTTTTGGTCCTTAATCTCCTTAGTCAACCTCATCATAATAGATTGCATCTCATTCTTCAGAGAAACATTCTCTCTCTCAATCTTGTCAGGCTCATCAACTTTGTCTAGGTATTCCATGATTTGATCTTCTTTCTCCTTCAACTTGTCCATTAATTCCTTCTTCTTTTCTCTATAGATACTTTCTTGATCTTTCATTTCACTAATGAATTCATTACCAACATTCAGGTTCTTCTTCAAGGTACAAACCTCATTTCTAGCTGCATCAAGATCCTCAAGTGCCACATTGAGTTGTCTCTAAAAACTAGAATCCATTGAATCAATCTCCCAGATCTTCCTCAAGCAGTTAAGCTTCCTTAGAGGAACTAGGCTTTGATACCAATTGTTAGAATCAGGGATCACTAAGAGGGGGGTAAATCAGTGATCTACTAGATTTCAAATCCAGAAACTTATTCTTTACCAATTGGTTAGCAATGCATAATAGAAAAGAACATAAGCATGCAACAAAGAATCCAAAAATCCACAACACCAAAATTTTTTATGTGGAAACCTGGAAAGGGAAAAAACACGGTGGCGTTGGGACCCACAATATTTATATACTATGGCCAGGATTACATAAATATTACATAGATGGGAAATTCACTTGCATTCAGGCTCACTGCTCAATTACAATTGCCCAAAAGGCTAAAACCTTTAGGGAAGTCTCACAAAATTACAATTTGATTATAATAAGGAAATACAATGAAATGAAATCTCAAGTAGCATCTGACAATGCAAGAATGAGTTCCGGTTAAGAACAGAATCTTTGACTGTCTAAGCTCTTTAAATACTCTGTCTCTGTCACAATCACCTACCAGATTATCTATGAATCAAATGAGCATGTGAAACTACACTCTTACGATTGCCCAAAAGGCTAAAACCTTCAGGGAAGTCTCACAGAATTACAATTTGATTATAATAAGGAAATACAATGAAATGAAATCTCAAGTAGCATCTGACAATGCAAGAATGAGTTCTGGTTAAGAACTAAATCTTTGATTGTCTTAGTTCTTTAAATACTCTGTCTCTATCGCAATCTACTACCAGATTATCTGTGAATCAAATGAGCATGTGAAACTGTGCTCAATCGCACCAAAACAGATCACCATAATTATATTCCTCCAAAAACCAATCGCCAAATCGATCTTATATATCCAGTCTCAATCACAAAAAATAATCTCCTTAAAGTTGGCTTCAAGAAGTATAACATGTAGATCCAAGTCAGCTTCAATCTCAAACAAAAAATAGCACTGGACCAAAAGAGTGTTTTCACATGCTTCCTAAGGATCTTCCCATTCACCAAGAACATGAAATTAACCACCAAAATTACTGCAATCATTAGAAATCATTCTAGACCAAAACATTATAGAAATACCTTGTTTTCTTGGTTAACTACCTATTGGTTACCTCCATCTTCCAGATAAGATGAATCACGACTGCTAGATTGAATCTCCAAGAAGAGTTTCCATCATTTACAACCCTAGACAAATAAGAAACTACTGGAAGTATCCTGAAATCAACGGATGAGTGTCAATTTCCAACAACTTCGTCTCATCCCTGCCCCTCTATAGATCATCCCTTTTTGTAATGACATTCTAAAGGTTCTCCCTCAAAGCATCAACCTCTCTCCTCACTTGGTTCATCTCCATCTACAAACTATCTTCCCTGGCCCTCTGTATCCCCACCTCCTTCTCTAGGCTCCGCACCCTCTATCTCTTAGCATCCCTCTTGGCCACCACCCTGTCATGCTCTGCCTGTGTCACCCTTTCCTGTCTTGACACCTGTCCCTATACCTGTGATGGGGAGAGATTCTTAGGAGAGTCTTTTGGCATATGGACACTCCAATGAGACATCGTGTGTGATTGAAGGTTTTGTCATTTATGGCAACCTTGCAATCCTATGGCACTGGCAAGACATTATATCGGCAAAGCATTACACAAGCAACCTTACAATCCTATGGCACCGGCAAGACATCATACCGACAAAGCTTTACTCAAATAAAATAGTGCACCGACGTCAACAAAATCAATCTACACCGGCACCGGCACAGAAGATGTACACCAACACATAAGGAAATATGTATACCGGCACAGAGGCCGATAGGACTTTTGATATGTAATATTTTGTTTATCATTATAAGCCGACTTGGCAAATTGTAAAATGACTCTTGTATATAAAAGAGATCATTGTAGGCATTTGTAGGACATGGATAGAATGTAATAAATAAATTATAAGGGAGACCTAATGTGCGAATTGTAGGTCAAGGGTATATGTAAAGAACAGAGCAAGAACTGGTACTGAATCTGGCATTGAAGATGCTATTGTAAAGCAATTCAGAATATTGGATTTATGTAAATCCTCATTGTAAGTCAGTGCGATTTCTTGTTGAGCAGTGAGCTCTAGGTAGTTGGCCTTCCTGCATGTGCAGGCCCCTATTGTAAGTAATATTCTCTTATTGGCCAGTAAGTGAATATTGTGGGTCACAAATCCCACTGAGGTTTTTCCCACACCGAGTTTCCTCGTTAAACATCTTGTGTTATGGTGTTCTTTTCATGTGGATGCTTTTGATTTTGTTATTTGCATTAATTCTTGCATACCGGTATACTGTTACTTTATATTCTGCATATTCAGTTTTAAGAAAATTTCATTACCGGTCAGATACTGATTCACCTCCCCCTCTCAGTATCTGTGGGAACCCTAACAATTGGTATCAGAGCCTAGTCCTCTATTTTCAAAAGCCTAATAGCTTGAGGAAGATCTTGACACTAGTAAAGATGGAAAATCTGATGAAGCAACTTGAAGGAGCTCTTACTAACTATGATGCAGAGAAGCTGAAAAATATCAAATTATGATTTAAAAGCAGCTCAGGACATTATTCAGGCACTTCAAGAAAATCTTATTGTTACAAGAAACAATAGAAGAGAACTTTGTGAAAAATTGCAAAATGAAAATGATGAAAAGGAATCATTAAATGATATGATAAGCAAATTGAAACAAGAGATCATGACAACAAAAAATGAAATGCAGGATATGACTATGAGATTCTACAAAGAGATTGAGGATAGAAAGAGGAATGAAGAAGAATTGACCATAAGACTAAGTGATGCAGCAAATGAGAACACAAGACTTAGCTATGAAAATGATATGTTGAAGACAGATCTGATGCATACTCAAAATGACTCGAATGAACTAATGAGACAAAAAGAGATCTTGGAAAGGGAATTGGAAACTGCAAATCAACACAAAGAAAAATTCAAGAAAAGCTCAGAAGAACTTGGTACCTTATTGAAGAATCAAAAACCCAAAGGTGACACTTCTGGAGTTGGATTTGAAGTTGGAGAAAGCTCCGGTACTGCAAATACCCAGGATCAAAGCAAACCGGTAAGAACCTCTAATACTTACAAATTCAATGGAAAATGCTTTAACTATAATAAATATGGTCATAGGGCAAATGAATGTAGATCTAGGAATTATCAGAACATCAATCCTCCCACCGGTCAATGCATCAAATGCAACAAAATTGGTCATAGCTCTAATAATTGTAGAATGAATGTAAGATGTTATGTTTGTGGAAGATTTTGTCATTTATCAAATAAATGCAGAACACAAACTGGCATAGGTTATGGGAGAGCTATTCAGAAAAATAATGTAACTTGTTATGCATGTAACAAGATTGGTCATATTGCTAAATTCTGTAGAAGTAAAGGTACACCAGTAGATAACAAAAGCACTAGCTTGAAAGGTAAAGAAAAGATTGAAGAGGTTAAGCAAGAATTTTCAAAGCAATGGATTAGAAAAGGTGATCTAAATATTGGGGTTACTCCTCCATTGGTAGAACCAACAAATGCTTCACTGGTAGGACAATATGATGCTCCACTAGCAGGACAATACAATGCTCCACTGGCAGGATGTTCTTCATCAAATTGAAGAAAATTATCTTGAGGGTTTGGCAATTTAATGACACGTGCTATTATTCCCTTGGTTAGAGAAAAGAAGTTGAAAATCCTTCATTACCGGCAAATAAAGTTGAGTTAATACATTACCGACAGACAATTAATGTGGTAGGTGGCAGAAAAGACTTTATAAAATAGGGTTTTTGGCTCCATTTCATTTCACCATGAATTCAAACTTTCAGAGAGCGCAAAGATTTTCGAGCTAAGGCATTCCGAGCAAAGAGGTAAAGCACTTCAGCAATCAATCCATCCAAAGGCAGAAATAGGTATTTATCATCATGGCATCCTCCTCTGCACCTGAATTCATAGCAAACCCTACAGTAGTCGAGGTTATAAAATGACCTAGGCCCGTGTTTGAGCTAGTCCCCGAGGTAGCTAACAAAGATGACAACACAGGTGCTTTTTCCCAAATTCCAAAGGGTGTTGTTTATGCAGAAGATGCTAGAATGTACATTCATTGCAACATAGAGGAATTAGGTGATGAAGAAATCAAAGACATGTACAAATCTGTTATATGTGACAATGCTGAAATTGTTGAAACCCTAGGATTCACTGAAATCCTCTGCATTCCTGAATTTCCCACGGAAGTGGTTAGGATAGTTCTTAGCAGGGTACATGGCTCATTCTTTTGGCTTGACTCAGTGCATAAAATTACAAAGGTAGCTATGAAAGTAGTAACAGGGTTACCTTCCACCGGTACTAGACCCGACAAAACCAAGGTGGTCTCCAATGACCTAGTAACGAAACTAACTGGTGCAACATCCGATAAAAAGATCATTGAGGGTTAATGATGTGACCGATACAAATGTGAGATTCATTAGCATGATTCTAGGTTACAAAGCAACTCATGCAAATAGGCTTAACTCTGTTTCCAATTTATGCATAAAGAGTGCTCATGACATGGTTAAGAACAATGTAAAAATTGATATTTGTGAATGGTTAAAAGATGAGCTAATTGATAACTTAGCAAAAATCAAGAAGGATAAGAAAGAAACCTTTAGATTTGGAAATTTGCTTGTATGCTTAATGCTACATATAACCAAACAAGCTCTCGGTATAGGCAACAAGGATTTTGGATTTGACATACCGGTAGGAAAACAATTGTCTGACTTATTCAACAACATGGGTGAAAACAGAGAAAAGAATATCCATGAATATTTTCAAGCACTAAAGGTCAAAATGAATAAGAGTATCAGACTATCATAGGAAATTGTCAACAAATACAAGGATGACATATGTTTTGTAATAAAAAAGGATGAGATCTGGATGGAAGCAGTCATCCCAAGAACAATCTAGGTTACAGAAATGGGGTATAAAGCAGATGACCACATAGTGGAAACTTATGCCAAAGCACTTCTGGAAGCCCCCCATGAACCAAAGGAAGGAGTATTTGGTAGTGTTGAGCACATTGAAAGCCAAATTCAATCTAAAAAGAGAGTAAAGAAAGTTGAGGCATCTGTGAGAAAAGGAAGCAGGCAAGCAAAAGCCTTAAAAGATGATGTACTAAAGAAAACCGGCATAACAGAAGAAGAGTTGGCAACCCAACAGCTTGAAACTCATCTATCACCGGTAGATACCTCCTTGGAAGGAGATATGCCAGCAACTTTCAAAAGAGTTGTTAGGAAAAAAGACCCCTCACCGGTATCCACTCCTTCACCTAGAAGGACAAGATAGAAGCAACAAGCTGTAAGGTCTCCAATCAAGAAAGCCACACCTAAGAAAAAGCTGACCCCCAAAAGGAAGAAGAAGACAGACACTAACTTGGCCCCTTTTGACATATTACTGGATGAAATCAAAAAGGAAGGAAAATTGAAAAACATAGGGAAAATCTATGACACCTATCAGAAGATGAGAAAGGACAAATTGAGGAAAGTGTTATACTACACATGGACATGTATAAAAAGTTTTTGATGCAAGTCCTAAATGAAATTCCTGATGAATTATATAAAAGACTTGAGGCCAGAAGGCAAGGAATAATTGAGTTGGATAAGAAAATTAAAATAGAGAAATTACTTGCAGTATACCCGGCCAACTCACCTAAGGAAATTGATGATTTGATAGCCTAGGCCAACCAGATAGTCTTTTCCACTGCACATCGGCAAATATCATTAATGGCAGGTAGAATTACTAAAGTTTCAACTGAAATAGAAGATGGTTGGGATAGATTCTTGGTTGAAAAAGAAAAACAAGAAGAATATATGAATCCCAAGCCCATTCTGGTATATCAAAAGGACAAAGAGAAAGGTAAAGTTGGTGGACCGCCAAGTATCAAAATTAGAGACAACTTACCCCCACCTCCTTTAAATACTCCACCGGTAAAAACAACTATAGAAGATCAACCGGCAGTTGAGAGCATGGACACAGAGGATAAAAATCCTAATCCTGAAGTCCTATATACTATGAATGTTGATACTCAAAAAATCAACATAGTGGTAGATAAGGATACCACAGATAAATCTGATAATAAAGAGCAATCGGCAACAGGAAACCAAAAGCAACCGGCAGTAGATTCAGAGAAAAAGAAGGAATCTGGAACACAAACAGAGAAACCAACAGAACTAAAAGCTCTAGAATAGATGCCACCGGTAAGAAAAGATGTAGGAAAAACTGTGCTTAAAGAGATGGAGACACAAACAGACCTACTAGAGGTCAATACCAGCATGGTCCCTTCCATCGGCACTCAGTTTACTAGGTCATCATCAAATGTAATAGAGGTATTTCTCGATTCTATCAAGAAAATAACCGATTATAGCTCACAAGCATATAAAGCAATAGATGATTCAATTCCAGTTTTGAAATTAATAGCTCCAAATTGTAATATAGCCAACAAAGATTCTTTAGGCCAGTTGGATACACTTTGTAAATATATTTCTGGAAATTTTGAGCAAACAAAGGTAGAAACTGTAAAGGAAAGTGTAGAAAAAGAGAACCAGAAATTCTTTGAGGAAGGAATAAAGAAGTGTAACAGGGAATTTAACACACTTCTACCGGAACTGTGCAATTTATTGAAAGAGTACAAAACTCTGTATAAAGACACCTGTAAGATAAACTTTTTGACCACGGATGTAGACAAAAAGATGAGCAAGGTATAGTAAGAGATCAATAAAATTGCTAATAATTTTGTTAACTCACCTGATACATTATCATTTTTTGAGGAAAAGATAACAAATTTTGAGGAAGAATTGCTCAAATTAGAAAGAGAGAAAGAAAAAATAATAAACAAGGCAAAATTTTTGAGATCTAAACTAAGTCCAAGATTGGACTATTTAGCATCTCTGCGAAAGGAAATCTCAGAGGCACTAACATAGGGTAGCAAAACACCGGCAGAGCACCTACAACATCTCACCAGTACAGTACACAGAACTGAGATAGCAATAAAGGAGAGCAAGAAGTTTATGGATGGTATAAACTTAATTTTGGGAGATATTCTTCAATTAATAACTACCCAACTACAAGGTTGAGGTTATGTATTGGTACAACTACAAATCTACTAACCTTTGTCATTGATGCCAAAAGGGGAGTAGTAGATGAGAAAATTCAAAACATAGGGATCACATGCTCAGGGGGAGTCCTCATATTTTTGGTAACATTTTTTTGGTATACACTTTTTTGGATAACTTTTTGAAATTTCTCATGAGTGTTTCCATCAATGCCAAAAGGGGAGATTGTTGGCATATGGACACTCCAATGAGACATTGCGTGTGATTGAAGGTTTTGTCATTGATGGCAACCTTGCAATCCTATGGCACCGGCAAGACATTATACTAGAAAAGCATTACATAGGCAACCTTACAATCCTATGGCACCGGTAAGACATCATACTAGCAAATCTTTACTCAAATAAAATAGTGCACCAGCATCAACAAAATCAATCTACACTAGCACCGGCACAGAAGATGTACACCGGCACAGAAGGAAATATGTATACCGACATAGAGGCCGACAGGACTTTTGATATGTAATATTTTGTTTATCATTATAAGCCGACTTGGAAAATTGTAAAATGACTCTTGTATATAAAAGAGATCATTGTAAGCATTTGTAGGACATGGATAGAATGTAATAAATAAATTATAAGGCAGACCTAATGTGCGAAATGTAGGTCAAGGCTATATGTAAAGAATAGAGCAAGAACCGGTACTGAATCTAGCATTGAAGATGCTATTGTAAAGCAGTACAGAATATTGGATTTATGTAAATCCTCATTGTAAGTCAGTGTGACTTCTTGTTGAGCAGTGAGCTCTAGGTAGTTGGCCTTCCTGCATGTGTAGGCCCCTATTGTAAGTAATATTCTCTTATTGGCCAGTAAGTGAATATTGTGGGTCACAAATCCCACTGAGGTTTTTCCCACACCGGGTTTCCTCATTAAACATCTTGTCTTATGGTGTTCTTTTCATGTGGATGCTTTTGATTCTGTTATTTGCATTAATTCTTGCATACCGGTATACTGTTACTTTATATTCTACATATTCAGTTTTAAGAAAATTTCATTACCAGTCAGATACTGATTCACCCCCCCTCTCAGTATCTATGGGAACCCTAACAGAGTCACACCTTGCTCAATAGGTAATTAAAGGATGTTTTAGTGGGCTTTCTTCACTCTACACTTATCTATTTACAAGTCAAACAATCAAACTCTCTTGGAATGCTCCCTATCAATTTGTGTTCTATAATTACTCTCAAGCATGACTGAGATTCACTAGAGTAAATTCAACCATAGCGTATCCAAACCTCCAACATATACTTGTAGGGGTCTTAGGGGGTGTTTTTTAGGTGTTTCAACTCCTTTCAAGTGGTTCTTCAATTGGTTTCTCACCATTTTCCCATCGCTCCCTCTTATTCCTATTTTCTAGGCCTAGTAACCCTAGAGCCCCAATTAGCCCTACCTTGCTGATTTTTGGGAAATTACTCAAAAAACACTCAAAGAACCCCCCAACACCTTTGGTGATTTGAGTATTCTTTTGGAAAAACTTTTGGATCCACTAGGGTAGGGTTTCTGGTCTATATGTACTAGTATGAATCCCAAAAATGGTACTTCTGAGGGTTTAGGAGTTAACAATCTTCTCTAATGGGTTTTGTTACTCTCTCCACCCTATAACACCTCCACCTCTTCAATGAGACTCTACCATGCATCACACTTCCATTCCAAACAATTCACACATTTACAACTACTCATTCCTGCAAGAAAAGACAAAATTGATAGTCATATTCCTAGTCGGACTATGGTAGATCCCGACTAGGATATGATAGCAAGTTGCTTCCAAACAACCTCCAGGCCATTTCAAAGAATATATACAATTTAAAAGGGTTCCATGACTTTAATCCCCATGGTAATTGAGCAAAACTCAAGGGATTTCAAGTTGGAACCATGACTGGGCTTATTGAACCCTTGCTTAGACCGAGAGAAGTGCAGTAAGAAACAATTTGCAAACACACACAAAAATTGCACTAAGGAAAGATAAAAACACCTCTTGAGAAACAAAATATTATACACTAAACCACCATTTAAAGAAGGGTAACAAGGTCAATCCATTTGGTACAGGCTACTACTACCAAAATGACAAAATTTAAGGCAAAATCTTGAAATTGTCTTCAAATTCTATTCAAACTTGCTCCTAGATTTTCCAACCCATTTACAATTGTTTAAAGAGAATTTTATATGTCATCTTGGTCATAACCAGCTCCTCATTGGTTTCCTAACCACCGATTTTCTCAAAAATGCAAAGTTGCTCAAAAAGTTACAAAAAATTATCAAGCAACAATGACAACTTTTGCTCAATTTTGCATTTTTGCCTTTTGTGCATTTCTATTAATACTAAACCTCCTAGGATGATTCCCTAACATCAAAATGACATGAATAAATTCCTAATAAGGATTTACAAGATGTTTTACATCATAATGCAAAATAATGCCATTTTAGGCTTACAAGGGCTCATTGGCCAAATATGAGAAAAACCAACAAACCTTGGTGACAATCACCCTTGAAATGACTACCAAAATCACATGTGGACCTCTAAATAGACCATTAATTCAAACATTGATCCAAAATAAGTAAAATCACACCAAAATTTTGATAATGCATCAACAAACTGGTTAAAAGCTAGGTGCTCTTGGACCATACTCCCCCAATGAGAAAGAAGTCAAGTGACTCCTTTAGGAAACAAAGAGAGGGGAATGCCAAGTTTAGAAAAGTCTACTTTAGGTACCCAAGTAGCCTTAGATGTTGGATGTTGTTGCCATTTGACCAAATTTTTCATATAGGTGGTGTGCCTTGTCTTCTTGAGAATTCTTGAATTCAATACCTTATCGGCTTGTGGCATGGTGGCAGGTGGAAAGAGAAGGTCTGAAAGTTCTTGAGATACCTCTAAGACTCTTCTACATTACTCTAGAAGTGTGCACTTATACTGTACCAAGTATGCAACATTAAATATAGGAGATAAAGCCATGTCTCCAGGTAGGTCAAGTTTGTAGGCATTGTTTCTTGACTTAGCCAAGACCTTACAAGGTCCAATCCTCCTCATCTGAAGTTTACTAGGGACACCTTTCTGAAGCCTTTATTTGTTCAAATGAACCATGACCAAGTCCCCAATAGAAAATTGTATATCCTTTCTCTTTGCATCTACTTTATCTTTTATCCTTTGAGAGGTGTCTAGTAGGGCTTGCCTAACCTGTTCATGAATCTCATGCATGTTGGCATTATGGATGAATTGATTGTGTTGCATTGATGTTTTGTCATTGATGTCAACACTAGCTTTTATGGTTGGTTACTGACAAATAGGTTTTGGTTACCAGTAGAAGATCCAGTGTTACCGATAGAAGAGACTATCTATTGGACACTTCCAGCATGTTTGGATCAATGGAGTATGTTTGATTTTATGTGTTACATGTTCCTTGAGCATGTTTTGGTCAGTTGGTATTGACTTGTTAATCGGATGCTATCATACACTCTTGTAAACCCTTACCAGCATTGGTTTAAGGTTTAACCGGCAGAGCTTTCACTGAGAAATCTTTACAGGATGCATAAGTGGTGTTGGTGCAGCTTCTAGATGGATTTTAGGAGACTGAAGATGTTCTTTGATTGTGCTTCAACTGCTTGAAGACATTGGTTTGGCATGGTGGACTCTGAATAGGTCTAGTGCCTATCTAGGTTATGGACTAGTATCATGTTAACGTGTACTCTACATGTTACTAGGATGTTTTGGGATGTTCTATGGATTGGTTATTATTGTTTTAGTCTTAAGCCAACATGGTATATCGTTGTAATATGAATTTATGTAATGATCTTATTGTAATATCTTTAGGTGGCCGACATAATTGGTTTAGGCCTTAGGGTTGGTTTAAAATGATGTAAGATCTCATTGAAGATTATGGGATGGGAATGAAAAATTATTCGTGGTCTTGAAATGCAATATCATATGCGAAGGAGATTTGGTCGATCATAGGTGATTGAATTAGGATTATGGAAGAGGTCAAATGCCTTCGGTATTGAGCTTAGCTAAGACTGTAATCAGGCATGGTAGATGCTATCTTTGGCAGTTCATTACTCTAGATTGTTGTCCATTTATCTTGAGGTGGTCATAACTTCTTTGTAGTCAGTGAGACTCTTTTGTAATGAGTAGTACGCTCTAGGTAGTGTGCCTTCCTGCATGTGCAAGCCCCTCATTATATCACATACTTTCTGCAAAAGTATCATTTGACTGTGGGTAGGCTTCCCACTATAGTTTTTCCCTTTCTTGGTTTTCCATGTACAAATCATGGTGTTATGTGGTATGGTTTCTTTGAATTGATTACCTGTTTAATTGTTAAGTTGTATTGTTTACCGATATCTATTTCTTCTTTGCATGTACTTAATCTGGTTAAATGATATTAAGTGGATTAAATGATGTTAGGAACTGGAAGGACAATTGAGAGGGGGGTGGTGAATCAGTTGTCAATGAATTTCAATCCTGGTAAACCAATCTTAATGCTGGTTAAACAAATCAACAACGTATATCAATACTAGTGAAACTTAATGCATGAAACAGAAAGAGAAACAATATCCACAACACATAACACAAATATTTTTAACGTGGAAACCCTGTAAAGAGAAAAACCACGGTGGAAAACCTTGCCCACAATCATATGATACTATTGTAGATAGTATGTGTATACCAATGGGGTCTGCACATGCAGAAAGGCCAACTGCCCAGAGCACACTACTCAATAATGGGAGTCGCACTAACTACAGTAGGATGGTTAAATCCTAGAATAATGTATTGCTTCAAATTGCATCTGCAATGCTGGATTCAGTATCGGTTTAGGTTCTGATAAACACCTTTAAACCTTCCTTTAACCTTAAAATGATGTCTGCTTGATTCACTCTATGATCTGCTCATATGATCTTCAATATTCACACATACCATGTTGCAATACCATACCATGACCTATTGACATTATAGTAAGAAAGATTGTTGATATTCAATAAGGATATTGAGAAGGTTGTTGAAGATTATTGATATAACTAAAGAAGGATGATAACTATCTTTATAACATTATTTTGTCATTGATGTCAAGAAATTGATTATCTGATTCAATATGATGTTGCCATATCTTGAGAAGATTGATTAGAAGAGAATTAAGATGTCGATAAAAGACAAAGAAAGATTGTGATGAATAAAGGGAGGAATAAGTTATTCAATGGGAAACTATTACCAAGTTAGACAACGATGAGATCATGATGTTTAGATTGTTTTGATATCCTACATATGTTGTTGATTGTAAGGTTAATACTATACTATGTAATCGAGCAAGGAACCTAGTCGGTAAACCCTAAGGTTATTGATATCGGTTAATAAAGGCGAAATGTCTACCGAGTAAAGTTTAGTAGTTACCAAGTTACAATCGAGTTATGATAGTGCACATGGGATGGATAAAAGCATTATTTAATGAAGGACAATGATTAGCTAGAAATGTATAAATGATTGGTATGCCGTGTATGAAGTTTGTTAAGTATCTATGGTGAAGGAAAATCGGCAGAAAGATCTATAGCACAGATTGAACCGCAATAACCTTATGCAAGTTCCAAGATGGGAATGCAAGTCTCGAGGTAAGGTAAAACATTTTCAGATCGAAAGGATACATTGAACCTAGTCAAGTTTGAAGATCTGATGGCTAAGATTAATCATGAGAAATGTGATCAAGGAGATTTAGCGGTTAGCAATTGTTTATAAATAAGGAATTGTTGATAAACAATGTATGCAGGCAAGTGTATGCACAAGGATGCTACATAGTGATTACCGAGCACAGAAGCTTGAAGACTTGTTTGAATAACAAAGTAGAGAGCCTAGCAGAGGGACAAGATAAGTCCTATGACTAGATTGTTTTGAGCAAATAAGAATATGCTTTAGCATTTTAGATGTGAAGTTGCAGATAGATTTTATTACTGTTATTTTGTAAGTGACAGAAAATCTCTTAACCGAGTGGACTTAACAATCTTATATGTAAACCCTCTAGCAAGGTAACATTCTAAGTGAGTGTTTGAAATCCTTTAACAAGGTCACTTCTAACATAGTGAAGATCCTAACAGATCTGAGGGAAATCCCTTAACCGGGTCACATCTAGCAATGTGTTGGTAATCTTTAATAGGATTTGCTTTTAACCAAGCATACTCTAGAAGAGTATATTTCTTAGTGGGTCAGAAATACCATAGTGGTTTTTCCCTATTTTGGTTTCCATGTTAAATCTGGTGTTATGAGTGTTGTTATGATTATGTGTTCTTAAGTTTGCATGTTTAATAGTTTTTGGTTAAGTTGCTGAAGTATAAGTTACCGAGGTTGAATCAGTTGATTTTATGGAAGTTTAAGTTTGTATGATTCACCCCCCCCTCTCATCTTGTTAGCTATTGGCATCTATACTTTACATTAAGTATCAGTACTAACATGACCATGCATTCATCTCACAAATGAGATCTTACATTTATACAAAACCTAAGACCAAATACTAAGGTCGGCTCACTAAGAATATTACATTCAGATCAATTGCAAAATAAGTCTTGATGTGATACCAGATGTTGGCCTCAATACAATAACTAATAATAAATCATCTCCATAACATGTCATGCTGATCTGGAATAGATAACGTATATCGGTCCATAGCCTAGACCTATTTGTTGGTAACAACAAATATGTCAACCCGATTAGACTAATAACCAAAACACCAAAACCAAGTATCTAAGCCATGTCTTTGACATAATCAAGTGATCTCCAGATGATAACAAGTTATCATCAGTACCAATAAACCATATAACCCACCGATGAGTATATACTGGTGACCGTGCATAAGTCACTGACCTTGCCGGTGAGCACAATGTGTTAGTTCAATAGTAAACCAATATAACCATAGTGCCAAATCAACAATGTAGATCTCCAAAAGGATAAGTGTTGACATCAATGACAAAACCAATGCAACACATCCATAATACCAACAAATGATATAATCCGTGAACAACTGATTCACCCCCCCCTCTTAGTTGTTCACTGGTTATCCTAATAGTGCATGGATTGAGCCATGTCCATAGCATGTCCACTCTTCTATCCCATCTTCCCAATATCTCTGAGCTCTAACACACCTCTAGGATGAATGCCATAAACCACCTCAAAAGGGCTCTTACCGGTTGATCTATTCACACTATCATTGTAGGCAAACTCATCTTGATGGATGATCTGATCAAGCTTGTCCATACTCCTTTGTCAAACATCTAAGAAAGTTCCCAAGTTTTCTATTTACCACCTCTATTTGGCCATCCGTTTGGGGATGGTAGGCTAAACTGAAAGATAAGTTGGTACCCAATCTCTACCATAAAGTCTTTCAAAAATGACCAATAAACTTTGCATCTCTATCTGATACTATAATGATAGGTAAGCCATGAATCCTAATGACTTCTTTGAAAAACAAGTGAGCAATATGACTAGCATCATGAGTCACCTTACATGGAATAAAATGGGCCATTTTTCTAAATCTATCTACCACAACATAGATGCTATCAAATCCTGATTTGGTCTTGGGAAAACCAACAACAAAATCCATACTTACACACTCCCATGGCCGATTAGGGATAGGTAAAGGTTGATAAAGACTAGCATTAGAAGAAGTACCCTTGTCTCTTTGACAAACCACACATTTCTCCACATATTTTCTGATATCCCTTTGCATTTTTTGCCAATAGTAGAATTTTTGGACAAGTTCCAAAGTCTTGTTCAATACAAAATATCCACTTAAGAAACCATTGTGCTTCTCTTGCATCAAATTTTCTCTCATGGACCCTCAAGGTACAAAAAATTGTCCTCCTTTAAACAAAAGACCATCTTGTAAGGTAAAATCTTCATATTCACCATGAAAATAATTTCTAAACTCTTGACAAACCTTGTAGATGGTAGAAAAGTCTTCATCATCTTGGTATAACCCCTTGAAAATATCCAGTCCAATGCTCTTGAGATGCACTTCTTGAACTATTAGAAACCTTCTACTTAATGCATCAACAACTCTATTACATTGACCTTTCTTATGTTTAATGGTAAAAGTATATGATTGCAAATACTCTACCCATTTGATATGCCTATGATTCAACTTTTCTTGTGAGTTGAGGAAACTAAGAGCCTGGTTATCAGTATAAACCACAAATTATTTAGGAAGAAAATAATGCCTCCATTTCCTAAGTGATTGAACAAGTGCATATAACTCCAAATCATAAGAAGAATAACTTTTCTTGGCATCATTGAGCTTCTCACTGAAAAATGCTACCAGTCTGTTGTCTTCACTTAATACCGCTCCAACTGCTATGTTGCTTGCATCACATTCTATGGTGAAGATATTGTCAAAGCTTAGAAGAAATAGTATCGATTGAGTAGCCACCTTTGTCTTTAAGAGATCGAATCCTCTTTGTGCTTCTTTTGTCCATTAAAACTTAGTCTTCACACCTCCTTTGATTGTGTCAAGCATAGGTGCACATATTTTACTGAATCCTCTGATGAACTTCCTATAAAATTATGCCAAACCATGAAAACTCCTCACTTCACTTGTTGTATTAGGTATAGGCCAACTGATTATGGCTTCCACCTTAGAGGTATCCATCTTCAAATCACCACTTGATATTACAAGCCCAAGATATATCAATTCATGTTTCATGAACACACATTTCTCCAAATTGATCATTAGTTGCTCATCACATAATTTCTTCAATACAATCTCTATATGCTTAAGATGTTCATCTCTAAACTTGCTAAAAATTAAGATGTCATCTAAATAAACAACAAAAAATTTACCAATATAATCCTTAAGTACTTCATTCATGAGTATCATGAATGTGCTAGGGGAATTTGTGAGTCCAAATGGTATAACAAGTCATTCATAAAGTCCTTATGTGGTCTTGAATGCTATCTTCCATTCATCTCCGTCCTTGATTCTGATTTGGTGGTAACCACTCTTGAGGTCTATCTTGGTGAAGTATTCAACACCTCCAAAACAATCCATCAAATATTATATTCTTAGAATAGGAAACCTATACTTGATTGTAATCTGGTTGATAGCTCTAGAATCAGTGCAAAGTCTCCAAGTACCTCCCTTCTTTGGGGCCAAAACAACAGGAACTGCACATGGGTTGATGTTCTTCCTTATCAGACCATTATCCAAGAGTTCTTGTATTTGTTTAGCTACCTCTTTATTCTGCTCTGGTGTCATTTTATAAGATTCCTTATTAGGCAATGAGGCTTTGGGTATGAAGTCAATTTGGTGACTTATGGCATGTTGAGGAGGCAAGGTTGTAGGTGCTCCATCACTGATAATGTACTTAAACTGATTTATAATTTGTTGCACTTCATTGGGAATGCATACTTTCTTATCCTTGCTTTCTTCTTTTGGTTTTACTACAAGAACAAACCCCAGTCCTTCTCCTTCCTTGAGAGTGTTAAGGGAATCCTTCTCACCCACTAGCAGCACATTGGAACCTTTAGTTCTTCCCTCTTCTTGGTCTCCTATGGACTGAATTTTATAGGTGATCCCATCTTTTTGAAAAGTATAGGAATTCTTTTCCCCATGGTGTATTGCTTTCCTTTCAAATTTCCAAGTCCTACCTAGGAGTAGGTGGCATGCATCCATTGGCAAGATGTCACACAATATTTTGTCCTTCTAGCCTCCTATAGTGAACTCCACCCAAGTTTGTTCATTCACTAGAACATGCTGCCCCTTGTTGAGACAAGTAACCCTATAAGGATCACTATGTGGGATTCTTTGTAGGTTGAGCTTACTTATTTCTTCTTCTGACACTATGTTATCAGTGGAACCTGAATCCACCACCACTCTACACACTTTACCCATAATCTTGCACTTCATCCTAAACAAGGATCTTCTTTGGTTAGGTTCCTCCTTAACTGGTTCTTTGATCAAGACTCATCTCATCATGAGATTCTCTCCAACCTTAGAATCTAAACTCACTTCCGATGCCTTTACATTTGTTGCATCTTCTTGAATATAGCTTACTCTCCTCTCACTTCCTTGTGATGATGAAGACTTATTAGGACATCTGTAGGCTGAGTGCCCAAGTTGATGGCAATTATAGCACTTCATTGTGGAGAAATAGGACCCTCTTCCTGATCCATTAGACCTTCCTCTATAGTTGCTCTTGCTATTGGAATCCCCACTCTACTCTACCAACTTGGATTCCCCTTGGGATCTTTGGTCTACACTTCTTCCACCATAGCTACCTCTATGACCCCTGCCATCTCTTCCCCTACCTCTACCTTTATTGCTTTTCTCTTATTTCATTTTACTCTTCTCTTCCACCTTGAGTGCCAATTGATAGCACTTATGAATAGTACTAGGACAAAACAAACTCAACCCTTCTTGTATATTCCATCTCAAGCCATTCAAGTACCTAACTACCTTGATGATTTCATCTCCCACCACCTTAGATCTTAGACACAACCTCTGAAATTATTCAGTGTAGCTGCTCACATCTAGTTCTCTTTGTCTCAAGTTTTGTCTCCTCTTGTGTGATTGAATTTCATAGTCTTCAAGGATATAGGCTTCTCTCACCTTGGCTAGCATTTCTTTCCAAGTGGCAATTGGGTTCTTACCCTCCTTTTGTCTCTCCTCTTAGATGAACTTCCACTAAGTCAAGGTTTCTCCTCTCAATCTAGATTTGGCTACCTTCACCTTTTGTGCTTCACTAATCCCATCACATTCAAAGTAATTCTCTAATCCTTCAATCCATTCCATGACCACTTCTAGTTCCATTTTTCCACAAAAAAGTGGCACTCCTTCTATGGATTTCCCTCCTAAGGCTTTGATGGCTCTAAGGAAAGGTTCTTCAGGTAGTATAGGATCAAGTTCAAGTGTTCCATCCTCTTTTACTACTTCTTTACCCTTCCCTTCATTGGTTTTGATTATTACCTTCTCAGTCTTGTCTTCAACTTCACCTAGTTTTCTCTCCAACTATTGCAATATTACCCTGAGGAGTCTATTCTCTTCCTCTTGATCTTCTACCTTTTTGGCTAACTCTGCATTGGTCGCCATATTTTCTCCTACTAACTTAGTCTCTGACATCAATGAGTTCCTTCCCAAATCGTAGCTTGCTCTGATACCACTTTGATGGGGAGAGATTCTCAAGAGAGTCACACCTTGCTTAATAGGTAGTTAAAGTATGTTTTAGTGGGCTTTCTTCACTGTACACTTGTCTATTTACAAGTCAAACAATCAAACTCTCTTGGAATTCTCCCTATCAATTTGTGTTCTATAGTTACTCTCAAGCATGGCTAAGATTCACTAGAGTAAATTCAACCATTAGCCTATCCAAACCTCCAACATATACTTGCAGGGATCTTAGGGGGTGTTTTGTAGGTGTTTCAACTTTGTTCAAGTGGTTCTTCAATTGGTTTCTCACCATTTTCCCATCACTCCCTCTTCTTCCTATTTTCTGGGCCTAGTAGCCCTAGAGCCCCAATTAGCCCTACCTTGCCAGTTTTTAAGCAATTACTCACAAAACACTCAAATAATCCCCCAAATGATTTTATGATCCGAGTACCCTTTTGGACAAAATTTTGGATCCACTAGGGTAGGTTGTCTGGTCTATCCATACTAGTACGGATCCCAAAAATGACACTTTTGAGGGTTTAGGAGTTAACAGTCTTCTCCAATGGGTTTTGTTACTCTCTCCACACTATAACACCTCCACCTCTTCACTGAGACTCTTCTATGCATCACACTTCCATGTCGAACACTTGGCACATTCACAAGTTCTCATTCCTGGAAGCAAAGACAAAATTGACAGTCATATTCCTAGCCGGGCTATGGTAGAGCTCGCTTAGGATATGATAGCAAGTTGCTTCCAAATAACCTCTAGGATAATTAAAAGAATATATACATTGTAAAAGGGTTCCATGACTTGAATCCCAAGGGTCATTGATCAAAAATCAAGGGATTTCAAGTTGGAACCATGACTGGGCTTCTTGAACCCTTGCTCAGACCGAGAGTAGTGCAGTAAGAAAAAAATTGCAAACACACACCAAACTGGCACTAAGGAAAGATACAAACACCTCTTGAGAAAAAAAATATCATACATTAAACCACCATGAAATAACATTAACAAGGTCAATCCATTTGGTACAGACTGTTGCTACCAAAATGACAAAATTCAAGGCAAATTTTGGAAATTGTCTTCAAATTCTATTCAAACTTGCTCTTGGATTTTCCAACCCATGTACAATCATTCAAAGAGAATTTTATATTCCATTTTGGTCATAACCAACTCCTCATTGGTTTCCTAACCACCAATTTGCTCAAAAATGCAAAGTTGTTTAAAAAGTTGCAAAAAGTTGTCAAGCAACAATGATAACTTTTGCTCAATTTTGCTTTTTTGCCTTTTGTGCATTTCTATTCATACTAAACCTCCTAGGATGATTCCCTAACATCAAAATGACATGACTAAATTCCTAATAAGGCTTTACAAGATGTTTTACATCATAATGCAAAATAATGCCATTTTAGGCTTACAAGGGCTCATTTGCCAAATTTGAGAAAACCAACAAACCTTGGTGACAATCACCCTTGAAATGACTACCAAACACACATGTGGACCTATAAATAGTCCATTATTCAAACATTGATCCAAAATAAGGAAAATCACACCAAAATTTTGAAAATGGATCAACAAACTGGCTAAAAGCTAGGTGCTTCTACACCAACCTGTACCTCAGGTATATCCATAGGCTCCCCCTTTGGCCCCCTCAACCCCTGCTTGTACTTGTTGGAATTGGTTGTTCATTGATACTCCTAGGGTTTTTTTTTTTATCATTGATATCAACGTATTCCTTTGAGCTATTCTAGTGAGTTTGGAAAAGGTTTTTGGTCTGGTTTTGTAGTTTGGTTTTGTTGATCACTGTTTTGCAGAATCTAGTATTCCCTCCGGTATATTACTGTGTAATCAAATCTTGGGCGAGATTTTGGATTTTTTTTTTGGATGATATTTTATATCTTCATTTCATATGGTTCATGATTTGATTCTCTACAAGTTATCTTTTCTCGTGACAATTGCTGATTGGTTGTGTTCTTGAGCTTTGAGACGTTGACCGATGAAGATTTGAAAAGAGGTGTTGGTGCAACTGTTCCAGATGATTCTAACATTCTTGATGGTTTTTCTTAGTCGTGTCCTATTTTTTTTGGTGATCTGCATTGATCGTTGTGCGATTTTTGGTGATTTCTATGAACCAGTAATAATTTATGTGTTATGCAGTATTTATGGTGTTGTAGTGTGTTGCGGTTGATCTTGGTGGGATTTTTGGTGGATCTAATCATTTGGGAATTTAAATTAGGTCCATGCTATGTAATTTAAATCACAATATTAGTCTGGTGGTCGATCTTTGTATCATGTAATGTAATTTTTATAATTATGGGTTGAGGGTTGAGGGTTTAGTCGACCTTGCTATCAAGGTTGATGATTTGTATATATAGGTGATATACTTATGTAATTTAGGTGTTGGTATTGTGCCTTCATTATCAGAGAGAGGTAAATATATGAACAAGGATATATCATTCACCGAAGTGTTGTGGTGACATTGGTGTTGTAAAGCACATAACTGGGCTTAATTGGAACTGTCATCAGGCATTTGTAGATGTTATTATTGCAGTTTATTCCTTCCAGATTATATTCTGAATTATATTGTAAGTTAGTGTGACTTCCCTAAGGGTTGTAGCCTTCCAGGCATACATATTTTGAGCAGTGAGCTCTAGGTAGTGTGTTTGAATGCATGTGCATTCCCCATTATAATATTTTCACATACCACTATAGAGTATCATCTTATTGTGGGTAGGTTCCCACCATCGTTTTTCCCTTAACCGGTTTTTTGATGTCAAAATCTTGGTGTTGTGTGTTGTGCTATTAATTTGCTTCATTGTTATTGCTGTGGTTTATCAGTTAATGTCTTGGAGTTTAATTTTCTTTGATCTGATGAAGACTGATTCCCCCCACTCCCCCCCCCCCTCAGCTCTCCTTCTTGATTGATGCTAACAATTGGTATCAGAGCTAGATCCTCTGGTAAAAGTTTAATCACTTGAGAAGATCTGGGATGGAAGCTCAAGGTATTCTTTCCAAGAAGGACAATATCAAGTTTGATGGAAGCAACTACACTGTATGGAAGAAACAGATGGAAGTGCATTTGAAATGTCTTAGAGAAGATTATTGGAAGATTACTAAGAATGCCTATGTTGTTCCTTGGAATGGACCATCCACTTTTGATAAGGTTAAAGAGGCTGAATATAACATCAAAGTGAAGGAAGCATTACTCAGTGCCCTGACTGATTCTGAAATGATAAATGTTATGGAACTTCACACTGCACATGAGATCTGGGTAAAGCTTGAGATCCTGTATGAAGGTGATAGTCAATTGAAAGTTGCTAAGTTGCAGAGTTTAAAAGGAAAGTATGAGACATTGAATATGGGAGATGATGAGAACATACATTCATACATGGCTAAGGTGAATGAGCTTGTCCTTGGTATCAGATCTACCGATGGGAAGATTGAAGATGAGATTATTTCTAAGGTGCTAAGATCTTTGCGTTGCTGCTATTGATGAGATCCAGAGTGTAACTACAATAACAAGAGATGTATTGGTTGGAAAACTCTCTACATTTTAGTTGAGCTAATTTGGAGAAACACATGGAAAGTTTGAGACAACATTCAAAGCATCAACATATTTTTTTGGTAAGAAAAAATATGATCCTGATGAGTGCATGATATCTAGTTATGAAAGAGAAAGGATAGAGATAGCAGAGAAAGAAAGAGAGCTTGATGAGATTGAAGCATTGATTGCCTGGAGATTGCCTAAAGGTGTTGGTAAGTATGATAGAAAGTTTCCCTTGAAATGTTTTTCCTATAATAAGATAGGACATTTTTCTTCTATATGTCTGGAGAGAATGGCTAAGTATGACATACATGATAAGTTTGATAGAAATGATAGATATGAGAAGCATGAAAAATATGATAAGCCTTATTAGTCTAACTGGAAGTTTAGGAAACAAAAGAATTGTTATTATGTTGCAGATGAAGGTGTTATAATGAAGAATCAGAAGGAAATTCTTGTCACTACTATTAAAAGAATATTCATATATCTAAAGGGAACTACAAATTATGGTTTATGGTATCCAAAGAATGATGATTTCATGTTGTGTGCTTACACTGATGCAGATTGGGTAGGTGATGTTGATGACCGAAAGAGTACTAGCGATGGAGAATTGTTTTTAGGTAAGAATTTGGTTTCATGGTCCAACAAGAAAAAGGATTCGATATATTTATCTACTACTAAATTTGAGTACTTTGCTACTACTAGTAAGCGCACTTAGATAGTATGGATGAAGCAAATATTGAAAAATATCATAGTTATTTATGATGAGCCTATTGTTATATACTGTGATAATTCTAGTGCTATAAACATGTCTAATAATCTGGTGCAACATTCAAAGACTAAGAATATATCAATAAAATATAATTAGTTGAGAGAAAAAGTCGATGAACAGAAGGTGAAGCTAGAATATGTATCTACAAAGGAACAAATTGCTGATATTTTCACCAAGCCTTTTCTTGCAGATAGATTTGTCTATCTGAGAGAAAAGTTAGGGGTCTCCACCCCTTCTGATGAGAACTAGATTCATTGATTTGCATTGATCTGGTGGAATTGAGAGCCTTGTTCTTTTATCTGGATTGATGAGTTGGTGTTTCTCCTCTGCTGGAGTAGTTTGTTGATTTGATTGCATTTCCCAAGGAGAGAGATTAATGATTCTATTTTGTGAGAGAGTTTTATTTTCTATTTTGGTGATCTTTGGCATTGTTGTCAAAGGGAGAGTGAGATCATGTGAAAAATTGCTTTATCTATCTTAATCTTAGGGGGTGTTTGCTTGTGATATCTTCTTTCTTTGCATTGACTATTTTTACCATTCATATGTTGCCATCAATGCCAAAGGGGGAGATTGTTGGATTTGGTTGTTACTTGTTGTTGCTAGGGTATGTTGTTGTCATTGATGTCAACATATTCCTGTGAGTTATTCTGGTGAGTTTGGAAAAGGTTTTTGGTCTGGTTTTATAGTTTGGTTTTCTTAATCATTGTTTTGTAGAATCCAATATTCCCTCCTGTATATTTCGGTGTGATCAGATCTTGTGCTTAGGTTTTGGATTATTGATTAGGTTGATCTTGTGTATCTTCATTTAAGATGGTTTATGATTTGGTGTTCCGCAAGTTATCTTTCCTTGTGATAGTTGTTGATTGGTTGTGTTCTTGAGCTTTGAGACGTTGATTGATGAAGATTTGAAAAGAGGTGTTGGTGCAACTATTCCAGGTGATTCAAACATGCTTTATGGTGTTTCCTAGTCATGTCCTATTTGTTTTGACAATTTGCATTGATCATTGTGCAAGTTTTTGGTGATTTCTATGAATCAGTGATAATTTGTGTGTTATGCATATTTCTCGTGGTGTCGCGTGTTGCGGTTGATCTTCATAGGATTTCTAGCAGATGTAATCATTTTGGAATTTGAATTAGGTCTATGCTATGTAATTTAAATCATAATATTCATTTGATGGTCGATCTTTGTAGCATGTAATGTAATTTTTGTAATTATGAGTTGAGGATTGAGGGTTTAGCCGATCTTGTTATCAAGGTTGATGATTTGTATATATAAGTGATATACTTATGTAATTTAGGTGTTGGTATTGTGTATGCATTATTATAGAGAGTTAAATGTGTGAACAAGGATATATCATTTAGCAAAGTATTGTGGTGAGATTAGTGTTGCAAAGTAGACAACTGTGCTTAACAAAAACTGTCATCGAGCATTTGTAGATGCTATTATTCTAGTTCATTCCTTTCGGATTGTAGTTTGAATTATATTGTAAGTCAGTGAGACTTCCTTGAGGGTTGTAGCCTTCTGGGCATATATCTTTGATGGTATGATGAAATAATAAGGATTTTGTCAACTACTAAGAGGGGGGGTGTGAATCAGTAGATGAAAAACTGACATAAACTTTCACCAATCTCAAAAACAACCTCTCAATGCAAACTCTAAACTGACTGGTTTAAATACCAACCTTGAAATGCAATAATACTGATAAGTTAAACTGGTTGACTGTTATAACAGACTAATAGTAAAACAACTCTGAAACTCTCAAAACCTTTTAACCAAAGCATCCAAATACTTTACTGACATAAGTAAAACATATTTTAGATTGTTGTTGATTAACATAACATATCAGTGGATTTAGTAGTTAAGCAATTCAACCATAGTAAACATAACCACAAAAACATTCACCAATTGACACAATATTTTTGACGTGGAAACCCAAATGGGAAAAACCATGGTGGGGATGAAAACCCACAAGTATTCTGAACTCTTCTGAAGTTCGCCCTATTAGGAGCCAACCCTGTTAAAGCTTTACAAAAGTCCTGTTAAGAATAAATCCTTTTAGGGACCACCCAGTTAAGGGATTGACTACAATGCCCTATTAGAAGCAATACCCTATTAGGAGTAACCTCAGTAGAGGATTTGAAATTTAAGCTAACGGACCACCTATTTAGAGGATTTTAATAAAACTAAGCATGTTAGAGCTTACCTGATTAGGGGATTTAGTTGTTGTAATTGTTAGAAAACAATAGGGGTTTGCTGATCTGTTTGAATAGAACTACACTCGCTTGTTAAGATCCTTTTCATGCTCCTATCTGCCCTTACACAAATTATAGATACATCATCTGGTTTGGCAACCACACTCTCACTGTCAACTACAAATTTCCAACACTACAACAAAACAACTCATCAACCTTATAAAAAAAACAATAGGTCGGTAACTCATCACAAACCTAATTCTCTCATAGAGATTACAAACAAATTTGGTTCAAGTATGACTGTTTGATTACAAAATAATAACTGCACATCATTCAAGATGTCCTTGACTGCTCCTTGATCACTGCTTCTTCTAGCACTATAACTCATCACATGGTTTACATTACATGTAATGAACTTGCTCATTCCCAAGATAAAAACCGTTATTTCTATGCACCAAAAACTATTTGAAACTCTTCTCATACAACATGCATACATGTCATAATCATTACCACTCATCATTAGATCATAAACCAATATGATCAATTCACCAAACTTCATCGGTTAGGGTTTATCATATCAACAGGTAGGGTTTACCGATTCACCTTTCCATTTCATAGCAATATTGGTTTCCTCCACAAATTCACCTACCGGTTACAGTTCCCTTCACTAGCTCTCCTACCAGTTAGAAAACAATATTATAATGACATCATTACCGGTTAATTGACATCAATGACAATATAACATTTTATTAATGCAATCTTCATGAAAATGCCAACAATCTCCCCCTTTGGCACTGATGGCAATACAAGTATCAATACCCTTGATTACTATGATTATGAATAGGAATCCTGGTTTACATTTTAGCATGTACTCTCCTTGTCTTCAGCCGGTAACTGGCTATAGATCAATCATACAATTCTTCTCCCCATAATCACATAGTTCTTCTCCCCCTTTGACAACAATGCTAAAGTGAAAGTAAAACATGCAATGTCAAACTTCACTGTTTAAGCATCATCAACCTGCAACTTGATTCTCCCCCTATGGAATAACTCCACTCTACACCAATCCTATCATAAAATTTTGCAAGTAGATCCAAGACTGATGTAATCTACATCATGCTCAACTGACCTCGTGTAGGGGTACAACCCCTAGCTAACTTCTAAGATACTCAAAAGTAGTCTTAGGTAGAGATTTAGTAAAGATATCTACAAGCTACTCCTTGGTAGAAACATGCTCCAATAACACATCTTTACTCTACACTTTCTCTCTCAAGAAATGATACTTCAATTGAATATGCTTGGTTTGTGCATGCAAAACAGGGTTCTTTGAAATATTTATGGCACTAGTATTATCACATAAGATATTTATTGGATCTGAAAAACTTCATCTTGAATCCTTCCAAAATGTGTTTCATCTAAATAGCATGGGTACAATTTATATAAGCTGCTACATACTCAGCTTTAGCAGTAGACTGTGATATATAGCTTTTCTTCTTGCTACTCCATGAAACAAGTCTTCCTCCAAGAAAGAATGCTCCACTGGTTGTGCTTATCCTATCATCAACATTACCTGCCTAGTCTACATCTGTATACACCTTCAAATCAAAGTTACCTGCATATGGATACCATAATCCATAGTCAATAGTACCTTTCAAATATCTGAATATCCTCTTGGTTGCTATCAAATGTGTTTCCTTTGGATTCTTCTGAAATCTGGTAGCTAAACCAACTGCATGAGCTATATTCGGTCTGCTATGAACAACATAGTGCAATTTCCCAATCATTGATCTATACTCTTTTTCATCAACATATGTGGCTTCATCTTCCTTAGACAATTTGCAACCTGTAACCATTGGTGTCCCAACTAGTTTACAGTCACTCATTCCAAACATCTTTAATACCTCTTTCACATATTTAAATTGTGTGATAAAAATAGTACTCTTCATTTGCTGTATTTGCAAGCCTATGAAATTTTTTATCTCTCCCACTAGAGACATCTCAAACTCACTTTTCATTTTTATTTGCAAAGTCATTTATCATGTCATCATTGCCTCCAAATATGATATCATCCACAAACACTTCACTAACCAATATCTTATCTCCTTCAGATTTGAGATATATGTTACTATCTTCACTAGTTCTCTGAAAACCTATCTTCATCAAGTGTGAATGTAACCTTTCATACCATGCTCTCGGTAATTTATTTAACACATATAGTGCCTTGTGCAATTTACATACCATGTCTTTTGCATCTATCAAAGAATAACCATTCGACTACTCAATGTATACTTCTTCTTCCAGTATCTCATTCAAAAATTCTGACTTTACATCCATCTGATATACTTTGAATCCCTTATATGCTGCAAATGCAAGTAAAGTCCTAACACCTTCCATTCTAACAACTGCTGAAAAAGTCTCACTGTAGTCTTCTCGTTCTTCTTGTGCATAACCTTTGCAAACCAATCTAGCTTTGTTTTGGACTACTACTCCATGTTCATTTAGTTTATTCTTGAATACCCACTTAGTACCTATCACATTTTTATTCACTAGTCTAGGTACTAGGGTCCATGTATTGTTCTTCTCAATTTGATCAAGCTCCTCCTATATAGCTTTAATCTAGTGATCATCTCCAAATGCTTCCTTAGCAATTCTAGGCTCAATAGTGGAGATCATGCAGGAATTCTCTCTAATTATCCTTCTGGCCAATACTCCATCATCCTTATCTCCAATAATCTGGTCAAGATTGTGATTGATTTTGACATACCTCAGAATGATATGATCATTATCTTTTGGTTCTTCTTCTTCATTATCATCATCTTCTTCTGAATCTACCTGTTTCAGTTGAACTAGTACAACAACATTCTCTTTACCAGTTTTAGGTTTCACCAGTTCTGGCTCCAAAATTAGAATGCAAGGATCTTCATCATTTTTCTCCATATTGGTTTCCCTTGAGACTTTAGGATACTCATCCACTCGAACATCAACACTCTCAATGATTCTCTGTGTCTGGTTGTTATAACATTTGTAGGCCTTACTCTTGGTGGAGTAACAAAGAAATATGCCTTCATCACTTTTAGCCTCAAACTTGCTAACATAGTCACCTCTCTTAATAAAATATTTACTGCCAAATATATTAAAGTAACCGACATTAGGTGATCTACCATATCAGTATTCATAAGGAGTCTTATCCGTACCTCTCTTTACCAAAATCTGGTTCATAGTGTAGATAGTTGTGCTGACAACTTCTCTCCAGAAAGTTTTTTCTACACCTCCTTGTATCAACATCATTCTAGCAGCTTCAACAACTGACCGATTGTTCCTCTCTACAATACCATTCTATTGTGGTGTCCTCGGTGCAGAAAGTTGTTGTTTGATACTATTTTCTTCATAATATCTAGTGAATTCACCACCTTGATTAGTCCTTAGACACTTTATCTTCTTACCACTTTCCTTTTCAGCTAAGGCCCTGAATGCCTTGAACTTACTAAATTCTTCTGTTTTATCTTCAAGAATGTGACCCACATGATTCTTGAGAAATCATCAGTGAAGATCATAAAATATCTGTCACCTTGAATTCTTTTGGTCCTTATTAGTCCACAAAGATATGTATGAACCAAATCTAACAAATGTTCCGCTGAAAAAGATCTTCTCTTAAAAGTTGAGGATGTCATATTTCTCAACTGACATTCCTTATATAGAGAATTAACCGATTTTTCCAAATGGGGCAAACCTCTCATCATCTTAGACTTAGTCACTTTGACAATGTTATCAAAAATTATATGATAAAATCTCCTATGCCAAAGCCAACTATCATCTACTTTAGCAATTAAATAGTTGTTGACTTTAGGATTTAGGTGAAATAGGTTTCCTTTAGTCTGCTTGTCGGTTGCAATTAGTTCACCTTTTCTCCCATTGATTTTGCACATTCCATTCTTAAACTCCAATGGATATCCTCTGCCATTGAGTTGAGAAACACTCAAAACATTTTTCTTTAGTCCTTCAACCCAGTAGACATCATCTGCACTTCTCTTTCCATTAAGAGAAATAGTTAACTTGCCTTTTACCATGCAGGGTGAGTCATTACCAAATCTCACAACTCCTCCATGAAATTCCTTCAAGGAAAAAAATTTTCTCTGGTCATCGGTCATGTGATGTGAACAACCACTACCAATGATCCAATCATCAGAATTATCCATGTGATAAACTAATGCTTTTTTATCAGATGTTTCCTCTTTAATGGCTACAAAGACAATATCTTCATTAGCATGACCCTCAGATTCCTCATCAGTGATACCACCATCAACTGCAATAAGACAATCTCCTTTTCCTTTCCCTTGTACTTCTTGAACTTCTCATGCTTATGCTCATTGTCACTATTTCTATGCCTAAATGTCATGAATGTATTAAGCTAATTAGAAAATAAGAATGAATTACCAATTCTCAACTAATTAACGTGTATCAAACATAATCGATAAAAATCAATACAAGAAATGAGAAATGCATTCAAATAGAAATTCCCTCATTCTGCATCTTTTCTTCCATTGTGCTTCTCCAATTTGAGTGGTTGGTGGCTCTCAGGTATTGCACCAATTTCCTACATACAAATACTTTGAAGACTTTGATTTTGTGATTCTAAAAAAAGCTAGCTTGAATTGGTGAAAAGAGGTTGAATTTATAGATTTTCAACACAAGGGGTTGAGAAATAGAACTCAAGTGTTGATTGGGAGACAACTAAAATTGATTGATCAGTCAACTCAATTGATTGATTTGTTAACTCATTTGATTGATTAGTCAACTCACTTGATTGATTAGTGAACTTAATAGATTGGGGAGATGACTGAATTGATTTTGAGTTATAAAGGATGATTGATGAGTTGATTGAGTTTACTGATTTGATCAATCAGATATGAGTTTAGCATGTGTTGTAGGAATTTGAAATTGAATTTGATTTTCATTTTCAATTTGGATTTGAATTTGGTCATTTGAATGCTGAAATGCACATGAAATTAACTGAAATTTAGATTTGGGGAAAATGTGAATTTGGTGATATGAAATTAGATGAAATGAAGTGAAATAAACTGAAATTCAAATTTGGGAGAAATGAAATGAAATTGGATGGAATTAATTGAAATTATCATTTGGGGAATTGGAGGAATAAGTTAATTAATTTAAATAATTTAAATGAAATTATTTAAACTTAGGAAATAGAATTAATTAAATTTTAAATATTTTTTAACTAAGGAAAATGTTGTAATTAAGTAAATAATTGATATTTAATTAATAATTGAGATAGGGTTAACTAATTAAAATGATTTGAGAATAGAAATAGAATAATTAGAAGTGTTGAAAGGCAATGATTAGAACAAATAGTTAATTTAATCAAATAATTAAAGAATTACTTAATTAAATAGACAAATAATTAGTGTAGAATTAATGAGACATTTTTAGGTGTCTACATTTGCCCCTTCTTTGAGACAATGTCGAAATGAAGTTGTTTCAAAGAAAATGAAAAGAAAAACTTCCCCAGTATGCCCCGGTGATGCTAGGGTATAATGCCCCCTTAGAAAAAGTGGTCAGAAAATTTTGGATCGAAGACCAGTTTTCAAAAATATGCTAGATAGTGATGATATGAAGTTTGAAAGAGTTTTGATCTTGTTTGCTATGTCTAAAACTGCGTTGAAGCTAGAGGGGTCCATGGGCATTTATGTTAAGAAACCCTAACTTTTGAGCTTATATATTGAGGATTGGTATAGATTTGAGCTCATTTGCATTTTTTTGTTTTAAAAGAATTGCTTAGAGAGATTAGAAATTCTGGCATCCTTGGAGCAAAATGGGAGGTCATAGAGCGAGGTTGCATTTATCCAAGTGAGTGTGATCTTATCAAAGACCTCCCGACATTGGTGGCATGGTGAGTTGCTTCATCTTTTGCCAGTTTATGTCTATATTTTGCAAAAAATTTAATCATTTTTTCGTGTGTCATTTTTCATGTATGTCGCAATTGAGTATCGATATTGCCACAATTGACTTAATTATGTCGCAATTGAGTTTAACGCTTCACACTTGATGTTTTATGTCGTAATTGTTAATTTTGTGTCGCATACGAAAAAATTTAATTGAAATTGAATATTTTGGATCGCATTTGAAATTTTTTAATCACATTTGATAATAAAGGTCTTTTTCCTTCAGTTTATGCGTCTTGATAGTTTTGATGATGTAGTTGACTCATTTTTATATTTTTCAAATGCAAGCGCATTATCCAGTACTTCTTGCTAGGAAGACATAACCAGATAGTCTTGATCGACAACATGAGTTGGATGTAGAGGATACCGCCTTGTTATGATAGGTTGGATTATATTATATAGCACATTTGCCTGAGGTTACGACCAATAGGGCTATGATTACTACTTTGGATGAGCAGTCACATTCAGAGACATGTTCTTTTCATCTACTGACTGGTGAGGCATCTATCAAACTTGAGGATGTGTGGCATACTTTAAACATTTTGATATCTGGTAGGCGAGTTACTTTTGATTGTGATTATGGTATTTCAGCTTTGTGTACATTGTTCGAGTGTGAGGAGCAGGATCTACATATCCATGGTCGTTATGATATTCGTTGGGATGATTTTGATTATGATGATCTCACCATTGTATTTGCTTGTACTATTTCTAGATTATTTATTCCTGATAGATGTGCCCATGGTTTTCTTGTTGGATGGGGACGTGTTATACATGATATGATTATTGATAGATGTGTGTTTTCTTGGGGTCCTTGTCTTCTTGCCACTTTGTATCATTAGATGCATGGGATTGTTTACTTGCAGTAGAAATTAGTTGGATGTGGTATTACTTATCTTCAGACATGGGCTTGGGAGCACATAGCTATCTTCCATCCTGCGTTACATATAGATTTAGAGATAGAGAAGCAATATGCTTATGGATATACTATTGGTGTGAGGCATAGGGAATCAGGTAATATCTTGTATTGGCATCATTAGATTGATATCTTATAGTACTTCTCATGGAGACCTTATCTTACTTGTCCTGGTTGGACTAATGATTCTCAGCATCTTCCTTTTTGTCGACAACAAAGATATCTTATTGGTTGAGAGGTGGGTAGTCGCAGGGTTATTGATATGCATCTTCCTAGCCATGTTCTCGGATAGTTCAGGGAATTACAGAGTATTCTAGATGTGACAACTTATTTTTCTCGCACTACTTGAGAGGTTGGTGATTGGGGTGCTTGTGTATAACCTCATGTTGTTATTTCTGAGTTTGATGCTCTTGCTCTCATTTTGTGGGGATGGCGGCTTGGTGTAGCACATCCAGGATCCATAGTGAAGTATAGTGTATGGTGGATACAACATAGGTGTATACCTTTGATAGATCTGACAGTTCTGATTGGTTCTCAATAGATTAGACATGGCAAGGGTCCTAGAGGGAGAGGTGGAGAGGATAGGGGTGGAGGAGGTAGAGGTGGAGAAGGTAGGGATGGAGGAGGTAGAGATGTAGGAGGTAGAGGTTGAGGAGGTAGAGGTGGAGGAGTTAGAGATGGAGGAGGTAGAGATATGATAGCAGCGGTTTCAAGGTAGGTGAATAGTGATAGGGAGGATGTGGATATTGGTGGAGAGACTACATCCATGAGTAGTTCTAATGATAGTGATGAGTCAGGATCAAGGTCATCAAGCAATGATGGAGATGAGGGTGGGGATGTTGGTAATGATGTGGAGATGCCTTAGGCTGCAATGTTTGTAGGTGTGGACAAAGGAGATGAGGAGGGATTGAGAGATTAGGTTAGGCATTTAGAGAACTTGGTTGCTACTTTGTGGAAGCGGCGGATGGAGGATTTGACTATGGAGAGGAATCAAATAGCTGTTGATAGAGCTCAATTACATCGAGAGAGGGATGAGGTAGTTAGGTGGACTCAAATCACTATGGATGCATATGATAAGTTATTCGGGTCAGTGATGGAGGTTCGTAGCCAGGAAGATAGACATTTTGCTACTGCACAGGAGCCTATTTATTATCGGCAGGCTTATGAGAGATCTATCCCTGAGGATTAGAGGGAACCTAGTTTTAGTGCTTTCATGGGGAGAAGATTGAGTCGATCTACTTCTCAACAAACTAGCAGTGGGGGAGTGATGGGTCAACCTAGAGTGCCATCGGGATAGGCCGGAGCTAGTCGAGATGCACCTACTGATAGAGGCAATATAGGTTGAGAGATTGGATATTGATTTTGATGTTGTATTTATGATGTATATGACACATTTATGATATATATGATATGCGTTCTTGATGTGCTTTTTGATGGTGACCTTAATGGTCTAATGTTTCCTTATTGTGATGATGAATGCAATATGAATGTGATATCTTGGTGATTTGATGTAGCTTTATGTTGTGATGCATAATGGTTGATGAAAAATTTATTATGATTATGAACATGCGATGTGATGATGTTTTTTATTATTTTGTGTGTCAAAATACATGTTGAGGATCTTAGAAAAATTGTTATTTGTTAGACGTAGAAAATGATCAATCAATTGAATCAATCTTTATAAACCAAATTTTAATGTGATAATGGATGATATGATATAAATTTTAATGAGAAAGTCTTCATTGTTTTATTTGTGGTGCAATACATTATCATCATTGAGCCTTATTATATAACAATGGAGCTTTGTACACTAGGGTATAAGGAACCAAGAAGTATAGATATCTCATTACAAAGAAACAAATACGTAAAAGACAAGGAATGAACCCTCCATTCTTGAAATTACATTAGGGGTCGAGGTATGTGTGGCATTCACAAGCTGAATGCTCCTATCAAAGACACCCACTAGAGAAATTGCCCCAGAACTTCATCGGTTCAAACCACAAACAACAAAAAAAGAAAAGGATCATGCCCATCATGGCTCCTCTAGTCACTTTTTGGACATCCTTGAGTAGCTAAAAGCAATGATCTCCAATTTGATAAAAAGAGTCAACCAAAATAGACAAAGCTCAGTAGTTAGACTGACTGTGCCTTTGCTTTGATATGTTTGGTGTGATTTTGATAATGTTTGGTGTCAGATATTTCGGACCCTGTATAAGACTGATTTTATTTAAGACAAGATATTGATCATGTTGATAGTTTGATAAATCGATAGATTAGATAGTTGAACAGTGTGATTGCAAACATTTTGACAAGATGTATCCTTTGTTTAACTTTGTGTGAAGTGTTTGTTGGACATCTATTGGGGTGTTTGATTCTTGCGAGACAATTTATTGCAAGTTTTTAAATTGATATTTGAATGTTTTTGGATTTTGTGGATCGATATTAATTGTTTTTGGATTTTTTCAAGATCGTTTTTCGAGTGTTTTTTAGGATTTTTTTAGGTTCATTTTTTATTTTTTAGTATTTTTTCAGGATCATTTTTTGAATGTTTTTGAGTTTTTCAAAATCGTTTTTTGAATATTTAGTATTTTTTTCTAGGATCTTTTTTCAAGTGTTTTTGATTGATTTTTTCAGGACTTTTTATGATTTTTAGAATTTTTTCAGGACTTTATCTGAATGTTTTTGATTGATTTTCTTTTTTTTTTCATGACATTTTATGATTAAGAATTTTTTCAAGATCTTTTTTTGAATGTTTTTTTAGTTTTTTAGAATCGTTTTGTGATTTTTTTTGTTTTTCAAAATCATTTTTTCAAATTTTTAGGATTTTTTCAGTTATTCCCCCAAGTATGTAGACCTTACATGATGATGCATAATGTAATGGAGACAATGAATTTTTGATATGAGTTATGCAAATGCATGATGCATGTGAGAAAAATCCAATTCCTATTCAAACAAGGATGAGTGTGTGTGTCTTTCATTCTAGAAATGCACTAATTAGATTAAAGGTGTGAAACATTTCAGAGATAGGAGTTCAATCCATTCTCAAAAAACTTAGACCATCCAACTTAACACACTATGTAACCAAGATTTATGAATGGAGGCGCAGAAAGCTTCTCCATCAATTCTTGAAATTTTGATCTTCTTTTGCCCATGTGTGTGCAATTGAGTTCATTCTGACCCTTATCACCATCAAAGACCCTTGGAATTCTATGTGGCTAGCTACATGAGTTATTCTGACTTCAAAAGCAACCTGGATAGAGCCTCGCTACCAGCAAGCTTTTAGGGCTCTGATGAGGTTATGCATTGTAATCTCTCAAATATTGCTCCATTGCCAGTAGGTGTCCATAGCCTTGATGGAGTTACTTGCATGTTCCCATAGTCAAGCTTTCTCTTTTTTCTTGCACTTGTATGCATGATATTTTAGTAATATATCATTTTTTTTGTGTATTTTTCCTTGTGATGGATATTGGCATAGCATTTTTTTCTTTTGTCATTTTCTTGCCTTGACTTGTAAGTAATGAAACCTACTTGGGTATGACAATTGCAATGGTGCTAAAGTAGAATATTAGATTTTTCACTAGCCACATGACCAACTAGGTATCTTGTAATGACTTAGAGTTTTTTATTAATGTGTGAGATATAGAAATTGATAGATTTTGTTAACAAGACTTGATAAGGAAACCTCTATCCAACCAAGGATAAAGTGTAATCACAATGTGACGTTGAAGATGAATGACTAGAGGACTCCTAAAGAATTCATGAACAAGTATCTAGGAAATGAGACAACCTTCATTCTTTTCAGTGCAAACAGGTGAATGACTCAGACAATCACCATGTTTTATCGATGCAACTATATGAGAATAAATAATGCATTGCGGTAAAGAAATATGTAAATGTAGTATTGGAATTTGAAATGAACCCACCCTTAGATGTAATATATTTTTAGCTGCATATTGTTGATAGGATCAGGGAGTGAATCTCCCTCCATTGTTTGCAAATGATAAGCGCCATTCCCAATTACTTTCATTATGACAAACAGACCCAACTAGTTAGGTTCAAACTTTCCTGGTTTTTCACGTTCAACAAGGTTTCTTTGATTTTCTTTAAGAATGATATCTCCTATTTTGAAGCAACATGGGTTGACTCATTTGTTGTAGCTTCTTCTCATTATGTTTTGGTAGCCTTGTAAATGGTTTAGAGCACTTTGTCAGTTTTCATCTAGGAACTCCAATTCTTGCAAACATGCTACTCTATAGTTTTCTTCTGAGATTATTTTTTGTAGAGAAACTCTTAGGGATGATAATTCTACTTTGATAGGTAAAATGGCTTCTACACCATAAACCAGAGAAAATGGTGTTGTACCAGTTGTTGTACGTATACTAGTTAGATAAGCCCAAAGAGCTGGATTTAGTTGGAGATGCCAATCTCATCCACTGTCATTGACAACTTTCTTTAAGATTTTCAAAATAGTTTTGTTTGTTGCTTCAGCTTGACCATTTCTTTGGGGATAGTAAGGTGTTGCAAAATGTTGCTGGATTTTTAATTGTTCACAAATCTCGCTCACTTCTTGATTTTTAAAGGGTCATCCATTATCAGACACGATGCACATGGGTACCCCATACCTACAAATGATATAATTCAAGATAAATTTTGCTATTTGTTTTCTTGTTGTAAAAATCATCGGGATGGCTTCAACCCATTTTGTGAAATATTTTGTAGCGGTGAGAATAAACTTATGTTTGTTGAAAGAGGTAGGATTTATTTTCCCTACAAGATCTAATTCCCATTGTGAAAATGACCATGGTGATGCTATTGGCTGAAGATATTGAGTAGGTTCATGAATGAGATTCCCATGTATTTGGCATTGCTTACATCTTTGGACATACTTGTAAGCATCATTTTCCATTGTAGGCCAATAGTAATATGTTCGTAACAGTATTTTTGCTAGAGCAGGTCCAGAAGAATATGCTCCACATATTCTGTCATGAACTTATTTTAAGGCAATTTGTGTCTCCTCCATATCAAGGTGTTTGAGTAAGGTTTTGTCTATACTTTTCTTGTATAAAGTATTAGTAATGATTGCATAGTTTGATTATTTTTCATATGAGTGCCTTTCTTTGATTCCATGAAAGATCAAGAGGTATATATTGATCATGCAGGTATGTGTATATATCTTTGTACCATGGAGACTCAGGTCCTACTATCATACAGACATATTCAGTGGATGGTATTTCATAAGCTAGGACAATGAGTTGTTCCACTTGAAATTCAAAGTGAGTTCCATCATTTGGCATATCCAAGAGAGATCCTATTGTTTCCATTGCATCTGTTGCCCTATTTTGCACTCTCAGAATCTATTCAAATGTGACCTTGGTGAAGTGTTGCTTGTATTCTTCTACCAATTGTTTGTATGGTTGTAACTTATCATCTTTTATATTGTAATCATCATCAACTTAATTAATAATGAGTTGTGAGTCTCAAAAGACCTATAGATCTTTGATGTTCCATTGTAGTGCAGTGTGTAGTCCTACCATCAGGGCTTTGTATTCAGCAATGTTTTTGGTACAAAGAAAGCTAATCCTAAATGATTTGGGAATTGAATCTCCTTGAGGAGTTATGAATAGAATTCCTTCTCCTGCTCCATGATTTGTATGTGAACCATCAAATAATAATTTCCATTGTGTATGTGTTGATAGTGTAAATACTGATTCATCTAGAAAATCTATCACCATTGAATGGTTGTCTTGTAAAAGTGCTTTTGCAAGTTGGTCTATTATGATTTGTCCCTTTATAGCCTTTCTACTGACATATTCAATGTCGAATTTGCTAAGTATCATGACCCATTTTGCAAGTCTTCTGGTTAGTGTTGCTCTATTCATCAGGTACTTTAGTGGATCAAATTGTGCAACCAGCTATATTTTATGACTCAACATATAATGTCTCAGTTTTTGTGATGCAAAGACTACTGCAAGCCATGCTCTTTCTATTTGTGTGTAGTTGAGTTCATACCCAATGAATGTTCTACTAATGTAGTAGATGACTCTCTCTTTTTCTTGTTCATCATGTTGTGCTAGGAGAGTGCCTAAGGAATAATTTGTTGCAACTATATATAGTAGTAATGGTTTCCCATGTACTAGTGGAACCAATATTGGAGTGGACAATAGATATTCTTTTAGTTTTTTGAATGCCTCTTGGCATTGTTGTGTCCATTTAAATGTAACACCTTTTTTCAAAAGATGTTGAAATATTTGGCACTTTTCTGCCAATTGGGCAATGAAGTGCCTTATCGATTGTAATTTTCCTTGTAGACTTCTGAGTTGTTTGAGTGTAGTAGGTGATGGCATGTCTAAAATAGCTTTCACTTTCTTTAGATCTATCTCAATTCCACGATTAGATACAATGAATCCTAAGATTTTACCAGAGGTTATCCTGAAGACACATTTTTTGGGGATTTAGTCTCACATTGTATTGCTCAAGTCTATCAAAGATCTTAGCCAAAATGTTTAAGTGACTATACCTTGTTTTGGATTTTTCTAGAAAGTCATCTACATAATCTTCCATGATTGTGTGTATCATATCATGAAACAAGGTGGTCATTGCTCTTTGATAATTAGCACCCACATTCTTAAGGCCAAATGACATCACATTCTAGCAATAGGTTCCCCATGGACAAGTAAATGTTGTCATTGGTTGATCTTATGGCGCAATTTTGATTTGATTATAACCAAAAAAATTGTCCATGAGTGATAACATTTCATTTCTAGTTGTTAAGTCCACTATGATGTCTTTATTAGGGAGAGAAAAGTCATCTTTGGGACAAGCCTTGTTAAGATCTCTGAAGTCGGTGCAGATCCTGATACCTCCAATATACTTGGATACCAGGACTAGATTTGAAATCCATTCAGTATAGTCTATAGGTATGATGAAACCCACATCTGACAATATTTGTAACTCAATTTTGACTAAGAAGGCTATGTGAGGGTGCAATTTCTTGAGCTTTTATTTGTATGGCTTTACTCCTGGAAGTAAAGGCAAGTGATGTAAGATTAATTATGGGTCTAATCTAGGCATATTTGCATAAGACCATGCAAAATTGATGGGTCTTTGCTTAAAGAATTTTATAAATTTCTCTTTTTCCACTAGGTCAAGAGATTTTGCCAAGTGAATGTTACTAACCTTCTCAGCATCGCCGATGCTGATTTCCTCAGTTTCTTCTGCTAGTAATTTTGATCGTTCTTTACCAATAGGTAGGGCAGCTATTATGTGTTCAACTTTATCATCAGTGTCATGATTAAGAGAAGAGATTGCTTCTCCAAAATATGCAGTTTTGTCTAGATCTACTGCATAGCCAGCTTTATGCTCATTATAAGGGAATCCATCTCTTACACCCAAGAATTCTTCTATAGCTTCATCATTTTGGAACCAATCTAATTGTGGCTCTCTGGCTTGTCCTCAGTCAATCAAACATGGATGCATGAGGAGAAAGTCTTTATCTCTTGTCATTTTAGAGGATCCAAATATCATGCATACTTGATTATGATATGTTGTTTCTTCATCATATATTGGTGATGGGTTGTCTTCATTGTCAGAAGGAAATTCATAGTCATGAGAATCTATGATGCTTTCTATATATGTTTCACCTTCTGATTGTGTATCACTTATCTGCTCTTATTCTGGTAATTGAATTTGAGTGGATCTCCTTATTGTGGATATCCTTCTTAAGACTGGTATTAGTCTTTGCAATCTTGCTTCATCTGATTCAAATGGAGGTGTTGAAGTTGTTTCTCTTGGCAAAAGTATTGATAATAACCAAGGATTTGGTTCATTTTCTGGTACTATGCCTTTATCTATTGCTATATTTGCTTGTGCAGATGATTCAGGTACTATACTATTGGTTGTCTATGTGGTAGGTTCTTGCAGGAGTTGTCTCATGTCTTCACCATATGATTCTGTCATTGGAGATGTTGGTAGTCTCTTTCTTTTTTGAGGTAGAAATAAATCCATCTTTGATGATGGTTGGTTTATAGGTATGAAATTTGAGGGTACCTTTGGCCTGTTCAATATATCCAATGTTCGTAGTCTAGCTTTTGTTATTGGTGGCACATATTTATATCCCAAGCCTTGATTCTTTGGGTTTTCATGTGGTAAAATATGTTCTAATTTTCCTTGTGTTTGTAGTCCTAACCTTGTGGTGCCATCATATCCATGTTTTTGTAACATCTTGAAGTCGTTTCCATATTGATGTAGAGGTATCTTGGGTACTACAATGTCATCCTCCTCTCTATATATCAAATGATTAATATCTTCATTTAGAGATTCTTCTTGTAGATATCCCCATCTAATGAAGTAACAAGAATTTGAATATTTTACTATTTCTTTTCCTTCATCTTGCTTCATTGTTGTGTTCTGAGGCTTCCCAAAGGACTTGGGAGAAAATGATGATTTTTTGGCATCTGATGTGCTTGAAATGGAATATTCTCCACAACCAACTTCTTTAATATGTAAAGAAGATGTAGTTGGTGTATTTTTCTTTGTTTCTTTGATTGATAATGATTCCATTTGTAGGTGAATAGGAGCTTCCTAATTGTTTGGTACTTGATTGTCTGAGCTTTCCCTTAAATGATTACAATGTTGGAAAGGGTTTGGGTCACCATGGACAATGATCTCTATACCATTGTATGGGAACTTTACACATTGGTGGAAAGTTGATGGTACTACTTGCATTGTATGTATCCATGGGCAGCCTAACAACATATTGTACCCCAATTCTTTGTCTAGTACTTGAAAGGCAATATTTGTTGTAGCCGGTCCCACTTATATTGGTAAAGTCACCATACCTTTGGAAGGGCATTCCTCATCATCATAGGATTTTATATTGATTCTCTTAGTAGATTCAATATAATGTTCAAAATATCCCAGAGCTTTGATCAAATGTAGAGTGCATATGTTGAGGCCCGCGCCACCATTTATTAGTACTCTTCAAACCTTTTTTCAGTCAATGAAAGCTTCTAAGTACAATGGTTCATTATGCAAAAGTCAGTTTGCAAGAACATCCTGTTCAGTGAATGTTACCTTTGAAGCTGACAAGTTTCCCACCATTGATTGAAATGTGTTCTCATGAATGTCCCTAGCAACAACTGAATCTTGTAAGGCTTTATCCAGGACTGCTTTATGGGCTAGTGATATGCGCAACAACTCAAATAATGAAATTTGGGCTAGAGTTCTCTTCAATTGATCCACCATATTATAGTTGCTAGTTATTGAAGGCTATTTTAGAGGTACTCCTTGTAATACGACTTTTGATCTTCTTGTAATGACAACACAATCTCTACTTTTAGGATTCAATGTAATTGTAGTTACAATTTCATGTCCTTCACTTAGTGTGTTAATGACATAGTCAAATGCTACATTGGTATAATTGGCAGTATTGTCTTGTGTATTAGAATCAAAAGCCTTTCCTTTGTCATGTTTGACAAAAGGATCTTTGAAGATGGTATGATTTATATTTGGTGCTTTATTATCCACTATAATGTCACCTTGATCTATGAGATCTTGGATGAAGTTCTTCAATTTGTAGAAGGTTGTTGTCTTGTGACCCTTATTACGGTGATATTCACATAAGTCATTGTCATTCCACCAAGAAGGCTTAAATAGACCCGGTTCATATGGCCTAGCTTCTAGTAAAGTTATGGTGTTTCTCTGTATTAACTTCTTCAGTGGTGATTCAATAGGTTCTCCGAGGGGTGTGAAGTTCCTTCTAGGTGTGCCTATCCTTGGAGGCCTTGGATTATTTGATTGTAGTACATTGTTGTTGTTTGTCTAAGACTGGTTCTTATCAGTTGGTCCTTGTAAATATATTGTTGGTTGAGCTCTATTCACAATACTTGCATCAACAACTCCGTCATTAGTGACATTTTTGTTTCTAGACCAAAATTTTGATCTCTCATTGCTTGTGCTGGTGGTTGGTCCACTATCCTTTTGGTGTTTCAATATCCCTTATTCTAATAGGCCTTTCTCACATTTGATGCCTTTTTTTGTTATGTCTTTGAAATTATTCAGGCATTGCATTTATAATGGATATTTAATTGGAGGCACAAGATTTTCATTAAAGATGTCTACTTGTTATGCTTCAAGGATGTGACTGAGGTATCTATGATATAGGCCTCTCCATCTCTATATGAATGTAGCAAAAATCTCACCTTCTTTTTGTTTCATTGCACATAAATCCATTAATGTGATTGGATTATCTATGTTGAAGGCAAAGTTGGATATAAATAACTCAGCTAATTCTCCCCATGAAGTAATTTTTGGTGAAAGGTGTGAAAACCATTCTAGTGTTGTCCCTCCCAGGATTTTTGAAAATAATCTCATCAAGTATGTATCATTGTGAGCTATTTCAATGCATGCTGTGAAGAATTCTCTCATATGATCTTGATGATCTCCTTTCCCTCTATATTTGTCAAATTTTGGCATTTAGAAATGTGGGGGAAAAGGTGTCATGTACAGTTTTCTATCAAAGGGATAAGGACAAATATCTTCCATGGTATAGCTCTTTTTTATCATTCCCCGCTTGTATACTGCCCAATTGCTTTTGTAGGTTCTCCATTTGTTGAGTCAGAAGTTCTGTTTGGGTTATTGGTGTGCTGACTTGATGAATGTTCTCTAAAAATGGAATAGTATATGAGTACCTTTGAGCTTGTTGAAATGTAGACAGACCAGGTAACTGTGTCCCATAAGTCCCAGTAGGTAGTGTGAAGTATGCAAATTGCAGAGTAGTATTTAGTTGAGCCAAGCTTCTTGTCCTTGGATTCATATTCTGACTATTGTAGGTGGAACCAACCGAGACTGTTAGTTGAGTTATATTTGCCAGGGTAGTGGTATGAGATATTGGATCTTGTAGCGTAGATTGGCACTTGGTGGTGTCACTATTGATTGTATTGAGGTTGTAGCCATATTTGCATTTTGAGATATACCTTGTGTTGTTGTAGCAATTGTTGCTTGTGTCTATGTTGTAATGGGTATTTGAGGTATATTCTAGTTTAATGTTATACCTTGTGGCAGTATTGTTGAAATATCTACCCCTGGTGGTAGTTTGGCCCCATTTTGTACTAAGAGAGAAAGATATCTATCTCTGTCACTATTGATGAGAGTGCTAAGAATCATTAATGTTGTGGGATCTTGTTGGGCTTCTTCAAGCTCTTCCTTTGTCAAATTATGTCGTATTTCATCAAGGGAAGGCATCTTGTTTAGGTTTGTTGATATTGTTACGAGTGTGTAACCCTGTGTTTGTTGTTGTGTGGATAGATCCATATTCCATGTAGGGTTGACCAAGGGGTCATTGTTAGGATCCATTTGATTTTTTGCCTTTTGAGCATGCGTTAATGGCATGAATCTTGCTTCAAAGTGATCTCGACTCTCTAAGATGTGTATGCAAGATTTGGTTAAATACAACTAAATATGTTTCTATGACACCCTACAACATGATCTATGATAATGACTTGCTATCTAGGATTTCAAAATTCAGACACGAGATTTTTAGTATATTGTCAGAAAGCTTCAAATTCTGCCTCTTCTTTAATTTGGTTTCTAGGTCTATGTCTATTTGTACTGATTTTTGAACTTCTTCATCTATGACAGCTTGGACTATGCTGTATTGGTTTTGATCAATTATCAGTTCTTTAGCAAGGGTATTTAAACGATCAATTATTTCTAATTGAATGTTGTTTGCCCCAAGATTTGGTTGTTCAAATGGGAACTGATCATTTCCTTTTAAACTCGTGTGTTGGAGACAATGTAGACTCTAAGAATGAATGAATGATACCTAAAATGATGGACACGTTTTCTTTTTCTAACACAGTTTGAGGAATGTTGCTATGGTCTTCTCTACCAATTGTTTAATGGCTTCTTTTTGAGCTTCTCTTTGTATCTTTTTCCTTAGTTTCTCATCAAGGCGAACAAAATTTTGGATTTCATCATCTATGACAGCCTCAACTATATCATATTGAGCACGATTGACTCTTAATTCCCAAGTGAGGTTATCTAAACCATAAATTATTTGTAATTGGTTAGTGTTAGTCCAAGATTTGGTTGCTCGAATGGGAATTTTTATCTCCTATAATACCCATGGACTTAGGTATGATTCTTATAATCTGACACGACACTAATCTTAAGGTACTTTGGTGAAATGACTCATGTGAGGACTTTGTGTGAAGATTATAATGGAACTTATACATGAATTGAATACCTAGGACCTATGATCACTTGAAAGTAATATTTTAATCAATTTTGAATTTGTCCAAAAGGTTTGGTTTTGACGTTGGTTTTGTTGTTGGCACTTGTTTTTCTTGTTGAAGTTTTGATCTTGTTGAACACTGAAACTTTTGACTGTTTTGATTTGTTTCTTATAATGTTTTGAATTTGTTGAAGTATAGCAAAGGGCACAACAATCACATCAAAAAGAATAAAACCATGAATATAGCAATTGTTTAGGAAAGTTTTCAGATTTCCATGAATGTTGGAATCTTTTTCAAGACCCCATTTTGTTTTTGTTGTATTTGGGAAATTTGATATCAGACAAACTCTCCTAATGTCAAAAGGTCACAAGTATTATCACAACCCACACCTTGATACTCCATAAGGTCAAACAGTCGTGTCACACGCTAGGGTACACCCGTTTTTTTGCCTTTTCCAAAAAGTAGATCAAAGAAGATTTCTCCTCAATTGGTCTATTATCCTAGGAGACTTCTGGTGAGTGTCTTGGGGGCAAATTCTTCCCCACCCTTGCACTGTGATAACACAAGTGTCTAGTTACTGACTCAGCTTGGATTCTAATTTCTATGGTGTTTAGACATGGTTCCATTCAAGTGGTCACAATCAACAACGTTTTACACTCCGTTGAGGGAGGTCTCCCAGTCTATAGAGGTTACGCTCTACATATTTTAGCGCATCGTATCGGCACTGAGGGAGGCATAATGCCATTGTGATAGCATGTAACACTTGTCACACATTATTTTCATCACATACGCATTTGATTATAGTGGCTTGGATTACTTGGCTTTAGCCACTAGCCACTTAGGTCATTCCCCTCTCACCAGCCTTAATGACGCCCTAAGGACAACTCGGGAGGGTAGGCCTTCTAAAGGATTTAATTGCAAAAAATAAAGGAAAGCATGAAGGAAGAGAGTCTATTTTTTTTATCACCCATTTAAGGGTAGAGAATAATACCTATCTCCTCAAAGACATAAAAGGCAAATTTATTTTTTAACCTTCCATTGCAATGATTTTCTATTCTAAGTGGAGATGTTGCTCCACACTAACATGGTGTTCATTTTAACCAGCATAGCAATGATGAAATTTGTTTTGTTCTTTTATTAAAGCACCAAAAAGAAGTGTTTCTAGGCTACCCCTACCAAAAAATAATAATTTTAGTCAACACACAGTGGGCTATCCAGCCTAATTTTTCAGGTTACAGAGTTTTGTCTTTTCACGGATAGAAAGATATCCCGGTAAAAACTAGAACTGCAACAAAACATAAAATAAAAAACTAAATCTATCAAATGTGACTACACTACTAATCAAATGTGAATTGATATCATATCAAATGCGACATGATAAACAATAAATTGCAAATTACTATGTAATAAATTGCGACATGATGACTGATGAATTGCGATATGATGTGATAGCAATTGCGACTTCTTTTTTTTTTCTTTTTTTTTTTTGAACTTTTAACAGAAAAACATAAGAAAAAGACAAAAGATAGAAGAGTTATTCTGCAATGATATTGTTCCACACTACACGAGCCAACACATCGATTTCATCAAAGAATTTGTATTTGGTTAAAAAGCGATGTATGGTCCTGTGATACTGAGTGATCTTCTCTTTTTCTTCGATCTCACGTAGCTCCATTTCAGCCTTTAGAAGTCTTTGATGAGCCTTTTGTTGTCTCCTATTCTGCTTTGCCTTTCTTGCACCTAAAATTCAGAATGTCACCTTTCCTGCTATTGGATTAGATACATTTTATATGCAGAAATCAACTTTTCCATAATTCAACAAAATTTCAGGGTTAGATGCGCAAGACAAAATCATTAAAAAATGAAACAATTTTTTTTTAAATTCACAATCCTTTAGAGAAATTGCGATCCATTTAAGAAATTGTGATATTTTGTCTAGTCAATTGTGATATGATGTCATATCAATTGCAATACGTTATTGGCAATTTTGAATTTCTGTGTATACAATTGAGATATCTAGTTTCTTGTGTACGTACAGATCTGCAAGTTTTGTCAAAATAGAAAAATGAAGGTTAGAGTAGCTTCACATCAAGTTCACCATTGTTTCTATGCCTAAATGTCATGAATGTATTAAGCTAATTAGAAAATAAGAATGAATCACCAATTCTCAAATAATTAACAAACATCAAACATAATCAATGAAAATCAATACAAGAAATGAGAAATGCATTCAAACAGAAATTCCCTCATTTTGCATCTTTGCTTCCATTGTGCTTCTCTAATTTGAGTGGTTGGTGGCTCTCAGGTATTGCACCAATTTCCTGCATACAAATACTTTGAAGACTCTAATTTTGTGATTCTAAAAAAAGTTAGCTTGAATTAATGAAAAGAGGTTGAATTTATAGATTTTCAACACAAAGGGGGTGAGAAATAGAACTCAAGTGTTGATTGGGAGACAACTAAAATTGATTGATCAGTGAACTCAATTGATTGATTTGTTAACTCATTTGATTGATTAGTCAACTCACTTGATTGATTGGTGAACCGAATAGATTGAAGAGTGAATTGAATAGATTGAAGAGTGAATTGAATAGATGGATTAGTCAACTCACTTGATTGATTAGTGAATTGAATAGATTGGGGAGATGACTAAATTGATTTTGAGTTAAAAAGGATGATTGATGAGTTACTTGAGTTAACTGATTTGATCAATCAATTCTGATTTTAGCATGTGTTATAGCAATTTGAAATTGAATTTGATTTTCATTTTCAATTTGGATTTGAATTTGGTCATTCGAATGTTTAAATGCACATGAAATTAACTGAAATTCAAATTTGGGGAAAATGTGAATTTGGTGATATGAAATTAGATGAAATGAACTGAAATTCGAATTTGGGAGAAATGAAATGAAATTGGATGGAATTAATTGAAATTATCATTTGGGGAATTGGAGGAATAAGTTAATTAATTTAAATGAAACTATTTAAACTTAGGAAATAGAATTAATTAAATAATAAAGATTATTTAAATAAGGAAAATGTTGTAATTAATTAAATAATTGATATTTAATTAATAATTAAGATAGGGTTAACTGATTAAAATGATTTGAGAATAGAAATAGAATAATTAGAAGTGTTGAAAGGTGATGATTAGAAGAAATAGTTAATTTAATCAAATAATTAAAGAATTACTTAATTAAATAGACAAATAATTAGTTTAGAATTAATAAGACATTTTTAGGTGTCTACAGTCACCATTAGGATAGTTAGTTGCAATGTGTCTAATCTTGTTGTAAGAAAAACATTTCAAAGGTAATTTACCTCTGTACTTACCGGTACCTCTGGGCAACCGCTTGGCCAACAATGCTTCAAGCTCAACCAAACTGTCTTCATCATCAACTTCTTTGCTGGATCTAGATTCATAGTTGTGACTGACATCTCTACTTTTCCTCATACATGGGTTAGAAACTAAAGCTCTAAATGTAGATTTAGATTTCTGAACACTACCATCATAACCATTTAATTCAAAAGTAGTAAGCTTACCAATGATGGAGTCAAGGGTTACCTTAGTTTTTTCAATAGATTTTAGGTCTTGAATGGGTGCAACTTGGATGGCGTAGATCGGTAGCAAGGTTCCCAACACCTTACTAATTACTATGGAATCCTCCACTTTACCACTAGCACTCTTGATCTCACCAACTATCTCTTTTATCCTCTGACCATACTATTGGATATTCTCATCTTCAGCCATCCTCATATTCATCAAATTTTCCTCTTAGACTCTCTTCTTTGGTAATCTTCACATGTTCATCACCGCTATAGATATTTTCAAGTTTCTTCCATACCTCATATGCAGTCTCCAGACTATGGACATCTACATACTCTACATCAGACAAAGAACTGATAATAGCCTCTAGTGCTTGATTGTTTTCTTGTTGCTCTTTCTTCTGATCATCAGTCATAATCCCACTAGGTACAACATATTGAGTACCAACAGGTTCCCAGTATTGACTTCCTAGACTCTTGATATAAATTTTCATTCTATCACTCCATATTATGTAGTTCTCTCTGTTAAACTTTGGACCTTCCTTCTTCATCATGTTCTACAAGATATTTACCTCAAGCTATTAGGCTTAGACATTATAGGACCTGGAATGCTCTGATACCAATTGATGGTATGATGAAAGAATAAGGATCTGGTCAACTACTGAGGGGGGGTGAATCAGTAGATATAAAACTGACATAAACTTTCACCAATCTCAAAAACAACCTCTCAATGCAAACTCTAAATTGACTGGTTTAATTACCGATCTTCAAATGCAATAATACTGATAAGTTAAACTGATTGACTGTTATAACAGACTTAATAGTAAAACAACTTTGAAACTCTCAAAACCTTTTAACCAAAACATCCAAATACTTTACTAACATAAGTAAAACATATTTTAGATTGTTGTTGGTTAACATAACATATCAAAGTGGATTTAGCAGTTAAGCAATTCAACCATAGTAAACATAACCACAAAAACATTCACCACTTGACACAATATTTTTGACATGGAAATGCAAATGGGAAAAACCACGATGGGGATGAATACCCATAAGTATTTTGAACTCTTTTGAAGTTCACCTTGTTAGGAGCCAAGCCTATTAAAGATTTACAAAAGTCCCATTAAGAACAGATCCTGTTAGGGACCACCCGATTAAGGGATTGACTATAATGCCCTATCAGAAGCAATACCCTATTAGGAGTAACCTCGGTAGAGGATTTGAAATCCAAGCTAATGGACCATGTGGCTAGAGGATTTGAATAATACTAAGCTTGTTAGAGCTTACCTGGTTAGGGGATTTAATTGCTATAATTTTTAGAAAACAACAGGGGTTTGCTGATATGTTTGAATATCACTACACTTGCTTGTTCAAATCCTTTTCATGCTCCTATTTGCCTTTACACAAACTGTAGATACATCATCTGGTTTGGCAACCACACTCTTGCTATCAACTACAAATTACCAACACTTAAACAAAACAACTCATCAACCTTATAAACAAAACAATAGGTCGATAACTCATCACAAACCTAATTCTCTCATAGAGATTACAAATAAATTGATTCAAGTATGACCATTAGATTATATAATAATCACTGCACATCATTCAAGATATCCTTGACCGCTCCTTGATCACCACTTCATCAAACACTATAACTCATCATGTGGTTTACACTACGTGCAATGAAATTGCTCATTCCCAAGATAAAAACTGGTATCTCTATGCACCAAAAACCATTTGAAGCTCTTCTCATTTAACATGCATATGTGTCATAATCATTACCACTCATCATTAGATCATAAACTAATACAACTGATTCACCAAACTTCATCGGTTAGGGTTTATCATATCAATAGGTAGGGTTTACCGGTTCACCTTTCCATTACATAGCAATATTGGTTTCCTCCACAAATTCACCTACCGGTTGTAGTTCCCTTCACTAGCTCTTCCTACAGGTTAGAAAACAATATTATAACAACATCATTACCGATTAATTAACATCAATGACAACATAACATTTCATTAATGCAATCTTCATGCAAATACCAACAATCTTTTGAGCAGTGAGCTCTAGGAAATGCGCCCCAATGCATGTGCGTTCCCCATTGTAATATTTTCACATACTAGTGCAGAGTATCATCTTATTGTGGGTAGGTTCCCACCGTGGTTTTTTCCTTAACTAGGTTTTCCACATCAAAATATTAGTATTGTGCATTATGCTATTAACTTTCTTATCTGTTATTGTTGTGGTTTATCAGTTAATGTCTTGGAGTTTAGTTTGATTTGATCTGGTGAAGAAAAATTTATCCCTTTCTTATTCTTCCTTCTTGATTTCTTCTAACAGCACTGGGCCAATATGTGTTGTTGTAACCTATAAAGGTACCTTTTCCCAAGGCACCTTTTGTGCCCCCTCCTCCTCCATAGAATGTACCTCCACTCCCTAGCTCCTCCTGCCCCTGCCATGTCTATTGGCCCATCCTCCTCACCTCTGACAACCTCATCCATTGAGGGTCGTAGCTCATCCTCCTAGAATACCCCCGACATGCTAAGCCTGACTGATTTGTGGGCCTCCCACCAATAGGTGTAAGCCTCAGTGCATCCTGGATCCTCTCCCACTTATAGGCACTTATCTCAAGTAACCCTATATGTTGCATCCCAGCTAACCCAGACCTCAAGTGGTCCCACCATCTTCCCCCATGTAGTTTCCTCTTGAGTAATCCTCAGACGTGTCTGGTCATGCTCAATGATGTCTTGTATATGGCCAAATTGCCTCATTACATGATGAGGTAGGTACTGATCAATAAGATGGACTGTCCGTCTAAACAACCAACACTCTGACTACACCCATGTGAGCTATTAGTCCTCCCACCATCTCTCACTATCCTTAAAGGGCCACCAAGTGAAGAACTACATCTCATCAATCACTCTCCTCCAGAACCACATAGTTCCCACCCTGGTGTAAAAGAAATCCCCTATATTGATCAACATATGGGAATCTCGGCCTCATATCCTACACTCCACTGGCTGCGTCATTGAGATGAGCTACTAGGCCCACATATATAGCAAAGTGACACCTATACCATGGTTCCTATAACCTTGATAGACACACATATGCATGTCATGATTGTTCAACCCAACAATAAGAATAATAACTCTAGTTGAAGTCTCAACCCGAAGTTTGGACATTCACTTGGTAAAGTCACTATTTCCATAGCTAGTGTTCATTTGATTTTCAACCCAGGGACATAATACTTGAAATGGGTCTGCACTATATATGCACTAAGTTCTTGCAATAGCTACTCTACATTACTGTAGCAACTAACATTATGTAGAAAAGATAAGAAAGAATTGAAACTATTGAAAGGCTACAAGAAAACTTCTGCATAAATTCATAAAAGCAATACTGGCTAAGTTCAATGCTGATAAATAGAAATTACTCTATTTTGGTTTGACTACAGGAACCGTCAATGGATCTATTTCCAGTGGTTGCAGGAACAGTCAATGCAAGAACATCTACTATAGCTAGGAAAAGAAAACTAATCTTAACAAATGAATAGGAACACTCACCAAGTGGGCCCCCTTGGGTGAGTGATTCCAGGCTTCCCAAAAAACAACTCTAAATGCTCAGAATAACATATTTTTATTCATCATTCTTTGGAAGTCATTACATGATTCAATATGAAAAGAAACTCAAAACACTTGTGAAAATCCTCTGCTTTGTTTTCTCTCTTCTCTTTTCTATCTCACCTTGGAGAAGAGATAAAGAGCTTATTTTTAAAAGAAATCATCTACTGCAGCCAACACAAATCATGCCAAAGAGAAGAGGCAAATAATTGATTGAGAAAGGAGATAGCTAGAGTTATGCTATAGGAAATGCAGATCTAAACCGAACCACAGTCATAACATACTATGGCGGTATTTACAACATCAATGTCCAATTGAGTTAGACATCAATAGTATCACGTGATTGCTTCTCCTATGTCGTTCATTACGCTTTTTAGCATTTCTATTGTTCGATCCTTTAGTCATCTTCTTGAGTATCTCTTCCTGCAACTAGCATGATAGGTGAGCTTCCACTCTAACATCATTTATTCCCTTCACTTCAAAAGAAATAACATACAAGAACATACATAGGTATTTTATTTAATCAGGACATCTATTAATTTCACACATGATATTGCCCTAAACATCTGCATTGCAACATGAATAAATGACATGGTTGCAGGAATAAACTGGCAAAGACAAAACATGTTTTAATAGGTTTAGGATAACATCTGAAATACATATAGTAAACTTCTGATACAACATTACTACTATGTAAATAAAAATATGACAAAAGCTCAAGAGTTCTAAGGATAAAAACATAACAATGTCTCAACTCATCATGCCCTCCAACTTTAAGATCTTGTTGATCCTCTAGCAAGAGAAAATTTTCTGATTCTTGCACTAACTCTTAGGTCACCAATGGTTCCTTGACCTGTTCCTCCTGAAGCTAAATTCTAGTAAAATCCTTTCATCTTTTCCAACCTAGACCATCTGGCTTCTTCTGTAACTGCTTCATAGGGCTTATCTGTAGTCTTACCTCCCAATAGTGGCCACATAAGAATAGGAGGCTGAAAGATCAATGGTAACCAGTTATTGGTCTTCTCTCTACCTAGTTGTATATATTTGGGGGCTCTTTGCATAGCTATCTAAAAATTTGGCAGTGAATGAGGCTCTCCCTGCTTCAATTCTTCTGGCTAGTTATTCCAGTGCTGATTTAAACCATCTATTGCAGTTGCACTGTCAGTCTGAACTAAATGCTCATATGCCTGGTATATTTCTTCCCTCATCGATAGTACTAGATTCCTAACATCTTGCCTTACCAGTAATTTCTACCATTCATAATAAAGAACTCTTGGCTCTTTTGCTTCCTTTCTCAATGGAAATGGATAATCAAATTCAAAATCCTTGTATGCTCTAGCTTGTGCCCCCATGCTGATCTCATTTTGAACCCATGACATTAAAGCTTTTATATGGATATCACCAATATATAGCAAAGGATTCCACTCACTATCTGAAGCTACAACACAGTTATATAAATAAAATTCACATAACAATTTTTTCACAGCTATTGGAGAAGTCTGGTAAGCATCATAAAATTCCTCAGGGGTTTCTAAAGAGGGGCTAAGGTCCCTGACAATGTGGTTCAATTTGAAATTTTCAATACCACACCCTTATAGCATAAACCCTTGGTAGTGCCCTGCATTGCATCAATTTGGGGACCATACCAATGATTGTATCAATTTTAGCCTCTAATTCTTCAATTTTGTTATCCCTCTTTTCAATTTCTCTTTGTTGTTTGTCAATAACCCCTTGCAATCTAGCCCTCTCTATTTCCCATTGTCTATAAAATGTTAGCACAATAGATAAATTGCTTAGGGATGACGGAGGTCTAATAGGTGTTACCTTAGTCCATGGAATCTCTTCAACAAGTTCCTCAAGCTACTCTACCACATATGCAAGATCTGATAGTCTATCTACATCATCTTCCTTCTGGGTTTCAACATCTATAGGGTTCCCTTCTTCTGATGTTTCCACTAAAATAACCTCTATCAAATCACCTGTTGGAGAAGCCTTCTAGGTCTTACTCTGACTTCTTCTCACATAAACCTTTGGAGTGGCTGCAGGAATGGTTTCTATCTATGACTTTGCTATAGGGGTATTTCTTTTAAACCTATGCCTCTTGGCTGTAGGAGAAACTCGAGTTGCATGCAGTTGAACCATAGGTTCTTCATCTACATCAATTATTTCCAATTCCTTCTCTTTTCTTTTAGAAGATGGTGATTCTCTTTGAAGAGAAGTGGAGGGTTGCTCCACATTTGTCTCAACCATCTCTTCTTCCATAATAACCACAGCTTCTTCAGCGATGAGCAATTCATTCTCTGCAGAAACTACAAGAGAAGAGGGTTCTTCAATATTTTCTTCTTCAACTAGTGGATCACCTGCAACAGGACCATCTTCAAACCTAAACTGAAATATGTCTTCAAATACTCCCCATTCCATCTATGAAACATATCTAAGAGAATGTTCTACAAGCAATTTAATCAAACCATGATGGCTGACAAAATGATTTCCATTTTTCCGTGTTTCTTTGGCACTTATGGAAATGAGGTGGTATAAAAAATTAGGGACATTCACTCTCTGACCATGCCGTAAATGACTTAGCAATTTGAAATGTGGTGAATGTAATTTGAATACCTCCCTTCACAAGTAATGTATTTCATTACATATAAAGCCACCTGGGGCCACTCTGCTAGTAGGGAAACCCTCCTGGTTCCTTGCTTGTCCACTATTAGAGGTCCATATATGGGAAGTGTAAACTCTTCTTTCATGCTTCTGTTGTCTTTTGATTTGGAAATGATTCTCCTTCCTATGGCAACCTTGTAACTTCAGCTATCCGCTACTCTGTAGCAATGACCCTTAATCCTTTAACAATAGCCTCTCCTTTGTTGAATGAATGCATAAACTCTGCAATAATTTCTTCATTATAATCCCTGATTTTTAGAAAGTAAACAATCCAACCATGCTGCCTAAAATAATGCTCACAAAGAGCATCCTGCAGAAATGCATCATGGACTGTTGGTTCATGGTGGACTGGATCTCCACCCATTTCTTACTCTGTTAGTATAGAAAACTCTACAGCTGAGAAACAAAGAACCAAAATATCCTATAGACTGAAAATTGAAAATTCCTTACATATCTCCAAATTTGGCAGCAAAGTTTATTACTTCCTTGTGCCAAAGAATATCTTGTTAAAGAAATGATGGCAAGCAATCAAATCAAGGTACCGAAAAGGATGAATAATTACTAATTTTGGAAACTAAACCATAAAACACCCCCCCAACTTAACTTGGTACGTGTCCACACAAGCTAACAAGATTTAGGGGAATGTACATGGATTTAGGAAAGGCAATAATCATAATGAAATCATAAATGCGTAATTAAAATAAAATACAATATGTACATACCTACAATCATACGAAAAGGAAGGCAAAATGAAATGAAATGATAGATAAGAAAATGAGATGGGATGACGTGGATGGAAATTTTATTTATGGAGAAGAATATTTCCATAAGACATGGAAATATTTTTGTAAAATGATGTGAGGAGAATTATGAAGTGGCAAGCATGTTCACTTTTGTGGTTGTAGGAACCTTACCTCCATTACTTTGGTCAATTACTAAAGGAACTTGATCAGTGGCTGCAGGAACTTGATCAATTGCTGTAGGAACCTATGTTTGATCCTTCTTAGAAAATTGTTGCAGGAACTCCTCTTTACTAGCTGACTTATGATAAAGTTGCAATTGGTGACCATTCACCAAAAGCTTAAACCAAACTAGGTCAATTATGGTCAAACAAACAACTCCATTATTGAAAACTTCCTCAATCTCATATGGACCTAACCATCTAGTTTGCATCTTTCCCATAGTATCTTTGTATCTGGAGTCATACAATAGTGCCTAGTCACCAGCTTTGAACTTTTTCTCTTTGATATATTTATCATGCCACTTTGCTCTTTGATTTTGTATCAGTTATGTCTGTTGGACAACCATTTTTCTCCATTCATCCAAAGCATTCAACTATTGAATACATTCCTTTTGTGCTTCAGAAAGTGTCATATTTAATTGCAAAGTTGTCCTCAGAGTTTTATGCTCAAATTCAATGGGCATGATTGTTGCTTTTCCATAAACCATCTCAAAAGGTGTAAAACCAATTGGTGTTTTTCAAGTTGTTATGTATGCTCAAATTACTTTTGAAAGCCTATGAGACCAGTCTTTTTTATGAACAGATATTGTCTTGGTAAGAATAGCCTCAAGCTCCCTATTTGTAACCTCTACCTGTCCATTAGCTTTTGGATGATATGGAGTAGATTTTTTGTGCCTTATATTGTATTCATTGACCAAGGTTGCAATCAATGTTGAAGTAAATTATGGGCCTTGGTCTGATACAATTTCCCTTGTTACTCCATATCTTGTAAATATCTCCTCAAAGAAACTCAGCCACCTTATTATCTCTTGCATGTATCATGGCACGAGCTTCCACCCATTTTGTTACATAATTTGTACATACCAAAATGTAGGATTTTCCATTAGAAGGCAAATCAATTGGGCCAACAAAATATAATCCCCATTTATCAAATGATGCAACCAATATTTGTGGATATAATGGCATCTCGTCAGATTTACTAGGTCTCCCCATGCACTAGCATCTGTCACATTTTCTTGTATACTGTGTTGCATCCTTATATAATGTGGGCCGATAATATCTTGTATTTATTATTTTGAGTGTTGTTATTTTAGCAGCAAAATGTCCTCCACACAACTCATCATGACATGCATGCAGGATATCATATGTTTCATCTTCTCTTACACATCTTCTCATGACTTGGTCAGGTCTAGTATAAAACAAACAATAAAAAATCCATCAAAAGTTAAAGATTTTTTCTACTAACAGCCTTCTTTTGTTAGGAGAGAAATGAAGTGGCATTTTAGCAGCAACTAAATAGTTGGCAATATCAACATACCAGGGAGTGTGGGCTTGTATAAGGAATAGATGTTCATCTAGAAAAGCATCATCTATAGCTATAGAATCTTCCTGTAATTGAAGTCTTGAAAGATAATTTGTAACCACATTGGACTTGCATGGTTTATCAACAACTGTGATATCGAATTCTCACATCAACAATAACTAGCGAGCTAATCTACCAGTAATTGAAGGCTTATTCATGAGATATCTGATTGCGGTATAATCAATATGCACAAATATGGGATATCCTATGATATAGTGCCTGAATTTGTTGAGTGCATATATAATGGCTAACATTTCCTTTTCAGTGATTGTGTAATTCAACTCAGACCCCTGCAAGTTCTTGCTAATATAATATATTGCACTTTCCAAGTTATCAATCTTCTATCCTAATACTGCTCCTATTGCATAATCAGATGCATCTATATGAATTTGACATGGTATAGACCAATTAGGACCTTTAAGAACTGGTGCTTGGGTCAAATCATGCTTAAGCTTCAAGAAAGCTTCATTGCATGAAGAAGTCCATTTAAATTCCATATCCTTGGTAAATAGTGAATATAAGGGACATGCAATTTTGCTGAAATCTTTGATAAATCTTCTATAGTATCCAACATGATATTTAAGCAAGTCCAAAAGTGCCTCCTTTTGAGTATCTAAAAGATCACTATTGATATTCAAACATTTATTCAAATAAACTTCTATTTTGATAGTAAGATCAATTTGGGATATATCAAAAAAATGAGAAGTATAGACTTCCTGCGGCAACAAAGTATGCAATATATCAATGGTTGCATGAAAGTCTAAATCTACAACATTTAGTACCAACTCCTGCATTTGTTGTTCTTGTGTCAATTTATTTGTCAGAATTTTATAAAGAATTGAGTCTTCATCATGTAATTGCATGAATGGCCCTTGATTAATCATCATAAGGTGATTAATAGTGTCAACTCCCTCAGTTTCTTCTCCCAAAGTAGGCCAAACAACTTGTTGTTGATCAAACTAGGGTTGTGCAGGAGAATACAAAGCTAATGTTTTTGTAGAGTTCCCATCTAAAATAGTCATATCTCTTGATCTACCTCCAATATATGCATCAGCTGTGGCAAGCCAAGGACTTCCCAAAATCAGTGGATATCCTCCCAATGTTGCCTTTGGAGACAAAATCATAAAGTCTGTAGGGTATTCTCAGGAATCCAAAATAACCACCACATCTTCAGTCATACCATCTGGTCGCACTGTAGAGCTATCAACAAGCTGTAGAACTATGGGTGTAGGCCTTAGACTATTAATTTCAAGTTGTTTCATTACTTCTCTTGTCATCACATTAATGGTTGCCCCTAAATCAATTAAAACATTCCTTATCTGGCTGCCATTAATGACTATACTTACAATAGGACTACCTGGATCAGAATATTTAGGAATTGAAACCTTGCCTAACATAATATCTGCTAGTTGACCCATAACATGCACTATTTGCGGATCCTTCTTCTTCCTGCCAGGTTTTCTTAGACATGCTTCTCTAAGTGCCTTACTATATATAGGAACATCTTTTATTGCTTGCAACAATGGAATTTTAACACAAATATGTTTCAGTTGATCTATGATATCAAAATCTTTCTCTTGTTCTATAAGAAGTTCCTTTTCTTGCAATCTCTGGGGAAATGGTGGTAATATCTGCTTCTGAGGTATTGTATCTATTGGATTAGAGATTTCTTGTTCTTCTTGTACCTCAATAATAAATGGAGGAGATGAATTAGGTAGAGTTGTCTGAGATTGAAGGTGAATATCACTTATGGATAAAGAATAGGTTGGGTATTGATTAAGATCAGTTGAAAAAGCTTGTTGTTGTTGTTGAGATTTAATATTAGGATTTGGCATTGGTTGAGTGGGCAATTGCGTTGGTTTAGGTGGGACAATAGTGGCTATAGGGGGACACATTATTGTAGGTTGTTGTGGTTGTTGAATAGGTTGTTGATAACTAGAAGATTGGGTAGTCCATAGCTGACTCCCCCTCCATTGAGAAGTAGGTTGCTAATTCCCTTGAAAATGGCTCCCTTAGCCCTGAGGTGGATACCAATTTCCCTATGGCTGCTGCCACTATGGCATTTGAGTAGAAAAGTTCTACCCTTGGCCTTGAGAACCATACCAATTTTGATAATTACCAAAATTTTGAGCATATGGTGATTGCCATTGATTATTTGGTACATAAGAATTTCCACTATAACCAGAAAAAGAAAGTGGATCTGGAGGCATACCTTGTCTTTGGAAATTTGGCCTTCTTTGAGAAACATAGAAAACTTTCTCATCCTCACCTTGTATTGGCTTGAAGTTAGGAACCTCAACATTTGCAACCATTTTACATCTGCAATCCTTTTTCCATTGTCTACAATGAGGACAAAATTTTGCAAGAAATGCATCAACTTCTTCATGTTTCTTCTTAGCTGAGAGTGTATCCAATTGAGTAGCCATATTGTTTATAATGTCCTCCTTAAAGTCTTTCAACAAATGGCTAAGTTCCATTCGAGAAACTCCAGTACCAGATGCTAATGAAGGTGCTCTTGGCTTGAAATGCTTGTTCTTTTTAGAAGCAAATCTGGAATACTTCTTACAAATTTGTCCTATTTCAATCCATGTGGACTGTGTAATGTCACCTCCTCCCATAAGATCTAAAGAATCAATGCATTCATCACTGATTCCCCTAAAAAATATCAACTTGAGGGAATCTTTATTTAGAGTACTATGCTTGGACTTTTTGACACTAAACAAAAACCTCTCCATATAATCTTCAAGACTCTCATCTTCTTTCTGTGTCATTTGAAAGATATCATCCCCATGATGATCAATGCCTCTACAATACTCTTTATATTTTGCAAGAAACAATCGTTTCATCTCATCCCATGTATTGATTGTGCTACTACCCAAGCTCATAAACCATCTTAGAGATTATTCCTTCAAGGTGGCAGGAAATATTTTGAGCCTATGGGCATCTATAGTATAATCAAAACTCCTACAGAGAACATCAAACTCAAACAAAAATGTGTCTAGATCCTCTATCACCAATCCATATAATTTAGGGAGGGAAGAAGCTAAAATGTTCTTGAGATTAGCATTATCATGCTGATCAGATATGGAGAACTCAAATGTTGGGTCCAAAGGTGGTGCTGGATTATTTCCACCAGGAAGTGGGTTTCCTTGCATTAGACTTGTGGGGGGAGTTACTATAAGAAATTATTCTTGTGGGGGTCCAAAGAGGAACTAAACACTACCTTTTGAAAATTCAGATTTAGGGTAGTTCAAATTCTCTAGGGTTTGATAAAGTTTAGCAAAAGTATTTATATTTGAAGAATTAATTTCTACATGATTAGGATGAATGGGCAGAAATCTACCTAGAACATCTCTTCTTCGCCTATGCATGTAGATTCATGAAATTTTTGAACAATCAGGTATGCCAGAAAAACAATTAACTAAAAATTGAAAAGACAATAACCATAACAGGTTCTTAGTTTGACACCATCCCCAACAACGACGCCAAAAATGTTCAACCCAACAATAAGAATAATACCTCTAGTTGAAGTCTCAACCTGAAGTTTGGACATTCACTTGGTAAGGTCACTATTTCCATAGCTAGTGTTCATTTGATTGTCAACCCAGAGATGTAATACTTGAAATGGGTTTGCACTATTTCCATATGCACTAAGTTCCTGCAACAACTAACATTATGCGGAAAAGAAAAAGAAAGAATTGAAACTATTGAAAGGCTATAGGAAAACTTCTACATAAATTCATAAAAGCAATATTGGCTAAGTTTAATGTTGATAAATAGAAAGTACTCTATTTTGGTTTGCCTGCAAGAACAGTCAGTGGATCTGTTTCTAGGGGTTACGGGAACAGTCAATACAAGAATGTCTACTACAGCTAGGGAAAGAAAACTAATCTTAACAAATGCATAGGAACACTCACCAAGTGGGCCCCTTTGGGTGAGTGATTCCAAGCTTCCCAAACAACAAATCTAAATGCTCAGAATAACATATTTTTATTCATCATTCTTTGGAAGTCATTACATGATTCAATATGAAAAGAAACTCAAAACACTTGTGAAAATCCTCTGCTCTACTTTCTCTCTTCTCTTTTCTATCTCACCTCAAAGAAGCGATAAAGAGCTTATTTTTAAAAGAAATCATCTACTATAGACAACACAAATCATGCCGAAGAGAAAAGGCAGATAATTGATCGAGAAAGGAGATAGTTGGAGTTATGCTACAGGAAATGCAGATCTAAACCGAACCACAGTTATAACATACTGTGGCAGTATTTACAACATCAATGTCCACTTCAGTTAGACATCGGTAGTATCGCATGATTTCTTCTCCTATGTCATTCCTTATGCTTTTCAACATTTTTGTTATTAGATCCTTCAGTCATCTTCTTGAGTATCTCTTCCTGCAACTAGCATGATAGGCGAGCTTCCACTGTAGCATCATTTATTCCTCACACTTCAAAAGAAATAATGTACAAGAACATACATATGTATTTTATTTAATCAGGACATATATTAATTTCACACATAATATTGCCTTAAACAATCTGCATGGCAACAGGAATAAATGACATGGTTGTAGGAATAAACTGGCAAAGACAAAACACATTTTAATAGGTTCAGGATAACATCTAAAATACATATAGTAAACTTCTGATACATCATTAATACTACGTAAATCAAAATATAACAAAATCTCAAGAGTTCTAAGGATAAAAATATAAAAATGTCTCAACTCATCAATGATATAACTATCCAAGTATCATTTCTTCCCATGCATAAATCACAACATCCTCCACCATATAATATAGACAATGGGCCCATCCAATGCAAAATCCATGCCAGCTCAAGTCCGGCATCATGGGACCACTGATCAAGCTGCATATGAACAATACTAAATGAGGAATCTATCAAATTTGCATCACCTACCCAAGGTGCATCATCATTTGATCTATCGGCAACACATCATGCTCACAAATCAATCAGAGGTAGTAATCTCCTCCATCTATCTTGTACTCTGGGATATCACCTTTGATGGGGATCTTTAAGATCCTCCAGACATCCAGTAAATTGATGCTATCCTCCTCGATCAGCAGGTGAAATGTGCAAGTCTGGCTGTCCCAGTGCTCCACGAGCATTGTCATCATCGTTGTGTGCACCCTAATCTGGGGCCACCTTCTGATGAATCCCAATCCCATTGTGCTCAGGATCTCTCACTCATCTACTCTCAACTATCTATATAGCCTCATGGTCAGAGGCAAGTGCTCTCGAGATGTGAGAGGCCCATCATCTGTCTCCATCCAACTAATTCACCTTATTAGCCTTCTTATTATTTCCTATTATAGCCTATTCTAGCTTATACCTATCATATGCTATCCCTAGGGCACCTAAGTGCCTCCCTGAACCCCCTTTCATCCCCTTTACATCCTCCATTTACCTTTTCTTTCCTCCTTGGTGGAGATGTTAAACCTATGGCAAAGATGTCATGCCATAGGTGGAGACATCATTTGACAGTCTTTTCCCAATGTCTGCATGAACATCGACCATCTGCATAGGTGGGGTTTTGCCTCCCTAGACCCTTCAACGTCTACATAGATGTTGAATGCCTATGCAGTCATTGATTCCTAGTGTAGATGCTGAAATGACGATTGACATCTACACCCAACCTATTTTTCCCTCATTAATTTCTCCTAATTAATGACCTAACCTACCAAATCACAAAGTGGGTTTGGTGTACTCATTGATGGGTCGTACTTGGCCAGCCGCTGGTGTTGTCAGACTCTCTGCATGGTGTTGGTGGTGTGAGATGTTTTCCATTTTTCTCCTCGTGCTCTCGGCTCTCCAAATCTCTAAAGGTGTATGTGATAATGACCCTTCCTTGGGCACCATGTGGCTTATGTAGGGCCCTCCATGGGCCCCATTTTCCCTGCCCTTCTTCCATCTCATTCTTCTCCCCTTATTCTCATTTTTTCTTTCTCCTTTCTTCTATTTTGTTTTCTTGATAGGTAATGGGACGAACCCAATAAGGTGTACATACCCTACCCCCTTGTGGGATTTGAACTTGTGACCTCTCTTTCAAGAGCACAAGTTCTCCACAACTAGGCCAACTTAGGCTATACAATCTTCTTTCTTCTATTCTTGTTTGTTCTTCTTTTTTTGATAATTTTCCCTAAAAAATTCAAATTTTTTTCGGTTAAAATCTCAAGGGTGTGTGTGTGAAAAAGTGGAATAAGTGTGTAAGCTACAAGACACAACACTTCAATTAAGTAATTACATGTATGGTTTGACATATATAATCATGAATAATAAAACCATAACAAATCGACTAATTTCCTTCTAAAATATGCAAATATAAGATTGCTCTCAGATTTGTATAAGCAATACTAGTGACTAGACTACACCAAGATGAATGATTTAATCTATATGAGCATGATATTAAGCTAAATGGATGCAAGATTATGCTAGATGGATGAGTAGTAAGCTATATGAATTCAAGCAATCATAATTGAACTAAATATGCAAAAAGAAATTAAATTAAGATGCAATAATCTCAAAAAGCAAGCACGATATCTTCAATGACTCCAGAGAAAAAAACTGTATAATAAGAATAAATCTCCAGGGTGTTTTGAATGAGAGATGAAGGCTAAATTTATAGAGAATCACAAGAGAGATCAAGAAAAAGCACAATTTAGGATAATTGAAATAATTGAGAAATCAGATTCAGTTAACCTTGAGATAGATTCCAATTATAGTTCAATTGAAATGCATTGAGATTATTATTTTGAGTTTGCATTAGAGATATAATTCAATTAATTCCATGCACTTGAGATGAAAATAGGTAATTATTTGATTTATTCAAGAAAAGAGTCTTTTTAAATGCAACTGAACTTCTTTTCTCAAAAGCTTTGAGTTCCAATTTTAGAAAATGATTAATAATTCATTTTAATTGTTTTTCTGATTTCAAGTTATCTCAATTTAGAAGAAGAAATAATATCTCAAGTTTGATTTCTCTTTCAATTCAATTCTTTTATTTTATTTTCAATTTAACTCTTTCTTTGCATATTAATTCCTCTTTTGTGATAAATTAATTCCTTTTTAATAATTAAATGGCAAATTTATTAATTAATTAATTAAATATGCTAAGATATTTAATAAATTAAATATGATAATTGATCAAAATGATTTCCTTGGAATGATTTAATTAATTAAATAGATGTTTAATTAATATATAATAATTCACTTTCCATGTGACATTTGATGATTGAAGAATAAATTAATTGTGTGCTCAAGATTGATTTTATTGCCTTTGATTAGGACCTTGGTGATGTTGTCGAGATTAGGGGACCATGGTTTAGGTGACCATTTTTAGGGTATTACATTTGCCCCTCTTTGAATTAATGTGCGAGTAGCGTGTTGGTTCAAAGAATAGTTGATGTCTAGGAGATGCCAGTTCTGAATTTGATTGATCACGAACCAGATGAAGAGTGAGGTGTTTAGTTTGATTTGAAGTGATGAAGCTTAACAGAGTTGATTAAAGTGAAACCGATCCTAAACTTTATTGAACTAGGATCGATGAAGAGAAAAGATACCGAACTTGAACTTGATTGATCAAGAAGCGGATCTTACTGATCTAGAACTTGATTGAACTAGACACAGTGAGCGAAGATAAAATCGATCTTGAACATGATGGATCAAGACACGATGAGTGAAGGTAAACTGTCTAGCTTGATTTGATGCAATGAAACTAAACACCTACTTAGATTGAGCATGTGATCAAAGATATGCTTTAAACTTTTTGCTTGAGTTTAAATGAATAATCAGCTTGATGAAATGAGATGAAACTGATTAACGTTAAGAGACGAATTCAGATGAAGACAAATATCAGCTTGATTTGAAGTGATGAAATTGATATGCCCCTAGCGATTGATTTGACTCAGATGATCGAGAGATCTCAACTTTATATGAAGCAATGAAGTAAGATGCCCCTTAGCAATAAGAATTTGTTTGATTTTCTTTAGTTGAAAATATTTTTGCTTGTCTTTTAATGAAGATTTGAAAATTTTCTCGACTTTGAAGATGTGAAGTCATGAGGTCACGAGTATGCCCCCTCGGGAGAGAAATCAAAAGATAGCGAGGGTACATGATGATTATAGGTAATTGTTGGCGATGATAATGACTTGAGCACAAAAATTGAGTTGGAGGAATATTTGTGAATATTTAGCATTGATTGGTGTGAAATTGAGCACAAATTGAAGAAAAGAATGAGAATGTGATGAAAGCGCTAAGTGGTCCAAATTGTATTGAAATTGACTAGGAGAATGATCTCAGATTTCGATTTTGATCCCAAAAATGGAATCAGAGTGGGCACATTAGCTAAGGGTATAATTTTCATGTCCATCGGAGCAAGTTGAAAAATTAGGGTTTTGGCTATATAAGGGGTCCAAGAAAAATGGTCATTTCGATCCAAGAGCACTGATTTGAGTGCCAAAGACATCATAATCAACCTTGGAATTACGAGCCAGCGGTGAGTGACTAATTTTTAGCCCTTTCATTTCATCAATTTTGAATTTTTTGTTGAATTTTTGCTTTTTATGGCATTTAAAAGTTGGTCATTTTTTATTTGTCGTGCGAGACAACATTTTGTCTTGTACGACAAACTTTTCTTTTGTGATTTATTGTTTCAGGCCATTAATTTTGTCGTCTGGGACACCCCCTTGTGTCGTACAAAATTTTGCTTCATAAACCATTTTAGGGTGCGAATGCATGTTTTGTATCGTATTAGAGTCTTTTGTTGTCCTATATCTATTCCTGACTTGTACGAGTTTTGACCTACATTGTGAAATGTCGTATGAAAAATAGTGAGGTTTTTTAAGAGTGCAAACATGAAAATTTGTTTTGGCAATTGATGCATTTGGATTTGCGTGATGTTTAAGCTGTCTTATAGCATAATTTGGATGATTATCAGATGCTCTATTGTTTGATTCTTGCAGGTTTGATTACCGCATGTTCTCTTCCGATGCATCTATCCTCTTACTATGAGGCTAGTTTGTGAGTTATCTGATATAGAGCACATATTGACTTGTGTGGGTTTACCCACCTTCTACAGATGCCAGATATATGTGTGAATCACGGGATGCTCATAGCACTTGTAGAGAGATTTCACTCTGAGCATAACACGTTCCATTTACTAGTTGGGGAGATGACCATCACTCCTGAGGATGTTTATAGGATTTTGAGGATTCCATTCATTGGGGATAAGGTTGATTACGATTCTACACAATATCCTAGCTTACTAGCTTTGAGAGAGGTATTTCATGACAAGGACATCCTTACGTGGGCTATCAGCTGGTATGATATGATGACTAGGTATAGTGAGTAGTTTCCACTAGCTTGTGTCTTGGTAGAATTTATTGGTTGCTTCATTATACCGAATAGGGGACAACAAGGTTTCTTATGTGGCTAGGCTAGGATGTTGCAGAGGCTTGTGGATCACCCTGAGAGATTAGGATGGGGTTCGTGTGTTTTATTTCACATGTATCATGAGATGCATGAGATTGTGTACAGAGAGGGGAAGAGCATGGCTGCAATGGTATTGATTTTAAAGATATGGGCTTGGGAGCATATCGTAGTTGACCTATAGTGGATCACCCCAGAGATCCACAATAGTTGATTGTTTATAGATATTATGGATACATTATTCAGCCCCATCTAGGCAAGATAGAGTACTAGAGACAATAGCTGGATGACCTAAGAGTTGTTGTATGGAGACCGTATAGGGGTCTTGAGCTTTGGGATGAATGGAGAGTTGTGCAAAGAGATATGCTCATGACTCATTCTCTTATCGAAAGATTCATTATTACTCAGGGTATGAGACAGTATGGTAGGCCTCAGGGGATTTCACAGGAGTTTACTACCTACACTTGCTATGCAGACAAGGAGAGATGAGGATGGCCCCCTAGGTTGTCCTACGCTTTGAGCATGCAGGCACTGATAGGGTTACAATGACTTACATGGGATTATCTATAGGATATTGCAGATGTAGGGGTACTGCCCCAGTATAGGGATTGGTTCCAGTAGCATCCATTCCCTAGTTTTACAGATCCAATAGAGTAGGTGCCTCTCATAGAGGAGATTGAGGATGATGCCCATGCACAAGCACAGGGATAGAGAGCAGAGGCTCTAAGGTGGGCAAGTGGCAATCCTAGTGCGAGCAACAATAGGGTACCAGTTGGGATGAGACATCAGTAGAGAAGAGATGGTGGATCTCTAGGGGTTGTTGGTGTGAGGAGGAGTGGTTTTAAGATAGTGGAGGGTGGAGGAGAGGAGGAGCAAGTATCTCCTAGATAGGTACAAAAGAGGAGGAATGAGCAGGGTGGAGCTGGAGGTGGAGAGCCTGTGAGGGAGAAGGGGGTAGCTGATGTAGCACGATCGATGAGAGCATGATTAGTAGGTTTGTAGTCACAGTTGACAGTGGCTCAGAAACAGCTTGCAGAGCAAGACTGACAGTTGGTGGACCTTAGATAAAAGAGAGATCATTAGTTAGTTGAGGTCAGAGCTGAGCGTGATCATCAACTAGTGGACCTCAAGGTAGAGCATGATTGTTAGGTTGCAAAGATGAGGGTGTTGGCATTTTTGATGATTGATGTTGTGATTGTCATTGATGGACACACACTTGATTTGAGATCACTTTTTGTATGTATGAGTTAAAGCTCAACTAGTATTTGTTCCAACTGGTATGATGTATTATAGTCTTTAGACTATCGGTGTTTTGTAGAAAGTGTTTACCAATCAGAAGAGGTATGAAGACCCCAAGCGGTTCAAGGATCTCAAGTGGTATGAAGGAATGAAGTGGCACAACTCATATTTCCCAGTCTTCATTTTGTCAAACTGACAACCGGTATTTTTCTTAAACTAGTATTCAGTATGAACCAGTAATACAATGTGATGAGTTACCATCCAATGATTATTTGGTGGTGCTGACTCTTTGGCGGCGCTTTTTGTGTCATGTTACCAAATATGTCTAGATGCATTGAACCTAGGAAATTGTATTGTAATCCTATTGGACCGACATGAAATCAAATTCCTTGATAAGGACATCATGTCTAGGGTTTTAGGTTGTTGCTAGGGTTTAAGGTGGTTAAAGAGTTTTTGTAAGTGTGAATAAAGAAGAGAAGGTCAAGTCTGTGAGAGAAAGGAGAGTGTGAATGTGTTGAAGACTGAAGTAATGTTGGAATGCATTAGGAATGAGCTATCAAGGATCTAACCAAGCAATCCATGCTATTTGCTAGATCATTCACTTGTTGATTACTCACATCTTCGACAAGTCTGAAGCCCTTAACTGGGTAGGCCCAAAAGCCTTTTGTAAATCCTCTAAAAAGGTGGTTCACATCTATGGATCTAAAATACTCTAGCAAGGTAGTCTTTAACCAGACTTATCTCCTAATAGAGATTGAGATTCCTAATAGGATATGTTCTGGTAAAGAACATTGTATGACCTTAATCGGTCTGGTTCCTATTCTACAAATAGTTACTTGTGAGTTTCATCTCACCATGGTTTTTCCCATTTGGGTTTCCACATCAAAATCTCTTATGTTATGGTGTGTGTGCTTCTATGGGTGAATGCATTATTTTCTATTTGGTTTGCATGTGTGCTAACCGGTTTGTTTGCTAAACTATTTTACCGGTTTACTGGTAGTCTAGTAAAGTGTTTAAGTACAGAGATTTTTGGCATACTAATTCACCCCCCCTCTTAGTATTCATCAATTGGTATCAGAGCCAACCTTTCTATAAGTCTAACCACTAGGAAAGAGATATGGGGGAATACACTATGAGGGAACTTACTCATCGGCTCACTCAGTCTGAGCAAGCCTATGATGATCTTATGGTCAAATATAAGGCCTCTTGGGCAAAAAGGAGAGAACATGCTGAAAAATTGATGGGGCTATTTGAAAATAGTTCTTCTGATGAAGTGGACATGGAAGCCTTAATTCAAGAAGTAGAAAAGATGAATGAATCCAATTCCAACTTGAGAAAAGAGTTGGAAGGACTAACTATTCAAATGTGCCAAGAGCTTGAGAATCAGAGGAAAGCTGAAGATCTGGTAAAAGAAAAAGATCATGAAATCTCCAAGATGAAGCAAGAGATCAGTGCCCTAACTGCTCAACTCCATGTGAGCAAAGTGGAAAAGGAAGACATGCAAGGAGAACTAAACATAGCCATCTCTGAGAATGCAAACTTGATGGAAATGAATGCTGCTATTTCCAAAGAACTCTCTGAGTCAAAGGAAATAATTTCTAAGTTCAACAAGAGTATTGTTAAGCTAGAGCAAAAGCTTGAATTGGCCAAACCTGTCAAGAATACTGATGGAATTGGTTACTCTGGTCATGAGGAAGGTGAGACCTCTAGTGCAAATGTTGAAGCATCGAAGAAGAAACCAGCATCAAAGGATAAAGGTAAGCAAAAGTTTAAACCTGTTTGCTTTAACTGTCTTAAAGAAGAACATAGTACCAATGTGTGTAGGAGAAAAGCCTACAATAATTTTCCTTACTTTATAAACAATGTACCTAGATCCAATAAGTTTAACGGTAATTGTTATGCATGCAACAAGTTTGGGCATAAAGCATCTGAATGCAGGTCTATTATGAACAACACTGGAAGATATCCTCAGAGGACTCAAGGAGTTGGTCCAGAACCTTTTGTGAACCAGAATCACAACTGGTTTAACACCTTTAATCATCAGTCAAGAAGTGGTGGCTATCAAGCGGCAACCGGATGGAGAGCAAACTGTTTGATCTATCATTGTCATGGTCACACTGCTGCAACATACAGGAGGAATAATGGTAACATGAATAATGGACCTTGGAGACCACCTGGAATGGTCTACTATCATTGCAACAAACCGGGTCACATTTCCAGATTCTGCAGAATGAGAATGAACATATTGGATGACATACCGGTCACTCTGAAAGGAAAGATTGATATTGAAATTGTACAAGTGGATATGAACAAAACCTGGAAAATGAAACCAGCAATGTTGCAAAAAGAATCGGTTTCTACACCTAGTGTGGAAAACACGGAACTAACAAACTAAGCATCAGAAAAGCTTAGGGGGAGCAAATGGCAAAATACTTCGAACCCCAGGTTTACACCGATAAAAGACCTTAACCGGTATGAGATACCTGTCAGTCAACAGAAGACCAGAAATGGTAAAAGACAAATTAGGGTTTACGCCCTAATATTGGAGCATTTATTATGGTAGGTGGAGAACCTGTTTAAAAGGAAGTTTCAAATCATTTCTCACTTATCATTTTTCAAGTGAAGAAGTATTTCAAGTGTAGAGTGAAGGAAAGCAATTTACACTGCGAATAAAAGAATTTATCAAATTCTTGAAGAAGAATCTGAAGCAAACATCTGTTGGAGGAGAGTAGAATGCAAAGTGGTATCTCTACAACCAAAGGAGTGTGAAGCAAAGTTCAAATTGCGAAGCCCTAAATTTCAATCTGCGAAGGTATTTTTCATAATTCTTCATTTATCATGGTTTCCGTATCTCATGATAGCTCTAGTGCAACTATTGATTCTATGGACTTCATTCAACGAAAGTCGAAATACAATGCCCTATCTCATGTACCTGTTGGTGTAATAGTAGAAGAAGGCATTTCTGACTACATAGACTGCAAAATTGAAGACCTAAGGTCTCTTGCAATCCATTCCCAGGTGAGCTTGTTTTGTGGAAAGGATAAGAAGATTAAACCAAAATTTAGCATTCTAGAAAAGAAGAAACTCCAAAATGCATTTTACTTTCTTGAAGAATTTTTGGATGATCACATTCGCATTATTCTAAGTAGGGTACACAGTGATAAGATGTACCTAGAGTGAATGCATGATATCACACCTGAAGTGATTCATGTCATCACTAGTTTTTGTAACACAAGGGAAGTGCTAGCCCTAAGGAAGGTCAACAAAACTGTAATGTCCAAGCTCACTGGTTCAGTGAGCGACTCACATGGTATGACCATCAACTCAATCAAGGATGATCTGGTCAAGTATGCCTTCATGGTGATAGGTTACCAGACGTTCTCTGCTAGAAGAATTAATTTTGTCTCTGCTGCAGCAGTAAATGTCGCTTACAGGATGATCAAGGAAGATGCATCGTTTGATCTATGCACTTGTATGCAAAGACAACTTATGTTGAATCTTAAGTCAATCAAACAGGACAATGTACTAAGATTCAAGTTTGAACAACTACTGGTTGGGTTGTTATTTTACTTCCAAGGCTACTTTCCAGGAGTAGGTGACATTTAGTGTTCTGTTGACCAACCGGTGACAAAACAAATCAAGGAGAGCCTACAAGCGGTTGGAACTAGCTATCTGGAAGCATTGAACAAATACTTTGATGAGTTCAGACACAAGATGAGCCAAAGGATAAGAATATCTGGTAATTTAGTCAAAAAGTATGAGGAAGACATCTGCTTCACCATCAAAGTGGATGAATGCATAATGGAGGCCATTGAGCCTAGGCAAGAAGAAGTAGAGCCTATGGGCTATGAGGTAATGAATGATATGTTGGACGAGTATGCTTCTACCCTAATTGCCTCACCCCTTGATCCTAAGGCAAAGAGAACTGACACCTATTTGGAAAGGGTTACACCAGTTGTAGAACCCTTAGAAAAGAAAGGAAAGGTAGTGCCTTTAGCATCGGAACCGGTTACTACAGCCAGTCCCAAAGTGACCAAGTGGTCACCAGCTAAGAAGAAACTGGAAGCTGCACCCGCCAAAGTCTTTGAGAGGAAGCAGAAGACAAAAAGCAATACACCTGACTCAGAAGAACCACCTAAGAAGATCAGGCAAACAAAGAAAAAGACAAAGAATGAACCGACATCATCTGCACTGGTAAATATTGATATTTCTTCTTACAAACCTTTGACACATTGTCAAAGAACCATAAAGATTATTAGGAGAAAAGTGTTGAATGATTTAATTGATTGTTTTGATGACTTCAATGATGTTGAAAAGGATGAAGTTGAACAGGAAATCATTAAGTATTTGTGTGTTAATGACCGGTCACTTTCATAAATTAGATCTGAGACTCCTATAATTCTTTAGACAATAAATGGTGCATTGCCATAGAAAAAGAACAGGAAATGAGGGAAGAAATATTTGCTCAACATTTTCCTGATGTATCAAATTCAGAACTTTTCGAAGTTATGAATAAATACAAAGGCCTCCTCTTCATGAGATGAAGAAGACTCATGTTACTGGAAGGAAAGGTTCATGAAGTAATCAAAGATACACATACTCATGCTCAAGAAGCTCTTAAGATGCATCAAGTGGTTGAAGCCAATAGAAAATCTGAGCAAGAAATGGAAACTGGCAAACCGGATGAGGTGTATAATAGTGAAGAAGAACCAGTCATAGAACAAATGGACCCCATTGATGTTGATGCCTTAGATGGTGAAAATGTTACTCAGGATACACCATCAGAAGGAACATGATGGGAAAAGAAGGCAGAAGAAGAAAAGAAGCAACAGGAAGCTGAAAAGAAGAAACAGGTAGATGAAGAGGATAAGAGAAAAGAAGAGGAAAAGAGGAAAGAGGAAGTGGATAAGAGAAAAGAGGAGAAAAAGAAGAAAGAGGAAGAGGATAAAAGAAAAGAAGAGGTGAAGAAGAGAAAAGAAGAGGAAAATAAGAAACAGGAGGAAGAGAGGAAGAAGAAGGAAGAGGAAAAGAAAGAAGAGGAGAAGCAGAAAGAGGAAGAGAAGAAACAGGAAGAGGAAAAGAGGAAGAAGGAAGAGGAGAAGAAGGATGAAGAAGAGAAGAACCAAAAAGGTGAAGAGAAGAGAAAAGAAGAAGAGAAAGGAAAGAAAGAAGAAGAGGAGCAGAGGAAGGCTCAAGAAGATAAGAAAAAAGCCATGGACAAGGAAGCAGTAGAAAAGAGCACACAGGTGGAGACTCCATGGCAATTGGTAATCAGACTAAACTGGTTGACATTACCAATCTTATTGACCTCCAGTCTATAAATGAATCAGAGCTGTTGCAGAGCATTAAGCTTGCTCAAGAGCGATTGGATGCTCTAAGGAGGAAAAAGGAGGAAGATGTTATCCAAACTACAGTGGAAACACTTACCAGTTTGATACCCAGTATGAACCTTCCCAGTACCGATTCCTCACTTGCACAATTGAAGCTTCTATGTATAGTTGTAGAAGACTAGGTGTGAAGCCTGGAAGAGGTCATAGAAGCAAATTCCAAGAAGGAACATCAAAAGGCTCTGGACCCTGCCTTGGTGAGAAAGTTAACAGAGCTCCGGTCTAATCTCCAGAAGGCACAAAAGGACATTAGAGATGCAATGAATGAGGGAAATATACTACTTAGCAAGATTTGCCAACCTCATTTATTCTATGATGATGTGCTCACTCAGAAGGACAAACTGCAATCTGATATGTAGTCATTTATTAGCACCTTCAAGATGCCATATGATTGCTTTTCCACATATGGACAAACTGTTCACCGACTTCAACTGCAGTCTACAAGACTAGAGGCAGAGATAAGCAACTGGACATGAAATTTGTAGGAACTTCAACTGGTCCTACTTCCAAGACTGCAAATTCTCCAGAAATGCTATATAAATCTTGATTTCCTAACGGTCACTCAAGAGATGAGCACAACAGATGCCATGGAAGAACCGGTCTCCCAGATGCAGATAGAGAAAGTGGTGGCTACCTCCCTACTTGGCTCATGGTCTTTATCCACGAAGCAATTTTTGCAGGACTTTAAATCAATTTTTGACAAGTTTTACTCTTTACTATCATAAACACTTATTATTTTAATACTAATGAAGCAGGGGTTAGTCTGTAATACTTTTGTCATTGTTGGCAAAGGGGGAGAAGTATAAATTTTGAATGTTTTGATGTATACTTTCATGTTATTTCTATTAAGGAGTAGTATACATTGTATTCTCTGCAAAAGGGATAGTGTATATGCTTAGGGGGAGTAATTTTGATTATGGCATATTTTTGTTGAAAAACACTTAGATGTCAAAATTTTCCTAAGTGTTGCCATCAATGCCAAAGGGGGAGATTGTTGGAATTTTTGATGATTGATGTTGTGATTGTCATTGATGGACACACACTTGATTTGAGATCACTTTTTGTATGTATGAGCTAAAGCTCAACTGGTATTTGTTCCAACTGGTATGATGTATTATAGTCTTTAGACTATTGATATTTTGTAGAAAGTGTTTATCATTCTGAAGTGGTATGAAGACCCCAAGCGGTTCGAGGATCTCAAGCGGTACGAAGGAATGAAGTGGCACAAATCATATTTCCCAGTCTTCATTTTGTCAAACCGGCAACTGGTATTTTTCTTAAACTGGTATTTTGTATGAACCGGTAATACTCTGTGATGAGTTACCAACTGACATTTTGTGATGAGTTACCATCCACCGATTGTTTGGCAGTGCCAACACTTTGGTGGCACTTTTTGTGTCGTGTTACCAAATATGTCTAGATGCATTGAACCTAGGAAATTGTATTGTAATCCTATTGGACCGACATGAAATCAGATTCCTTGATAAGGACATCATGTCTAGGGTTTTAGGTTGTTGCTAGGGTTTAAGGTGGTTAAAGAGTTTTTGTAAGTGTGAACAAAGAAGAGAATTTCAGGTCTGTGAGAGAAAGGAGAGTGTGAATGTGTTGAAGACCGAAGTAATGCTAGAATGCATTAGGAATGAGCTATCAAGGATCTAAACAAGAAATCTGTGCTATTTGCTAGATCATTCACTTGTTGAGTACTCACATCTTCGACAAGTCTGAAGCCCTTAACCGGGTAGGCCCAAAAGCCTTTTGTAAATCCTCTAACAAGGTGGCTCACATCTATGGATCTAAAAACCTCTAGCAAGGTAGTCTTTAACCAGACCTATCTCCTAACAAAGATTGAGATTCCTAATAGGATCTATTTTGGTAAAGAACATTGTATGACCTTAACCGGTCTGGTTCCTATTCTAGAGATAGTTACTTGTGAGTTTCATCTCACCATGGTTTTTCCCATTTGGTTTTCCACATCAAAATCTCTTGTGTTATGGTGTTTGTGTTTTTGTGGGTGAATGCATTATTTGCTATTTGGTTTGCATGTGTGTTAACTGGTTTCTTTGCTAAACTATTTTACTGGTTTACTGGTAATCTAGTAAAGTGTTTAAGTATAGAGATTTTTGGCATACTAATTCACCCCCCCTCTTAGTATTCATCAGAGGGCAGAGTGAGACACTCTTCAACAAGAGATTTTGCACCAGACCAATCGGATGGCTTATTACGTTGTGGCTTATAGTGTAGTTGTTCATGTAGCATAGCAGGTTGTCCCCTACTCTCAATACATGGCATGATCTAAGGGAGCTCAGGCACCGAGATAGGATGTCGGTCAGCAAGCTCCACCTCCTCCACCACCTGGCGATGAGGGAGATGCAGAGATCTAGATTTCTTATAGCTCTTAGATTTTGATAGATACCCCATTTTTTGTAGCTCGTATGATTCTTGCTCCGAATGGAGATTGTATATGACAGTTATATCACTTGTACTCTGACATATTGATGATTATATATATGAGATCTTGATTTGATTTCATTGTACTTGTGTCGATTGGTTTATGAGATGCTTTCTTCTATATGCTTTGTTCTATATGTATGCATATTTGTTCAGTATGGATGTATGTAATGCAAATGAATATGAATGTTTTTTTTATTTCTTTTCATATGCAAATAAATGATGAAAATGAGTAACTAGTAATGCAAATTATTATTATTCTTTTTATGCAATAATGTGAATGCAAATGAATGTATGAATCTATATAAGATGCGTATGTATGTAGCTAACATCTCAATACACAAGTACTCAATTGGAGAAATGATGAAAAAGAGAGACCACTTAGCTGAGAAATGATGATACTTCAAACTCTTATTCAGAAGATAAAGAGATTATTGTTACCATATAGAAATCACTTGAAATGCAGAAAATGTTGAATGAATGCAAACTAAAAACTAGTCACTGGATTTGAAATGCTTAATTTTCATCACTGAGATTTTTCAAACATAGCAGGCAGGATAGAGTTCCTTCCTTTTCATGTGCAAAATTAATTATCTTGTTACAATGACCCTTTTTTCGTTCATATCCTTGGACAGATTATGCATGGACCCGGATTGCACAGTAAAGAAATTCCCTCAAAACAAACAAAGAAATGATGAGAACCTCCCTGTAGCATAAAAATAAGTGGAGTCGAGGTATGTGTGGTGATTTCACCTTGATTTGAAGGCTCTTATCACAGACATCCAGCTGATTAGATGTTTCCAAATCATCAGAATCATTCCTACAAGCATAAAACAAAGAAAATATTATGCCCCCAATCCTTGCTCATCTTAGACAAGATAGACTTCCTCGAGTTACTCAGAGGGAATAATAATCGAAAACCAATATAAAAGACAATACAAAAAGAAAATTTCATGCATATCTCAAATTGTTTAGTGATTGTTTTCAGTAATGTTATTTTGCTTGTGTACTTAGTGATAAAACTCTTCAGTAGTTAGGAGACAAGTGATTGACTCAAATTGGATGACTGGGTATCACTGACATAATGATGACTTGGTTGACACTTCTTAGGACACATAATTTGCTCAGTCGATTACCCTAAGACTAGGACATTGATCAGTTTCAAGCCATGAGGGTTCTAAAAGAACCAAAATGTCACAAAAGTGATTGAAATATTCTTTTTTTTTTTTTTTGGACTTTTATGATTTTTAAATTTTTTTCAGGATATTTTTTAGTTGTACAAGTTGTTAGAGTAGAGAATACTAAGTGAAGAACTTTTTCAAGTGGATGGTGTTAATCAGTTCATAGAGTTGTTCTCCTTTCGATGTTGAGAGCTAATAGGCACCTAAGCCAAAGACTACAATAACAATGTAGAGACCCAGCCAGCTGGATTCAAACTTCCCTTTATTGTGTCGAAACTGTTGATTTTTAGGATTTTCTCTTAGAACAAGGTCACCAACCTAAAATTCTCACTGTCAAACTTTCTTGTTATATCCTTTAGACATTCTCTTTTGATACACTCTCAGATGATCAAATGCCACTTGTCGACGTTCATCCAACAACTCGAGTTCTTGCAATCGAGATATTATGTAGTCTTCATCAGTAATAAGACCTTGCAAAGAAACTCTCAAATATGGTATTTCCACTTCAATAGGTAATATTGCTTCGGACCCATACACCAAAGAAAAAGGTGTAGCCCTAGTAGGTGTTCTAATACTTCTTCTATAAGCCCATAGTGCAAGATTGAGCTGTAGATGCCAATCCCTCCTAGATTTGTTCACTGTTCTGTGTAAGATAGTCAGCAGGATTTTGTTAGATGCTTCAACTTGTCCATTTCTTTGAGGGTAATATACGGATGACCAATACTATTTGATTTTGAATTTCTCATAGAGCTCATCTAGATCTTTATTCTTGAATTGTCCTCCATTGTTAGTCACGATGAATGAAGGTATCCCATACCCACAGGTGATATAGTTAAGGATGAACAAAGCTACTTGTTTACCGGTTGCTTTGATGAGTGGAACTACTTCTATCCACTTGGTGAAGTACTCAGTGGTAGTTATGATAAACTTGTGTCTGTTGGATGATGAAGGATATATTTGACCAATGAAATAAAAGGCCCATTGCTGAAAAGGGCAATGTGTAATGAAGGGTATGAGATCCCTTGCTGGAGCATGTATGAGATTCCCATGTAGCTAACACTTCTCATCTCACAAGTTTTAGAAAAATTTATAGCGTCTTTCTCCATGTCTGGCTAGTAGTAGCCAACCCTTAGTAGTTTTTGAGCTAAAGTAAGACCATTTGAATGAGATCCACAAATACCTTTATGGACTTCCGATGATGGTCGTTGGGACTCTTCAGTTTCTAGACACCTAAGAAAATTACTATCCAAACCTTGCCTAAATAGATCATTAGTGATGATGACATACCATGAAGCATTCCAGATTAGGTTCCTTTTCTCATTTATGGGTAAGATTTTCTAGGACAATTTGGTCTCATAGATAAGAGTAAATATGGTTATAGCGAGATGAGTCATGTCCAATAATAGAATAGACCATCTGGGACTCAAGAGAATCATAGGCAGGGTAATGTAACTCTTCCACCAGGAATTCAAAGTGAAAATTAGATTCTTGTAACTTTGGTATGGATGCCAAGGTGGCCATAGCATCTGCTACTCTGTTTGTGGATTTGGGAATCTGCTGGAATGATACAAAAGTAAAATATTTCTTAAGATCATCCACCATTCTCTTATAAGGCATAAGTTTCTCATCTTGAGTCTGATATGTATCATTGATTTGATTGATGATTAGCTGAGAATCTCCATAGATGTGTAATTCCAGAACCTTCCATTCGATAGCCAACCTGATCACGTTTACCAAAGCTTCATACTCTACAATGTTGTTTGTACAAGGGAAAATAATCTTATAAGCCTTCAGGATTGAATACTTTTGAGGAGTAATAAAAAGTATTCCAGCACCAGAAACATGTTGAGTAAAAGACCCATCAAAGAATGTCTTCCATGATTGTTGAGTAAGGTGCATTATTGATTCATTTGGAAATTCTATATGCAGAGGTTGAGTGTCTTGAAGTGGAGCATCAACAAGTTGATCTACAATCACCTATCCTTTGATGGCTTTGTGTTCCACATATTCAATATCAAACTCTGTAAGAACCATGACCCATTTAGCCAATCTTCTTGTAAGTGTTTCTTTGTTGAGAAGATATTTGAGTGGATAAATCTTAGCTACTAGCTTGATGGAATGTGCTAACATGTAGTGTATCAATTTTTGTGATGTAAAGACTAATGCCAAGCATGCTTTTTCTATTATAGTATAGTTTATTTCACAAGACACCAATGTTCTGCTGATATAATAGATAGCTCTCTCTTTTTTATTTTCATCTTGTTGTGCTAGAAGTGCCCCCAATGATGAATCAGTAGCTGATATATATAGAATCAATGGTTTACCTTGAATTGGTGGCATCGGTATTGGTGGATTAGATATGTATTCTTTGATTTTCTGAAGGTGTTTTTCACATTCTTGATCCCAGTTGTATGTTACTCCTTTCCTTAATACTTTTGTGAAAGGTTGAGCCTTATCTTCTAGCTAAGAAATAAAGTGTCTGATTGGCTGGAGACATCCTTGTAGACTTCTCATTTGACTGATATTCTTTAGAGGTGACATTTCCATTATAGCTTGGACCTTCTCAGGATCAACCTCAATTCCTTTCTTTGAAATGATATAATCGAGTAATTTCCCTTATGTCACTTTGAATGCACACTTTTTAGGATTTAGCCGGAGCTTGAATTTTTCCATTCTATCTAATATAAGGCCTAGCTCTTGAGTATGTGTGGATCTCTTCATAGTCTTCACTAAAGTGTCATCAACATAATCTTCCATGTTTTTATGCATCATATCATGAAAGATAGTAGTTATTTATCTTTGGTAAGGTGCTCCTGCATTCTTTAGCCCAAATGGCAAGATGTTCCAACAGAAGGTTCCCCATGCACATGTGAAAGTTGTCTTTTCTTGATCTCTAGGAGCTATTTTGATCTGATTATAACCAAAGAATCCATCCATTAGTGAGTACTTGTCATATCTAGCAGTCATATCCACTATTATATCAATGTTAGGCATTGGAAAATCATCTTTTGGACATGCTTTATTGAGATCCCTGAAGTCTGTGCAAACTCTAATAGATTTGTCTACCTTTGATACATGTACTATGTTTGAAATCCATTTTGCATAGTCTATTGCTCTAATAAATCCAACTTTTAACAATTTTTCTAGCTTAGCTTTGACTAGCAGTGCCACATGAGGGTGCATCTCGTGGAGTTTTTGCTTGACTAGTTTAACTCCTGGTGTAATAGAAAGATGGTGCATGATAAGATCAAGATCTAGACCCGACATATCAGAGTATGTCCATGCAAATTTGATCTTTTTTCTAAGAAGAGATTTTTGAAATCTTTTAACTCTCTGCTGATAATGATTGAGCTAAGTGGATGATATATGGTGTCTCTTGACTCCCAATATTTACTGGCTGAGTTGGTTCAATCAATATAGAAGACCTTTCCTGAAAATGACTTGGTAGTATATCAAGTATCTCACCTCCAGGTGCCTCAGATAGGTTTTCACCCTTAGGTACATCCTTTATTTTTTCTCTTTTTGATTCTGACACTGCCACAATGTGGTTTTTGCCATCGGATATTTTTTTTTCTTTTGATTTTTGTGCCTAAGATACTTGATATCTATTTCAGTCACGTTCTCACTTTGTTCACTGATGGAAGAGTCCATTGGTTCAACTACATTGAGGTATTAGGCTAACGTATAGTCATTGGCAAAGATAGGTTCATTCATTGGTTGGTTTTGGAGAGTACAGTCAATTAGTTTAGGATGTACCAAAGATAAAGTTTGGACAAGTTTGAGAGAGTTCACGGTATTATCATCATAACTTCAGACTGAGAAGTCAAGTTCTAGAAGACTACCTTGCATAAATGTCTCGAGACCAGGAATAGTTACAACATGATTATTGAAGTGCATGTTAATATTTAGTTGACCAAATCCAATAGACCTACTCGTAGCACCATTTTCTATGCCAGATTGGACTACATAGTGTGGTTCGACAGTAACAAGATCAGTAGACATATTCGTGACATCTGTGATAGAGGAGTCAGAGTTTGATGCTAAATAGGTATTATCATCAATAGGATAGTTGTTGGAGTCATCAGAGTCATAAGAGGGAGTTTTTGACTCTTCTTCAAGTGATTGAGTGAATCTATATATAGTGTCAATACCTACATCTTTGATGCTGCAAGTTCCTTCGAGATTTGGTTCATTTATCACTTGTATCTGACATACCTATTGACATAACCTTGATGGCTATGTGAACTTTTGTCTTCTACTCGATTCAACTTCTTATGGACTAATGACTAGCTCTCTTTCTGTAGCTTCTAATTCTTCTTGTGTAGTGCCATACCTAATTTGTTATGTCCTATTAGAGAGAGACATAGTAGGTAAATAATTTTCTTGTGTCCTTCCTTCTTTCAACTTTCATTCATAGTCTGCCTATCTTTTTAATATGATTTATTCTATCTCCATTTGTAGGTTTAAGTGTATCAGCTCTTCTATTTCATCTGTGATACCATTGGACTCTTCTAGATTTTCTGTACTAGATGTATCCGAGAGATGATCTGGACCCCATTCATACTCATTTGAGTCAGTTTCTGAATCATCTCCTTGTTGTCTACCAGTGTATGTGACTGGAATTTTTAGTGGTGCAAACAATTCCCTGATTCTTTCTACCTCTTCTCTCATATTGTCTAAGACTTCTACTCCTTGTAATGTTATAGTTGATACCATTGGGACTTGAGTACTAACTGTTTCCTCTCTCTTGATTGATTGTTCCTTTTGTTCTTTTTCATACTCTTCTTGAGTCTGTTGAGTGTTTACTCCTTGTGATAGTGAAGGCAGTGCCTTTTTCTTCCACTTAGACTTAGAAGCATATTTTTGGTCTGATGTCTTTCTCGGATTGTATCCTAGTCTAGCTTTGTCATTTGAAGGCTTTGTTTGTAGATGAATGGGTTCAATAATACCTTCTTGATTTTTTCCCAAAGGACCAATACTTGAATATCCCATGCATTGAATCATTTTATATCCTGGACCATACTTTGTTGGAGAAATCTCACAATCTCTTACTTCTTTGTTTTCACTATCTTCTTTGAAAAGTCATTTGAGAACAACATCCTCTTCTATTTCATCTGCAAGGGAAGTAGAGGATTTTACAAAGAGACCGTCATATATGACACTTGGAGTGGAAGTCTGTGGCTTCATAACCTCTTATGGTTTTTCCTGACTATTTGGGTGATGGAGGAAGAGAAATGACTGAAAGTATTGGTTCTATCTTGTATCCATCCATGCCAGTATCTATGATTTTTAATTTCTTTTCTAAGTCCTTCATCAAGATTTCTGAACTTTCAGCTGTAGAGGCTACTCTATTATGAGGCACAAAGGTATCAACACTCTTTGTCAATACATTGCAGGGAGAGTTTGTATCAACAGGAATATTGACTTCAACCCCGTTATAAGGAAATTTTAAGCACTGATGATATGTAGATGGAACTGCCTTCATTCATTTCATGAATCCATGGTCTGCCCAGTAAGATATTGTATGATAGAGGAAGATCAAGCACCTGGAAAATAACATCCCTTTCTATAGGTCCTACTCTGATTGGTAATAGTAATAGACCTTTAGAGGTTCTTTCTTCTTCATCATAAGCTTTGATTGTTATTTTCTTGGCCGGATCAATGACAGTTTCAGAAAAGCCTAGTTGTATAAGCAGATTATAAGTACAAATATTCAACCCAACGCCTCCATCTATCAAAACACATTTAACTCGATGTTTATGAATCATAGCTTCAATGTGCAATGGTTGGTTATGTGGGTGATTCAGTGAGTTGTCATCTTCTTCAAAGAAAGTAAGATAATGAGGCAAAGTTGGGTGACCCACCATAGATTGAAACCGATCGATATCTAAATCTTCTGGGACATTAGTTGTGAACAACTAGTGCAGGAGCACATAGTCATGCTTCACTCTCCTTTTTAAGTATTTTCATGTTTTAGTGTTTGTGAGTCTTGTAATAGGTTTTTAATGTTTTTATAGGTTGTGTTTAGTCATTTCTTAAGTGTTTGATCTTGTTTTGTGCTTGAGAGATCAAGTTTTTCTTCTTAGGGCTTGAATTGTCAATTTTGTGCTTCTAGGCCAAATAAGGGCTAATAAGTGGAAAATTACCTTATAGGCCTAGAAATGGTTGGGAAAGATTTGGAACATGTTTTTTGAGTGTTTTTAAACATTCCTAATTGTCTAGGAGGGATAGATAAGTTATGCTGCTAAAAAATGTCATTTGGAGCAACAAAAGTTGTCATTCTTGCTTGAAAAAGTTGTCATTTTGGACACTCTTTGTAAAAAGAAGACCAAAATGCCTTATGTCCATACATGACTTGATAAATACCTCCAAATACTTTATATATGCCTCCCTCTTCTTTTTATAGGGTTGGCTTTTGTAATTTCTATCATAATTAATCAAAAGGGCAACAATTTTATGATTTTTCTCATGTTTTGAGCTTCATTTGTACAACAGTCCATACTGTAGCTTATCATTTCTATACTGGACCTCTTGGATAGTGATCTTGGTGTATATTCAATGCACTTTGTGTAATTTCTTTTCAGGTTGTGCATTGGGAAGTTGGTTTTGTAAAATTGTTTCATTTTTGCTCTTTGGCTAGCCTGTCAAGGGTTTTGGCCTCCAAAATGCATCAAGTTGTCTAATTCCAAGTTTGGGCTCCCATGGATGGACTTAGACAAATTTTATCACCCATTTATAGTGTAAATAATTCATCTTTTGGCCAGGTTTGTGCAAAGCAAGTGTTTTTGAGTTCATGCTAGGCAAGTTGGAGATGGACTTGGCTAGTAAATTTAAAAAAGACTCAAAGAAGTTTGTGCTTAGAGGTCAATTGAGTGAAAAAACTTAAGGCAGAGGTCTACCCTATTCTCCTTGGAGTTGTAGATTCATTTAGAGCTCCAAATAGTGTGTATTACATCTTGTAAATGTGTTGAATTGTGGCTGGCAACAAGTACCTAGTTTTGGGGAATTTAATGTCTTTTGCATCCAAAGTTGATAAATGAACATATTCATGCTTGGAATCTTGTGACAAGTGTTGAAAAAGTGTTTGAAGATTTTTACATGATTTGGTGAAGTTAATTATGAATTTCTAACCCTTCAAAGTGCAGCAAAAATAGTGAATTAGTAGTTTGCATAGAAAGTGTTTGTCTTAATGTCATGCAGGGTAGAGTTGGGGAAGTGTTATAAATGATGGGGAAGAGGTTCTAAAAGAATTTAGAAGCTTGGTTTGTGGTTTAGAAGTGACTCCCTTTTTTACATGAGCAAAATCCTCTCAAAACCCTACATTATTGCCTAAAAATGTGGACAGTCATTATGCCATCCTCTCAGGAGCCAAAACCATAAAAATCCTTGAGTATAGACCTTGTTGATACCTCCCAAGTCAGGTTTTATGGTTGTGTTGGCCAAAATTGCACTATACAAGCAAAAATCACCCAATTAGGCCTCCACGGGCTAGTAGCCTTTCTAGCCCTATTTTAACAAAAAGTTTTACCCAATTGCCTAAATGAAGTTAGAACCTTCCAAACTCTTGAAGGATAGTTGAAATACTCATAATGAGCCTAATCCAATCAATAATTATAGTTAAGACATCAAATTGGGGTGTGGACCTATGGTGAGGACCTAAGTAACTTGAGGAAGCAAGCTAGAACAAAGTTCTATAACACACAATAGGGTGGTTGTTTGAGAAGAGGTGTGGGCGTTGAAGTTTGTCATTGCAAACACTAATTGAAAACAAAGAAAAAAAGCATATCCTTGGGTCCACTTGACAAATTAAACCAATTTAGGTTTATTAAGTAACTTCTCATTCAATCTCCCTATCATAGTGGTATCAGAGCCTGAGTAAGATTCAAGTGAAAAGAGAAAACAAGTTGACTTAGGATCAATAGAATCCTTAGAAGAAAACATGGTGACTAATGTTGAGTTAGCCAAGAAGGTTGAATACCAAGATGAAGAAAATAGAGCACTCAGAGAGAGGTTGGAGTAGCTAGCAACAAAACTAGTTGAAATTGAAGTTAAGACTAAAGAAGTCCATGATAAGGTTGGAGATAAGGGCAAAATGGTGGCAATAGAAGATGAGGTTCCCATACCTAACCCTGTCCTTGAGCAAGAACCATTCTTGAAGGCTTTGACAGCCATGAGTGGTAAAACCTTAGAGGGAGTGGCTCTTTTCTGTGGAAAGATGGATCCAGATGCTCTCATAGAATGGATTGAAGGCCTAGAAAATTATTTTGAATGTGATGGAATAAATGAAGCACAAAAGGTTAAAGTAGAAAAATCAAGGTTGAGAGGGGCAGCCTTAACTTGGTGGAAGTTCATCCAAGAGGAAAGGGTGAAAGAAGGTAAACAACCAATAGCCAATTGGAAGGCAATGGTAGCCAAAATTAGAGAAAACCTATCTTCCTGAAGACTATGAAATCCAATTACATAGGAAAAGACAAAACTTGAGGCAAAAAGACTTAGATGTTAGTAGCTACACTAAAGAATTTCAAAAACTATGCATGAGATCCAAGGTAGTAGAGGATGAGAGTATAAAAGTAGCAAGGTATTTGAATGGATTGAGATGGAACATACAAGAAGAGATGAGTTTGTTATGTCCACAAACAGTTCACAAGTGTTATCAACTAGCACTCAAAGTGGAAGAGAATATTAAGAAAAAGCAAGAGCAAAGCAATAGAGGAAGAGGTAGGGGAAGAGGTGGTAAAGGCCATAGAGGAAGTTTTGGTGGAAGAGGAGATCAAAGGTCCCAAGGAGAATCCAAACTTATTGAGAAAAGTGTGGATTCATATAGCAAGAGAAGCTATAAAGGAAGGGGATCTAGCAACCCAGGTAGAGGTAGATCTAGTGGACCAGGAAGAGGATCCTACTTCTCCACCATGAAATGCTACAACTGTCAAAAGTTGGGGCACCTTGCCTATAGATGTCCAGAGAAACCCACATCATCACAAGGAGGTGAAAGAAAAGTGAATTATGTGCAAGAAAGTACAGCAAGCAGCAAAGCTCATGAAGTGAGCTTAACATCAGAAGATGGTGAGAGTTTGATGATGAGAAGAGTCTTGATAAAGGAGCCAATAAAGGAGGAACCTATTCAAAGGTCATTGTTTAGAATTAAGTGCCAGATCATGGGAAAGGTATGCAAGGTAGTCATTGATTCTAGATCGACAAATAACATAGCTTCAAAAGAAGCAGTGAGTAGACTCAAACTAGAAAGAACCCCTCACACACATCCCTATAGAGTCACATAGTTGAATAGGGAGTGCCATGTTCTTGTTAATGAACAAACATGGGTAGAATTCACCATAGGAGGGTATCAAGCTAAGACTATCAAGATAAGATCTTATGTGATATTCTTCCAATGGATGCTTGCCATCTACTTCTTGGTAAACCTTGGGAATTTGACAGGAAAGCCATACACAATGGTGAGAATAACTCCTACTCATTATAGAAGGATGGTATTACATACAAAATTCAGTCTATAAATGAAGAGAAAGAGGGTAGAAGTTCAAAGAATCAGAATATTTTGATAGTGAATGAGAAAGAGTTTATTAACACACTTGAAGAGGGTAAAGGAGTGGGATTTGCACTCATAGTGACACCCAAGGAATAAAAGAAGGAAAACAAGGTTGAAATACCACAAGAAGTGCAGCAAATACTTGATAACTTAAAGGAAATTATAAGGGATGGAACACCTGCAACCTTACCACCTCCTAGAGCCATTAGCCATCAGATAGACTTCATACCAGGAGCCTCTTTACCAAACAAAGAAGCCTATAAGATGACACCTGAATAGAACAAAGAAGTGGCAAGACAAGTGCAAGAACTCCTAGATCAAAATTAGATAAGAAAGAGTATAAGTCCTTGTGCAATACCTACAGTTTTAGCACCCAAGAAAGGAGGTACATGGAGATTATGCACAGATTCAAGAGCCATTAATAGAATCACTATTAGGTATATATTTCCTATTCCAAGGATTGAGGATTTGATGGATTGTTTGGGAGGTGCTAAGTATTTCAAAAAAATTGACCTCAAAAGTGGTTACCACCATATCAGGATAAAAGAAGGTGATGAATGGAAAACAACCTTCAAAACAAATGAGGATCTTTATGAGTGGCTAGTTATGCCATTTCGTCTTTCTAATGTCCCAAGTACATTCATGAGACTCATGAATGAAGTGTTGCATGACTTCATTGGTAAATTTGTAGTGGTGTACTTAAATGACATTCTAATTTTTCAGTAAAACTCAAGAAGACCATTTGAAGCATCTTAGAATTGTTTTGAACAAATTTTATGAAGAATAGCTAACAATCAATTTGGAAAAGTGTGATTTTATGAAATAGGAATCGGTTTATCTTGGCTTTGTGGTCCCAAGTGGAGATTTGAAAATGGATAAAACCAAGGTGGAATCCATCACAAATTGGCCTACACTAAAATCAACAAGTGATGTCTGAAGTTTTCATGATTTAGCACAGTTCTACAAGAATTTCATCAAAGGGTTTAGTGAGATTTGTGCACCAATGCTTGATACTATAAAAGGTGGAGCTAAGGTAAAGTTTCAATGGACAGATGCAACAAATAAGGGGTTTGAACTTTTGAAAACCAAGGTTGCTTCTCAACCAGTGCTTATACTTCCTATCTTTGACAAGTTATTTACTATTGAATGTGATGCTGGTAATATTACAATAGGTGCAGTGTTGAGTCAGGATAATAGACCTGTAGCTTTATTTAGTGAAAATTTGAATGATGCTAAAAATAAGTACTCTTCCTATGATTTGGAACTCTATGCTTTAGTTCAATCACTTAGAAAGTGGAGACATTATTTGCTTCCAAAGGAGTTTGTTGTTTATATAGGTAATCAGGCTTTGAGTTTCTTGAATTCACAAGATAAGTTAAATCATAGACATGTAAAATGGGTTGAGTTCTTACAGTCATACACTTTTACTCTTAAGCACAAGAAAGGGCAATGCAATAAATTAGCAGATGCTTTGAGTAGAAGGCTTCTAATAGTGCAGGAAGTACAGGTTCAGAGTATTGGCATAGAATGCTTCAAAGGAATGTATCCTACTGATGAAGATTTTGCAGCCATCTATAAGGTTTGCCAAGCATTTGATAATTATTTTAATAGTGAGTATGTTGATTATACTTTGCAAAATGGTTTTTTGTTTAAAGGTGGGCAGCTTTGTGTTCCAAAAATCTCAATGAGGGAAAATCTGATTCAAGAAAAGCACAATGGGTGTTTGAGTGGACATTTTGGTCTCAACAAGACATTGGAGTTGGTGCAACGTTTCTATTATTGGCCCAGAATGCAGCAAGATATCAGAAGGTATGTGGAGCAATGCATGGTTTGTCAAAAAGAAAAAGGAAATACTTATAATGTTGGTCTTTATCAGCCGCTTCCAATTCCTACAAGGCCTTAGGAATCTGTCAGCATGGATTTTGTACTAGGCTTACCTAAGACTCAAGCTGGTTTTGATAGCATTTTTGTGATTATGGATAGATTTAGCAAAATGGCACACTTTATTTCTTGAAAGACCACACATGATACTAGTCATATAGCCTATTTGTTTTTCAAGGAAGTGATTAGAATCCATGGTTTATCTTCTAGCATTGTTTCTGATAGAGATGTAAAGTTTCTTGGCCATTTTTGGAAGACATTGTGGAAAAGATTGGGTACTAATCTTTCTTTTGGTTCATCTTATCACCCATAGACTAATGGCCAAACTGAGGTGGTCAATAGGACTCTTGGCAACCTCTTAAGGTGCTTGACAAAGGAATATGGCCAAAGTTGGGATCAGCTCATCCATTAGGCAAAATTTGCATACAATGATAGTGTTAACAGGTCAACTGGTAAGAGTCCCTTTGAAATTGTTTATGGGATGCACCCAAGGGGTGTCATGAAGTTAAGGGATCTTGGTAACATGCAGAAAAAGTGTGGTACAACATATGACATGGATCAATCAATGAAGGACGTTCATGAGCAAGTGAGAAAAACTCTTCAAGATACCTCACAAAAAGTGAAAGCTAGAGTGGATGCATCAAAGAGAGATGTTCACTTTTTAGTTGGAGACTTTGTGATGGTACATTTGAACAAGTCTAGATTGCCAAAGGGAGTTCCGAGCAAGCTCCAAATGAGGCGGATTGGTCCTTGCAAGATATTGGCTAAGTATGGTTCTAATGCATATAAAATTGATTTGCCTATTGATCTTTCTTTGTCTCCTATTTTCAATGTTTCAGTTTTGGTGGCATTCAAAGGTTAGCTTCCTAAGGAGGATGCTAGAGTTTTAGATGTTCACAAGTCACTTTCAGACCTGCCTTTGCCTCTTCCATCCATTCCTCAAGCTAAAAAGGTGTTGGACTCAAGAGTTTACAAGAAGACTCGCCATCAAGTGTACATGGAGCTTCTCATCAAGTGAAAAGATAAACCACTTTCAGAAGCCACTTGGGTACATGAAATTGATTTCTCTAAGTCTAGAATTCCTTCTTCTTTTCTGCCTCAAGGAGTCACATGACTTCTTTCTCTTTGGGGGAGTATGGTGCAGGAGCACCTAGTCATGCTTCACTCTCCTTTTTAAGTATTTTTATGTTTTAGTGTTTGTGAGTCTTGTAATAGGTTTTGAATGTTTTTATAGGTTGTTTTTAGTCATTTCTTAGGTGTTTGATCTCATTTTGTGGTTGAGAGATCAAGTTTTGCTTCTTAGGGCTTGAATTGTTAATTTTGTGCTTCTAGGCCAAATAAGGGCTAAAAAGTGGAAAATTCCCTTATAGGCCTAGAAATGGTTGGGAAAGATTTGTAACATGTTTTGTGAGTGTTTTTAAATATTCCTAAGTGTCTAGGAGGGATAGATCAATTAGGTTTCTCAAAAATGTCATTTGGAGCAACAAAAGTTGTCATTCTTGCTTGAAAAAGTTGTCATTTTGGACACTCTTTGTAAAAAGAAGACAAAAATGCCTTATTTCCATATAGGACTTGATAACTACCTCCAAATACTTTATATACACCCCCCTCTTCTTTGTATAGGGTTGGCTTTTGTACTTTCTATCATAATTAATCAAAAAGGAAACAATTTTATGATTTTTCTCATGTTTTGAGCTTCATTTGTACAATAGTCCATACTGTACCTTATCATTTCCATATTGTACCTTTTGGATAGTGATCTCAGTGTATATTCAATGCACTTTATGTAATTTCTTTGTAGGTTGTGCATTGGGAAGTTGGTTTTGTAAAATTGTTTCATTTTTGCTCTTTGGCTGCCCTGTCAAGGGTTTTGGCCTCCAAAATGCATAAACTTGTCTAATTCTAGGTTTGGGCTCCCATGGATGGACTTAGAAAAGTTGTATTTCCCATGTACAGTGTAAATAATTCATCTTTTGGCTAGGGTTTTGCAAAGGAAGTGTTTTTGAGTTCATGCTAGGCAAGTTGGAGATGGACTTGGCTAGTAAATTTGAAAAAGACTCAAATAAGTTTGTGCTCAGGTCAATTGAGTTAACAAAATTAAGGCAGAGGTCTTCCCTATTATCCTTGGAGTTGTAGATGCATTTAGAGCTCCAAACAGTGTGTATTACATCTTGCAAATGTGTGGAATTGTGGTTGGCAGCAAGTACCCAGTGTTGGGACTGATTAAAATTGAGTCAAGTTTTGAGGCCCATTTCAAAATTTTGCTCTGCATGTCAGAAAAGCACCTAAATGAGTCAATTTGAGGGCCTAGTTTGTGAGAGGTCAAAATGGAGCCAGTTGATTTTCAGAGGGTTGTAAGTCAATTGCAGCTAGTATAAATGCAATGGAGTTAAGACATTAACTTTCAAATAAATTGTAACTGGTTCCCAGTCACATTCTCCCCTCAAATGCCTCCCTTCTGCATAGTTTTTGAGCACTTAGGACTTTCCTAATAAATGAAAAAGGGCATTGAAGATTTTAAGCAAAAACTAGTCACCATTAAACTCAAGGAAAACCTCCAAAGTGCAGTCCCAGGCCAAGTCTTTTATCCCACATTGACTGTGGAAGGGACTTTTTGGTATTTAAATACAAATCCACACACATCTAATATGTCTAAGCCATAAAGGCTTTTGATGGATGGTGCCTATGGGTGCCCAAGGTAGGCCCACGTGCGAGGACGGATCCTGAGGTGATGGAAGAGGTGACTGAGCAATGACTAGGTGGACCCCACGTAGGCACGCTTCTTGAAGCAAATAGGTGGAATTTTGTAGAGAAAGGCCGGCTTAACTAGTGAGCAGGTTCGAGATGGATCAACGGTGTGCGCGGCTTCGTGAAGGCAAGATGCTCGAACGTTAAACCCTACGAAATGGTGAAATGAAAATGGCAAAAATGCAGTAGGTTAACCGGTGAGCATGTTAGATCAAGATCGACGGCCCGCATGATTTCGCAGGCCAAAGATGCACGAACATTAGAGGCCGCGAAATGGTGAAAGGAAAAATGTGAAATGGCGAAGTCCAAGTGGCGTACACGTGGTAGGTGCAGTTAGCGTCCAGCAGGCAGGTCCCGTCCCGATGGCGATGAGGTGGTGCATAGGTGGCAATGACGTGGCACTGAGGTGGTGTACACGTGGTGGCCAAGTGGCAGTGACAAAGCAGATGACATGGCAGTGATGAGGTGTCGTTCCAGGTGGCACCCAGTGGACCCCATCAGCCAATTAGATCCTGCCACATGGCAAAGGGTCAGGACCAAATGGAGGCAAAAATCAAAGTTAAAATCAATAAACGATATAGTTCAAACTATATTAAAATTCAAAAAATTTAAATGATGGTGCATGTTGAGGATTAATTCGAAATTTTGGCCAAAATATAAAGTGTTATATATCGCTGGAAAGCTCTCGGAATGAGGAATCCAGTTAGGTAGTTAATTTTGACAAATGTGGGATATTTTGGAAGAAGCTTCCATGGGAGTGAAATTTAGTTAGAGGGGAGACACTTGGCAATTTTCAGTTGTAGATTTGATTCTCTTCCCTCTCCTTCTTATTCCCCATTCTTCTCAATTGTAGATGTTCTAGTTTTTGAGAGATTTTCTCCAAGGGAGAAATCCAAAATTGCAGGTTCTAGTGATGGCATCTTTTTATCAATGCAAATGACAATGTGTTCTTCTATGTTTTCAGTGTTGTCTTTACTATAGGTTTAGTTTCAGTTTGCAGGTTCACACATATGCAAGGCATGTGTGAGTTTCCATGAAATTGTCTCCAAAATGTACTTAGATTTATATAATTTCATATTATCAAGGATAATATGAGTTGTCTCTTTTAGATTCCTCTAAGAGTGTAATGTTTGTCTTTTGGGTATTCTTCAAGAAAGGATTTAAATCCTAAAAACCCAGCATTAATGATTCTGAATGCATATTGGATATATATATATATATATATATATATACATACATACATACATACATATATATATATATATATATATATATATATATATATATATATATATATATATATATATAAGTATGGTTTTGTGATAGAGCAGAAGATTGTATTAATGTAAGGCATTGATACATAAAAATTTAATGTTGAAAAGAACTTGCATCTGAGATTTCTCTTCCAGTTTTATGCATGACTCTATGGCCTAGATAAGGCACTGGTCTCTTGTAATATTGAAAGGTTATTAGAACACCATTTAAAAATCCAAAATCAGAATATCTTTTATATTTTATGTTATGTGGAAATGTCCCTCCATCTCATGATTCAAAAATGTTGAGTTGCAAGTGTGGATCTAGCCCATCTGCAGTTAGCTCTTAGTTTTTGAACCTTTTGAGATCCATCTGCTTTTGATTGATGCAGTCTTGTGTGTAACAGATCTGATTAAATGCATCAAAGGTATACCTGCCTAGGTTTTGTAGAGCCTGAAGTGTAGAAGGATTCATATCCTTGTCATGTTGTCCAAGCCCTAAGGTGTTTCATTGATTGAGATTGGCTATCTCATAGATAGATTTGCAGGTGTCTTGGGTTATCACTTTTGGTGAACAACACCCAGTTTTGGGGAATTTAATGTCTTTTGCATCCAAAGTTGATAAATGAACATATTCATGCTTGGAATCTTGTGACAAGTGTTGAAAAATTGTTTTAAGATTGTTACATGCTTTGGTGAAGTTAATTATGAAGTTCTAACCCTTCAAACTGTAGCAAAAATAGTGAATTAGCAGTGACAATGCTCAAAACAGTCATTTTTCTACCTTTTTCAGTTTGCATAGCAAGTGTTTGTCATAATGTCACGTAGGGAAGAGTTGGAGAAGTGTTCTAAATGATGGTTCAGAGGTTCTAAAATAATTTAGAAGCTTGGTTTGTGGTTTAGAAGTGACTCCCTTTGTTACATGAGCAAAACCCTCCCAAAACCCTACATTATTGCCTAAAAATGTGGACAGTCATTATACCATCCTCTTAGGAGCCAAAACCATAAAAATCCTAGAATATAGACCTTTTTGATACCTCCCAAGTCATCTTTTATGGTTGTGTTGGCCAATGTTGCACTATACAAGCAAAAATCACCCAATTAGGCCTCCACGGGCTAGTAGTCTTTCTAGCCCTGTTTTAACAAAAAGTTGAACCCGGTTGCCTAAATGAAGTTAGAACCTTCCAAACTCTTGAAGGACAGTTGAAATACTCATAACGAGCCTAATCCAATCAATAATGATAGTTAAGACATCAACTTGGGGTATGGACCTATGGTGGAGGACTTGAGTAACTTGAGGAAGGAAGCTAGAACAAAGTTGTATAACACACAATGGGGTGGTTGTTTGAGAAGACGTGTGAGTGTTGAAGTTTGTCATTCCAAACACTAATTGAAAATAAAGAAAAAAAGCATATCCTTGGGTCCACTTGACAAATTAAACCAATTTAGGCTTATTGAGTAACTTCTCATTCAATCTCCCTATCAGCAACGCTTTGTCCAGGATCTCTTTATGAGCAGAAGAGATTTTGAGCAATTCAAAGATGGAGATTTGAGCATTCATTCTTTTTGGTTGTTCGACAATTATATATCTAAAGGATGATGATGAAGTTAGTTGTTTAAATTTATCAAATGTTGTATCTTTTTGTTTGTTTGACAAGATTGGTAGGTTTGACATTGTTTGAGTAGGAGTTGAAGAACTAGGTCCTTGGAGAGTGACTTTCTTTTGAGCGTAGGTCACATCATTTTCATTTTGTGATCTATTTTGTTTGTCTTTGATTATAATCACATTGTAATATTCAGGTTGAGAAGACTCAATCATGTTAATCACATTGTCATTGCTGGTATAGGTGTAATTAACTTTGGCACCTCCTTTTGTCTTTGAGGAATCACCTTGTTCATAAACAGGTAAGGGATCTTTAAAAGCTTTGTGATCAGCATTAGTTGTGTGATTTCCAAGAACAATTTTACTAGCATCAATGAGATCTTGAATCTCATGCTTGAGTTTCATGCAATTGTTTGCATTATGACCTTTGTTTCGATGGTAGTTGCAGTATTTATTTTCTCTCCACCATTTTGGTTTAACTTCTGGATCATATGGCCTAGAATTGTCTAGTAAGCTTATTAGATCGTTTGCCAATAAAGTTTTGAAAGTGGATTCGTATGATTCTTTCAAAGGAGTGAAATCACGTTTAGGTTTCAAAAGCCAAGTTTTCTCTTTAAACCACTCTTTTATTTTCTTCAGAGGATTTTCTGTTGCGGTTTCAGCTACATTGAGTGCTTGTGTGCCACTAGCCAAGTTAAATATCATGGATTTTGATTTTTCTTTAATAGTGTCTACCACTCCATCATTAACAACATTTTTGTTGTTGTCTTTTCCATATTTCCAATATTTGTTCTTTTCTTGGGAACTAGATCCTGGTTGTGTTTCTTTCCAAAGTGAGATATCTCCCTTCTTTATAAGCACATCTTTCATCTTGAGGCCATTATCTACCATTTTGTTGAATGAAGGATGCACTTGCATTTGGATACTGTATTTCAATTTAGGGATTAAGTTGTTGACAAAGATATCCATCTTCTCAGAATCTAGAATAGGCTGTGAATATCTAGAGAACATCTTTCTCCATTGTTGGACAAAAGTGAGAAAGGGCTTTCCTATTTTTTGTTTGGTATTGCAAATCTCTATCATAGTGACTAGGTGACAAATGTTATAAGAGTATTGTTGTAGAAACAATTGGATTAATTCTTCAAAAAAATTTATTCCCATAAGTAGGCTTGAGAACCGTTTCATAGCTTGTCCTCCTAAATTTCTTGGGAATAGATGCATGAGATACATTTGGTCGTGCATGAACTCCATACATAAGCACAAAATTCTCTGATATGGTCTTGTGGATCTGAGTTACCATCATATTTGTCAAATTTTGGGATCTCCACTCGTGAAGGAAATGAAGGCATGTAAATGTTTTTGTCAAATGGAAATGGACATATTGTGTACAGAGAATATTGTTTTGATGATTTATCCTTGTTTTTCAGTTCTGTGATCTCAGTTCGTAACGCTTATAATTGTTTGTTTACCATTTCTAATGGTGTCTCTTCCTCTTTAGTGATGAGGGTCTCAACATCATAACCAGTAGGAATTTTAGCACCTTGTTTTGCTAGTTCTAGAAAATAGTCTTCTTTTTCTCTAGCCATGATAACCTTCATCATTTTTTCGGAAATCTTTGTCCTTTTGACATTTATGAATATTAGTTTCTGGAGGTTCAGAGGCTTCAGATTCACTTGATGAGGATTCACTATTGATATCATGGATACTGAGATCATCATAAGTTTTGTGTTTAGCAGCTCGTCTTTCTTGTTTTGTTTTAGATATGGTGGGAGACAAGGGTTGATCATAAAATGGCATATCTAATGATGAAGGTTTATTAGTGAGAGGATCCTCTACATAAAATGGATTATCTTTATATGAAAAGGATTATCCTTTGCCTTTGGCATCTTTCTTATGAGAACTTATGGTTTGAATAGGCATTTTATTGACTAATGTGACCTAAAGTTGTTTGTGATGCAGAAGTCAAGATCAAATTTGGAGCTAGTTGTTCGTTTAACATATCAATTGAGAGAAGCAACTAAGATTTAGTCTGGTTTCAGGAAAGATCTATCCTGTGTAAGATGTTTATCTAAGTTACCTAGTTTGATTTAAGAGAAGTGACTAAGACGCAGTCTAGTTTCAAGAACGATCTATCATGTGTAAGACGTTATCTAAGTGACTTAAATTTGATAAAATGGTTGATTGAACTAGATGAAAGATGATTGATAAAATCATGCAACCTTACGACATTTTGATCTGTTTATGCTCAGAATGATGATAACCAGTTTTATGCTTGCTGTAGACTATTTTAGGAAAGTTTGACTGTTTTGGACTGACAAAATCAAAGATTCGTGTGATAGGTTTTACAAGACCAGATGATAGTTTAATAGCTTCAGGATGATGAAAACAATATTTCGTACGAGTTCCTGCCTAGGTTCGTACGACAAATGGGTATACCTTAGATGACAAACTAATGAATGTGATGATGTTTCATATGACACAAAATCAAGGGTAAGATGACACTTCCCTAAGTAGGATGACAGATTATCAGGTTTCATACGACACAAAATAGAGGCTTAGATGATAAACTATTAGACCTGATGAAATTATGTATGATAGAAGATATGTAGCAGGACGATAAATCAAGAGACTCATATGACAACTTACTGGATAGAGATAAAATTTCTGATAGATCGAGTTTTTAATGATTAATGATGACCAGTTTTGAGATGGACTAATTTATTTATTTATTTTTGGATAGCTGAGATAGACTAGTTTTGACATGGAAAGAGTTTTGACTAGGATAGATTAGTTTTGACACGAACTGAGTTTTGACTAGGATAGACTAGTTTCAACATGGGCAGAGTTTTGACTAGGATAGACTAGTTTTGACATGGACAAAGTTTTGACTACTGAGTTGTTTATTGTTTTCTCCAATTTTTGTATTTCAGTTTTAGTTTCAGGGATGAAAACATAGTAAACACGCAATATGTATAATGACTCCAATCATAGCACGCTAACCCTATGAAAATTGGTGAGAGAAGAAAACCTTTGCTTTTAGACTTAGGTACACACCCAATAGCTAATCAGAATACGACTGATGAGTCTCATGCAATGGATTCTCAATGTCGTATTAGCCGACTCCAAACCCTAATGGGGGCACAAAATGGCAAGTATCTTGGGAGAGTTACTATCTCTCTTGCACAAAGATTATCCCCCATTTCGGAGGTGAACCAGGTAGCTTCTAATCTTAATTGGAACTAGTAAGGGATTCATTCAGCACGTTGGGGTATAAACTCAATTAAGAGGTCTCCCAACCTTGAAAACCAAGGTTTAATATACCCGGAGGTACAAAGGAGAGCTATTCTCAAGCATTGTCATTGACTTGATTTTCATCAAATCGCGTTTATTTTATAGTGGGTTGGAGTACTTGGCATTTAGCCATTCCCACTTGGGTCATTCCCCTCTCACTGACCCTAATGGCTTTGAGCTTATTATCTCCTTGGGAGGGCAAGCCCGCTAAAGATATACAAATCTCAAATTTTAAAAAAATGCCTCAAGGGTCTGGATTTTTGATTGTCTAGGCAGACAAGAGCATACTCTCCTACCTCTCAGAATTTTCTTAAAACACAAAAGACATATTTGTTCATTAACCAGATAGCAAGTTAGGTGCCTAAAAAATGAATTTAATGAATACACAATGTTTTCTCAAATCTCCTCAAGCAACCTACAAAGGCAATGAATTAGTAGTCATATTGTTTTTGTTTCACAAGCATTCTGCAAAAAATGATTAGGCTGTGAAAATTTCTCAGACAGATGAACAAACAAGCTAGGGTCAGCGTTAGTATGATAAAAATTGAATGAGAACTCGAGGAACAAAGTCTGCTTTTTAACCAAAAATACAAAGTATCATACGACAATTCTCACCGGGTTGTATGATAATTCATACGATATTGCACAATAATTACAGTTTGTCATTCGACACTGTGGGAAAACTCGTATGATAATTTGCAGCAACTGTACAGACGAAAATCTAAAAAAATAAAAAAATTGAAAATAAAAAAAAAGCTAGTCTCTGAGGCTGAAAGATGTAGTCTTCTGCCCCAAAGTGGGTGCCAGAAATGTGTGTATGAAAAAGTGGAATAAGTCTATAAGCTGCAAGACACAACACTTCAATTAAGTCATTACATGTATGGTTAGATAGATATAATCATGAATAATAAAACCATAACAAAATGACTAATGGCCTTCTAAAAGATGTGAGTATAAGATTGCTTTCAAATTTGTATAAGCAATACCAGTGACTAGAATACACCAAGATGAAGGATTTAATCTATATGAGCATGATATTAAGCTAAATGGATGCAAGATTATGCTAGATGGATGAGTAGTAAGCTATATGGATTCAAGAAATCATAATTGAACTAAATATGCAAGAAGAAATTAAACTAAGATGCAATAATCTCAAAAAGCAAGCACAATATCTTCAATGACTCCAGAACAAAAACTGTATAATAACAATAAATCTCTAGGGTGTTTTGAATGAGAGATGAAGGCTGAATTTATAGATAATCACAAGAGAGATCAGGAAAAAGCACAATTTAGGATAATTGAAATAATTGAGAAATCAGATTCAGTTAACCTTGAGATAGATTCCAATTATAGTTGAATTGAAACGCATTGAAATTATAAGTTTGAGTTTGCATTAGAGATGAAAATAGATAATTCTTTGATTTATTCAAGAAAAGAGTTTTTTTTAATGCAACTGAACTTCTTTTCTCAAAAGCTTTGAGTTCCAATTTTAGAGAATGATTAATAATTCATTTTAATTATTTTTCTGATTTCAAGTTATCTCAGTTTAGAAGAAGAAATAATATCTCAAGTTTGATTTCTCTTTCAATTCAATTCTTTTATTTTATTTTCAATTTAACTCTTGCTTTGCATATTAATCCCTCTTTTGTGATAAATTAATTCCTTTTATATGATTAAATGGAAAATTTATTAATTAATTAAATATGCTAAGATATTTAATAAATTAAATAGGATAATTGATCAAAATGATTTTCTTGGAATGATTTAATTAATTAAATAAATATTTAATTAATATAGAATAATTCACTTGCCATGTGACATTTGATGATTGAAGAATTAATTAATTGTGTGCTCAAGATTGATTTAATTTCCTTTGGTTAGGACCTTGGTGATGTTATCGAGATTAGGGGTCCATGGTTTAGGTGACCATTTTTAGGGTATTACAAAGGGGGCATATACCACCCATGTTTTCATACTGGTGCATCGTTCTTCTATCATTTACCCATCGTCAATTTTTCCATTGCGTATAAGGGGGGAAAAAATATACCACCCACATATTCACACTGGGGCATCATTCTTCTATCCTTTACCCATCGTCAATTTTGTCGTTGCATAAAAGAGGGGAAAAATGTAGATGCTTAAATTAATTAATTTAATTAATTTAACCTTACTACATAATTAATTGATTTAATTATGTTACCTTTTATTCTTCTCAGAATTAATTTAATTTAATTTATTTAATCTTGTCACTATAATCCAATAATTGATTTATTAAATAAATAAATTATTCCCTATTCTTCTAAAGCTCCCCAAATTAATTAATTCTTCTAAACCCCCTTTAGTTAATTATTTCAAATCAATTAACTAAATTATGTGATTCCTACAAATCACTTTCCTCTAATCCTCACTTAGCCTAATTAACTCTTCTAGAATCATCATTAACATTATTTCTTAATTTTTAATTTCTCCATTCATTCTCTCTCCTCTTGTCAAATCTTCCTAACTTTCCCACTTGTCTTCTAATCTCTCAGTATATCACTTAATCATCCCCTCTAATCATTTGCTAGTGACTAATCCTCATGATTAGCTACAAGTCAACTAATTTCCATAAATGGCTTGTCCCCCTCTTAATCCCCAACCTTAAATGCACCAACTTTGGCCATTTCAAGGATTTCAAATTTCCTCTCTTCCCCATGCACTCTCATCTTCCCAAGGAATTTTTAATTCCTTTTCCTTTTCTTTTTCCCATGCACCTCATTATTTAGGAATTTTTAATTCCCTTGTCCTCCCCCAAGGAATTTTTAATTCCTTTTTTTCTTTCCAATGTACTTGAGGGTATATTCCCCATGTACATTGTGGAGTGTGGAGACAAGAAATGCCTTTATGGTAAATCTCTTGGTCTTCACACCATGTCCTCTCAATCAACCTCATCTATCTCCTTCAATCTCAACATTTCATCTCAAATCAATCTCAACCATCCATTCCTCCTCCTTCCAATCTATAAATTGGGGACTCCTCCCCTTTATTATATATCTCATTTTCATACAATCTTATGCTGTTAGCATATCACTAGAAATCATCCTATGTGCATCCATATTATAGGCAATTTAGGCATCCATAATCACTTAGCTCAAATCCATATCCATCATCCACTTGTTATCCTTCATCCATCCATCTTTCCATCCTAGTTTTTGTGTGTGGAGGAAAATCCACATCCCATAAAGGAGCTAATAAAATCAAGTTTGAGAGGTGGGCATCTTCAACTTCACCAATAGCTCAATCTGAAGGAGAAGGTAAAATTTAAAGGTATAATAGTTCTTGTTTTTGTGTTTTGATTTCTTTATTTGATTAACTAATCGTTGCAACAATTGGAGTTTTTAACCCTCTTCACTTCTTATCATATCCTTAGATAAATCCATAGATTACTAGGAATGAACTCACAAGCAGTAGACAAAGATAAGATCATGTCTCCATCCTTGCTCCTCTAGCTAATGGCATCCTTGAATTGCTAGGAGTTATGATGGCATAAATCAAGATACAACTGATGAACATGTATGCTAAGGAAATTAGAATACAAGAAAGATCATCCAATCATATAGCATCACCACTGCATCAAGAATTGGGAAATATTTTTGAAACAATTAATGGCATGGCTGATTGGGATAGTACCAAGATGAGTGATCACGATGTTTTTGAAGATGTAATGTTCCTACATGACCAAAATCAAATATTTGATAAAGGGAAAAATAGATTTTCACTTTTGGGGGCTTGAGGCCACCAAATCAGATTATGACGATGTTCAACATGATGATGAATAAGGCACATGGTCTACTCCAGCAAAGATTTGAATTCTTTCTATGCCCGCATGGGGCATACATCCTTAGACAGAGGCAATGTTGGGGCTTAAAATTTCCAAATAATTTCAAGCACTCTACTATTGAAAATGGTTTCCACTTTATGGAAATGGAATATAATGGATGATGAATGATTTTATCACCTATATTAAAGGAGGATAAGGTAAGGATATGAATAAATTAATTCCAATGGACCCCCACGAAAGGTTGTTAAGCTACCTTGTATTTCACATATACATCCATTCCCTTCAAGTCATTAAGAGTCTATGTATCATAATAATATTGAACTCTCTATCCCACTTCATGCATGAGTTAATAAGTCCATATAATCCTCCATCATTCCATCCTCATAAACCTAGGCATGCCATATATTTTTTTTTCCAAAGAGTGCTATCATGAGCCATTTTTCTTATGAGGATGATAACATCTCATAATAACTTGCCATCTCAAATTTCAGCATGTCATACCCTAATATGTTGTTCTTAAATGTTCCTAAATATTCCTAAATATACTTAATACATATTAGACCTACTAATATGTTGACCCAACCTGTCAACTAGCTAATATGGACTCTTGACTTGTTGATTTTGGTTGCCAACTGTTGTAGATTGGTGTTTTTGACCTGCAAAAAGATGATGTTGACAAATAATGAAAATGAGTGAAATATGAAAATGTAAGAAAGACCCATTTCAGAAAATCAATTTTCCAAGCTCCAATAAAACTCTCATGTCCGTAAGAGGTTTTTGGGGTTGTAGACCATGGAAAATACCATAATTAGGCTAAAAGAATGCATAAAGCTTGTCATTTCGACTTGATAGGAAAATGATATCGACTAAGCATGAAAAATAAAGAAAATAAAATTATAATGAAGACCCATTTTAGATATAGACATTTCCTACCACAAAATAAATTTTCATCTTTTTAAATGAAGCTTAAGGCTACTGACCAGAAGGAAACCTGAAAGATAGCTTAAAGAAAGGTTATTAACTAACTAGTTGATATATTAATTTCAAAGGTTTTTATTAACTCTAACAAAAAAATGGTGACTCTTCACCCCAAAAGGATAATGACTACTAAAACACATACATAAGTGATGAAAAATATGGAGAGATAAAAACATAAGATAGAAGAAAGAGAGAATAAGAGATGTTAAAATAGAAGACTATCCACAAAAGGGTAGAAATTGTAGCATTATTTTCAAAAAAGGGGCTTAAATGTAAAAACCTTTCAAACATTGTGCAAAAAGTATAATTTAATGTTCTCTAATTTGGTTTTACTTGTTATATTGGCTAAATTAGCCAAGGTTGTTTAAGAACTCCTATATGTCATGTTTTTCCTATTATATTGATTTGAATATCAAGGGTATTTCAAATTGATCAAAGAGATTTTAGTATCTTTGTATGATTTGTTGTCTTGATTCTCTCAAGGAGAGATTAAAATTTCTTGTTGACAAGTCATATTAATAAGGACAAAATCATTGAATATATAAGGATTTAAGAAACTGATAGATTCATGCAAGGCATGGATGTAGAAATTGTTTAATAAAGTGGTGCAAAACTAGTGAAGGAATAGGAGATTGACTCTATTTCCCAATGGGGTACTAATTAAATCTCATTTTAATACCAATTAAATTACTTTTTATTTTTCAGTTTGAAGTTGTAGGAGTTAGTATAGAAGATATAATTCAATTCAATTAGATATTTATCACCTTATGCTAGTGAGGGATAGAACAAAGGAAATAGAAGAGAATCAGTAATCTAATTGTATGAGTGGTACACCCACCAAGGTATAGCTGAACCTAAAGAGAAGGGAATTTGTAACCTCAAAGGTTCATTCTATTAGTTGGCTAAAGTTGATTGTCTAACTTGATCATAGAGTTTTTCACCCTCTTAAAGTTTTGCAACCTACAATTTGATCTCCAACATGACCAAAGTAGTTGCTATATGATTGTCCATATTGGAGGTACCAGATGTTGAAGCCTCTTGTGCATTTTCTTGATTCGAGGGACCAGTATTAGGAGCCTCTCTGTTGTGTTGAACAACAACATCTATCATGGGCTTAAGTATGTTACAATATTTAAAAGGATTTGAATCCCCTGGAATAAAATTCTCTTACCCATTATAGGGAAATTTCAAATGCTGATGGTAGGTAGATGACACTACTTGCATCTCATGTATCCATGGTCTACCCAAAAGTGTATTGTAGGACAAATTCAAGTCTAAGACTTGACATATTGTGTTCTTTTGTATAGGACCCACTTAGATAGGTAGCACTGCTAACCCGTTTGAGGACCTCTCTTCATCATCATACACTTTTCTAGTGATCTTTCTTCTTGGATCTACAACATCCTCTGAATATCCTAATGCTTTGACCAAGTTTAATGTACAAATATTTAGGCCAGATCCTCCACCTGTCAAGACATGTTTAACATGATTTTTATGGATTATGACCTCAATGTGGAGTGGTAGATTATGTGGGTGATTTAAGGATATGTCATTTTCATCTGAAAAGGATAGGTAGTGAGGTGTAGTTAGGTGCCCCACCATGTCTGGGAACTGTGCCACATCCAAATTATTTGGTACAATATTTTTTACTAAATATTTTCCAAGATCTCTTTGTGAGTGGGGGAAAGCTTTAATAACTCTAGAATGGATATCTGTGCAGGAGTATTTTGCAATTGGTCCACTATGTTACACTTTTTTGTAATTAGGAAGAGGGGTTTAGAATGTTGCATGCTCATCATTAGACATGTCCTTCCACAATTATAACACCATTATCTAGCAAGTGTTGTATAACCTACTTTAATCTCATATAATCATTCATCTTATGCCCCCTACTTCTATGAAATTCATAATAATGAGCATCATTCCACCAAGAGGGTTTAACCTATGGTTCAAAATCTCTTACTTCTGGTAATGTGATCAGTTTGTTAGCAAGAATATTTTTTAATGGAAACTCCAAAGGTTCCCCTAATGTTGTGAATATCCTTCATTGTTTAGGTGCTAATGGTTTGCTCTAATTGTTATCCGAATTGTTGTTTTGATTGGTGGTGAAGGTGTTCCTTGATAAATTGAAAGAAGGTTGCTTTGGTTTGACATTATGGGCATCAACAACTCCGTAATTTTCCACATTCTTATTCTTCATTCAAAACTTTGATTCCCCATTTTTGGAATTATTGTTATTCAAGGAACCTTATTTATCTTTGTACAATTTAAGTTCTCCCTTCTCAACCATTTCTTCTTCTATTTGAATTCCATTTTTAATCAATTTGCCAAACGTTGGAGGCCATTGTAACTTTAATCTATAATTCATCTCATTAGTCAAGTTGTTTATAAAGATACCCATCTTTTTTTTCAGTATGCTACATGGGTACTTTGAAAACAATCTCCTCCATCTTTGTAGAAAAGTGTGGAATGGTTCTCTATTTTTCTATTTTGTATTGCATAGATCCAACATTGTCACTTCATGTTCAATGTTGTAAGAATATTGTGTAATAAACTTGTTTACTAATTCTTTGAAGGATCTAATGCCAAGAGGAAGTTTGGAGAACCATTCCATGGCCTATCCCCCTAGACTCCTTAGGAATAATCTCATCATGTACATCTTATTGTGTGTGAATTACATGCTCATAGTACAAAATTCCCTTATTTGATCTTATGGATTAGAGTAACCCATGTACTTGTCATATTTGGGTATTTCACAATTTGGAGGAAATGGAATCATTTTCAAACTTCTATAGAAAGGGTAAGGAAATATGTCCTCCAATGAGTACCTTTTGGTGATTGTTCCTCGTTGCATATCCTGAATTTGTTGTTCTAACACTTGGATTTATTGCATGAGAGTAGCAAGTGGGTTGATCTCATTATTTTTATTATTGTCATTTTCATTGTTGTTAGCATTGTTGTTCACATTGTTGTTTGTTTTGGTGTTATCTTTTGTTCTTACTTAAGTCAGGTCAAAATTAGAGGTATCTTAACACCCTGATTAGCCAACATGAGGAAATATCTTTCTTTATCATTTTCAAGTACCTTCTCCAGGAAATTATGGAATTTTGGATCTTGTTGGGCTTCTCTTATGAATTTATCAGGCATGTCTTCATCCTCTTGCTCAGGTATATACCTATGGAATGAATTCTCCATAGCACTCATGTTTTTTTATGCTTCTTGTTCCCTTTGTTATTGTTTTTTTCTTTTGAGCTCTTGTTACAACCAGCATGCAAGTGACACAATTTTTGTGTCACAGGATCAAGTGCTAGTCTTGTTTTGATGAAAAAATCCAAATAGGTAAGGGAGATATAACCCTATCAAGGAGGCTAAGTATGTGTGATTACAATCCCCAGTCTAGGTTCGGACAAGGAATGATATATCCTAATAGATAACCTTGCTGGAATAGATAATCGAAGATGATAAAGGCTGAAAAATGATTTGTGATGGTAAAAATTGTTTCACTTGCCAAATTCTATATAGTTTTACTCACAATTTCTTACTGTGATAGTTGTGTAGTGTCCTAAAATTGCACCCCTTGCAATTTTTGACTGCATTTGGGTCTTTGCCTTGGTGTTTGTGCCCCTTGGTCTGATTGAAGACCTAATGATGCTCTTGCACACCATAAATAACATCTAAATAAAACTTGCACTCTACCTACACCTTGATCCTGCCCCAAAATAGGGCAGAACCAGGGTGTGGCACCATGATCCTCACTAAATGGGACCTAATTTTTACCCTCTCCCCCATCTCAAATTTGAGTGGGATTTCTCTCTTTGTGTCAGCCTATGTCTGAAAATTAGTCAATTAATCTGACATCCAGGTATATAAAGAGGATTTCCCCTCCCATTTGGACATACACACATCTAGCAAGCATTCGATAATCACAAGAGATAAAGTATTCAATCATTCAAGATCAATTGAGAATTTTTCAGTCTTCCTTCAAGATTTCACTAGTACAAAAACAACAAATATGATTAAAAAAACTACCAAAAATTGCATATAAATGACTAAATTTGATCACGTGACCATTAGTAGTTTTATTGCCAGTCATTAATCACGCGACCAAATTTATTACTAAACTATTTTAGTCATTTATTGGTTGTTTTTATTGATCAATTTGGTCATTTATTTGGTCATTGGTTTAGTCATTAATTTGGTCATTGATTTAGTCATTTATTTAGTCACCGATTTAGTCGTTAATTTAGTCATTGATTGTTGTCGACAAGTCATTTATTTAACCACTGATTGTTGTTGACTAGTCATTTATCTAGTCATTGATTTGGTGACTGATTTAGTCATTAATTTAGTCATTGGTTGTTGTTAATTGGTCATTTATTTAGTCATTAATTGTTGTCAAATGGTAGTATATTTATTCATTTTAATCATTATTTTGCCATCAATTGGTCATATATTTAGTCATATTAGGGCATGATGGAATCAAACCACCATCCTCCTGCTTGTAAAGCAGGTGCTCTTCCATTGAGCTAGTACCTTTTAAAGAATAATTATACCATGTATCCTATGTTAGCCTATAAATATACATTTCTACAAATATAAAATCAACAAGTGAAAAGAATGAAGGAAAGTTCCTAACATAATTCAGGCTAGCATGTTATATCTTAAGGACTAAGCTCAAACTTTAAAAATCAAAGAAACACAATGATAGAGCAGTGTTTTTTTGTTCCTATCCTTCATCAAAATGAAAAAAAAATTCATAAACCAACCAAAAGCCCGATCATGAAGAAAAATACCAGTGAACAAAAATGAACGACATACCTTAAAGCTCAGACAAAGGGTATTGTCGATAAGATTAAAGACTATAAAATCATTATTTATCCAGTAAAGGGAAGAATCAGACAAAAGATATGACATCATAAACTGTGAGGAGTGTAAGCTACAATAGTCTTGTGACAAGCCAAGACAAAAATGCAATCAAAGTCTCAGTCAAATGTATGAGACATCTTCATAGTAATAAGTGCTTTTGGTGTTGTATTCTATGGGGATGTCTCCAGTATAGAAAGATACATGAGACAACCATCACAAAGAGGATATGGAAAAGACAAACATAGAAGAAGGCTACATACATGCATCAAAGGCACAAAATACAATAAATTTATTCACTACCAAGAGACATAGGTCCAATCATGATTAAGCTAAAAAAACTAAAAGCGTAGTCCAAAGTGCATAGAGTTGTGCCAAGGTCATGATGTGACAGTGAAATCAAAGTAAAAAAAATAGCCTTCATAGAGAGCTTTGAACAATGATCAAAACCCATGAGATGAGAAAACCAAGGCATGAAGATAATGAATACATTAAAAGTCACTCTTAAAAACAATGTGTTTTACCCTTACAAATCACTTTGTTTCTTGGTGATTCAAATATTGTCTTGTTGGATTTGTGATAGGCATATAAGCAGCTTTAGCAATCCCAAGGAAAAGGATAACATCTCATTAACAAAGGCATAACCAAAGTGTAAGAGTAAGCCAATACTGTGACAAGCTACATCAAAATCAAAATTAGAGAAGCCATCATCATACAATCATAGTCACTGTGATAGAGAAACCTAATAGGTCTTCTATGAGCATTACATAGCCTAATATCTTGAAAAGAGCAGTCAATTCAAAACCTAGAGTGCACCATGAGGATTAATATCAAACCCTAGGATTAGTGATTAAAGGTTTGGAGTAGATTTTAAAGATTTAGAAGCTGAAGAAAGAACAAATATATGAATACCATCATAGAAGAATATACATCCTTGTGACTCAAAAAATGAAAGCTATGATCATAGTCCTCAAGGGATAAGATATATTTTGAGATTAGTCCTAAGAAAGGTATGCTCAAATAATTAGTCTGCATAAAGGGGTGACGACCAATACAAAAGATGATTTACAAAAGAACAGTCTCCGATAAAATATAGTCATTACATAGTATGTGTAGCGTCGTAAATTGTACGCACTTGCTAGGGTGGTACAATTTCACACCTAGTTTAGCACCCGCCTTGGCGCATTTTGCAGTTTGCATTGCATTTTCCCTTTAGCACTTAATTAATTAAATTAATTAGGTCTAAGGTCCTATTTTAACATCTCCCATATCATAAAGTTGGGCCCTTTCATTAAAGTGTGCCCCTTTCATTTTATTCTTCCAATACATCATTTAATCAAAAACCCTAATTAGGTCCTATTTTGAACTTGGGGGCTTGATTTCGGGGGTCAAAACATCTCGAAATCACCTGTAACTTCAGGATTCTCTCTAAAATCATCATATCTAATGGCCCTGAAAATTTGGTGAAAAGTTGTCAGGACCATGGCGCCCGTGCAACATGGTCCCGGACATTTTTCCCGAAATTTTGGGAGCACGATCCAATCATAAAATAAAGCTTAACCCCAAGAAATCGGCGGGATATTCAATCTCTAGGTTGGCCAAAAGTCAAAATTAAGACCTAGGGTTTCATACATAAGAGCTCTCTTTCTTCATTTGAAGGGATCGGATTTTTGGCTTTCAAGGACCTCATATGCAGCAAAAGAGCAGATCTTTGAAGATTTCAACAACATTCAACATCACTCTATCAAGCATCTATCAAATTCATTCATTCATCCATTTAGGGCTTGGAAGACATTGAAGAACAATAGGAGATTACCGACTGAAGATTGGCTTGTACTCCTCCCTTGAGGGTTGGGTATGATTTCATATTGTTTTCATGTCCTTACATAAGCTTTGATACATCATTTATTCATGCTTTAGATCACATTGCATCTTGATTTAGAGCATTTGCATCATCATTTACAAGCAATTAGGGTTTACTTTCTAGGTTGCTCTAGTTTGCTTTCTTGCATTTTGGACCTTGCACACACACTAGGTCTGCACACACAATACATTTTACAAAACAACTTGGCTATTCGTGGAGGTGGAAATCACCAAAGCGGGGGTTTGACTAAGGCAAAACCCTATATAGCCGCCCCTTCCCCTTTTCAGATATTATTGCAGGTTTCGAGACTCGGACGACGCCGCAGGTTGCGGATCCGGAAGAAGCAGACTGAGACCGGCCTTCCCACCAAATTTCAGTGCAAAAGACCAGGACAGGGGCGTGGGGCGCCCTGGTCCTGCCAGGACAGGGGCACTGGGTGCCCTGGTCCCTTCTGGGCACCCTAGTCCCTGGGACAGGGGCGCTGGGCGCCCTGGTCCGACAACATTTTCAGCATTTTTGACAGCTTTTTCCAAAGTGCAAAAACAGCAGTTTCCGGAGCAGTTTCAGGGGCAGAATCAGGACAGTGGCGCCCGCGCCCTCGTCCCGAACATTTTCAGTCAAATTTTAACTCCGGGTACGCACTTGCATTCTTATTTCATCCTTGTTTTTATAGCTTTCCATCATTTAAGTTCAATTCTGTAATCTTGTTATTAGTTCATATTTGCATTTTGGGGTTAGGAATTGAACTTGCATCATTCTATCTTTCAATTACAACAAAGGAATAGAAATCCTAATAGATATCCCGTGGCTCTCTCTTTCACAAAAAGAAGTAGCCAATTGTGCGATATCTCTAGGCTCTTTCGTATTCTGTAATGTGTGTCAAAAGGTAGGATTAGGGCATGTTAACCTAGTCTCGCTTTTTCCCCTACACAGTATGCTACAACTACAAGGATATTTAGAGCCAAATGCTTCATAACACAGTCATCATATAATGAGAATACAATCAAAAGTAGTGAAAAAACATAGTGGACTCAACAAACAAAGAAGCCATCTGATAGAGAGGACTGAGATAATAATACAGAGTTAATGAATGTACAACTAATGAAAATGCTTTTCAGTTACAACTCAGAAAAGAAAATGGTCACAATAGGGACAAGACCAAATACCAATCAATTTGATATATTCAAAGTAGTGAAAAGAATAAGACGTAGATGGCAATTATAGGGAACTCATCATGACTAAAACACTATAACAGTATTGAGATATTAGTTACAGTCATTGTTAGGTCCCGAAGACAACTAAGGGGGGTGGGTGAATCAGTTGTCTAATAAATTCAAACCAAAAACAACTTAACCAACTTAATGCTTAATACCAGTAAACCAATCTTTTATACCAGTAGACAATTTTATCAATTAATTGCAATACCGATAAGGATTAATGCATGAAACAAAAAGACAAAGTCATCCACAATAAATAACACCAATATTTGTACATGGAAACCCTATAAGGGGAAAAACCATGGTGGGAAACCTTACCCACAATCAGATGATACTACTGCAGATAGTAAGTGTATACAAATGGGGTCTGCACATGCAAAAAGTCTAAGCGCCTAGAGTTCACTACTCAAACATAAAATAGGAGTCACACTAACTATAATTGGATGGTTAAATCCAATAAGGATGTACTGCTCAAGTTAGCATCTTTCTATGTTGGATTCAGTACCGGTGTAATTCTGATTGTCTTCACAAAAACCCTCCTTTAACCTTCAAATGATGTCTGCGTGTATAGCTCTGCTTATTCTTGCATATACCTTTTCACAATCCTTTTTTGCATTCCACATCCGATCTTACAAATAAGATCTTACATTTATATCATAACCTAGGACCAATTTTAGTAGGTCGGCTCTAAAGGATATTACAATAAAATCAATTTACAAATAAATTAATGCCCGATGCAATAACTGATTCAACATGTTGGCTTAATGAATTTACAACAATAATAAATCATCTCCATAGCGTGCCATGCTGATCTGGAAAAGATAAGCCTGCTGGTGTATAACCTGGAACTATTTGTCGGTAACAACAAATATGCTAATACAAATATGCCAATAAATAAATCTTCAAGACAAAGTGTCCAAATGATGTCTTCGACATAACCAAGTATTTTCCATGTCATTCCAAGTGTCGGTGATCATTATATCCTCTCGGTGTGCCAGATACCGATGATTGTGCATGAGTCATTTGCTTGTCGGTGAATGTTGTTGATTCTCCAAAGTGCCAGAGTTGATAAGTGTTAGTAGGTGTTGACATCAATGACAAAACCATACCAAAATACCAACAATCTCTCCCTTTGGCATTGATGGCAACACAAGATAGAAAAACCATCAAAGTGCCAAAATAGAAATGCCAAATACCAAAAGCCAACAAAAGCCAACAATCTCTCAAAAGAGATCATAACCAGAAATCAAAATATAGATACAGAGAGTAACAATCTCTCCCCTAATGAATAATCTCTCCCCAAAAGATAATGTGTTTTTCCATATCAATCTCTCCCCCTTTGACATCAAATGCCAAAGTAGAAATAAAAACTATTTTTCAGATACAAAATACCAACCAATTCAGTATACCAACTACTCCCCCTGAGAAGTAGCTTCCTCATCAAAGCCAGAGTAAAATATTTCTCTATTAATTCTATCAGATGATGAAAAACATCAACTTCCTAAGTCTCTACCGGTGGGGGTATGACCCCAAGCTGATCTCTAAGATATTCAAAAGTCTCCTTAGGCAGAGGTTTAGTGAAAATATCTGCATTTTGCTTTTTAGTATTTACATAAACCAGTTTTATTTCTTTTGCTTCAATATTTTCCCTTAGAAAATTCAGTTTGATAGAAACATGTTTGGTTTTATAATGTAATACCAGATTCTTAGATATATCAATTGTTGCATTGTTATCATAATAGATAGTAATAGGTTCCTTGCACTTTACCTTTATATCCTTCAACATTTGCTTAAGCCATAATACTTGTGTATAGTTGGTTGCTGCTGCAACATATTCTAATTCTGCTGTTGATAAAGATGTACAACTTTGTTTCTTACTCAACCAAGAAATTAATCTGCTTCCAAGAAAAAATTCTCTGCCAGTGGTTCTTTTTCTATCATCCACATCTCCTGCCCAATTTGCATCCGTGTATGCACATAATTCAAAGTTTTCATCTCTAGGATACCATAATCCAAGATTTGTAGTGCCTTGCAAGTACCGAAAAATCCTTTTTATTGTTGATTCATGATTTTCTCTAGGATTACTCTGAAATATTGAAACAATACATACTGCATTCATGATATCAGGTCTTGTTTGTGTCAAATACAGTAAACCTCCTATCATAGATTTGTATCTAGTCAGATTAACAGGTGTAGATTCATCCCTTAGTGATAATTTGTCATTTGTAGTCATAGGTGTGCTTACCGGTTTAGAGTTCTCCATCCCAAATTTATTTAATAACTCCTTCAAGTACTTGGATTGACTCAAGAATATACCTTTATCAGTCTGTGAAATCTGCAATCCTAAAAATAATTTTATTTCTCCAATCATAGACATTTCAAATTCTTGCTGCATTTCAACAGAAAATTATTTACATAATCCATCTTCTCCTCCAAAGATTATATCATCAACAAAAACTTCTATAACCAAGATGTCATCATTTGTCACTTTATAATATAAGTTGTTGTCAGCATTACCTTTAGAAAAACCAATCTTCAAGAGATACTTATCCAATCTTGCATACCAAGCTCTTGGAGCTTGCTTCAACCCATACAAAGATTTCCTTAACCTACAAACCATATATTTTTTATCTATTAAAGAGAATCCATCAGGTTGTTCAATGTAAACTTCTTCTTCAAGATCTCCATTCATAAATGCACATTTAATATCCATTTGATATACTTTGTAGTTCTTGTGTGCTGCAAAAGCTAAGAATAATCTAACTGCCTCAATTCTAGCTACCAGTGCAAAGGTCTCATTATAATCAATTCCTTCTTTTTGAGAATATCCCTTACACACTAGTCTTGCTTATTTCTGATAACCTTACCATCTTCATTAAGTTTGTTTCTGAATACCCACTTTGTTCCAATCACATTTTTGTCTTTAAGCCAGGGAACTAATGTCCATGTGTTATTTTTCTCAATTTGTTATAGTTCCTCTTCCATAGCTTTAATCCAGTGTTTATCTTCACATGCCTCATTAATTGATGATGGTTCAATTTGAGAAATAAGACATACCTCTTCATTTGCCAGTCTTCCTCTTGTCATAACTCATTTATTTTTGTTTCCAATTATCTGATCTTCAGAGTGATTCGACCTTACATACCGGGGTGTCTTCGTTTGTTGTTGTTCCTCAGTTACTGTGGAATTTTTAGATGATATTGGTGTTATGTGTTGTGGATGACTTTGTCTTTTTGTTTCATGCATTAATCCTTACCGGTATTGCAATTAACTGATAAAAGTGTCTACCAGTATAAAAGATTGGTTTACCGGTATTAAGCATTAAGTTGGTTAAGTTGTTTTTGGTTTGAATTTATTAGACAACTGATTCACACCCCCCCCCCTCTCAGTTGTCTCTGGGACCTAACAATTGGTATCAAAGCCTAGTCCTCTTTTTTGCAGAAGTTTAACAGCTTGAGGAGATCCAATATCTACTAACTATTTCAAGAAGGACAGTCCTAAACTTGATGGAACCAACTATGGCATATGGAAGATTAGAATGGAGACACATTTAAATTGCATTGGAAAGGACATCTGGGAAGTTACAAAGAATGGCTATATTGCTCCTACTCTCAGTCATCCTAATCCACCTACCTTGGGAAAAGATGAAGAAAATGAAGAACTTGAAGAACTTGAAGCACTATTTACGAGAAAAATGCCTAAAGGTCCAGTAGGAAGTAAGTATGAAGGTAAAGAACCCTTTAAATGCTTTAACTATAATAAGATTGGTCATATGGCTTCTAGATGCTCTGATACCAATTGTTAGGTCCCAGAGACAACTGAGACGGGAGGGGGGGGTGAATTAGTTGTCTAATAAATTCAAACCAAAAACAACTTAACCAACTTAATGCTTAATACTGGTAGATAGTTTTACCAGTTAATTGCAATACCAATAAGGATTAATGCATGAAACAAAAAGAAAAATTCATCCACAACACATAACAACAATATTTGTACGTGGAAACCCTGTAAGGGGAAAAACCATGGTGGGAAACCTTACCCACAATCAGATGATACTACTGTAGATAGTAAGTGTATACAAATGGGGTCTGCACATGCAGAAAGGCCAAGCGCCTAGAGCTCATTGCTCAAACACAAAATCGGAGTCACACTAACTACAATTGGATGGTTAAATCCAATAAGGATGTATTACTCAAGTTAGCATCTTTCTATGTTGGATTCAGTACCGGTGTAGTTCTGATTGTCTTCACAAAAACCCTCCTTTAACCTTCAAATGATGTCTACGTGTATAGCTCTGCTTATTCTCACATATACCTTTTCATAATCCTTTTTCGCATTCCACATCCGATCTTACAAATAAGATCTTACATTTATATCATAACCTAGAACCAATTTTAGTAGGTCGGCTCTAAAGGATATTACAATAAAATCAATTTACAAATAAATTAATGCCCGATGCAATAACTGATTCAACATGTCATCTTAATGCATTTACAACAATAATAAATCATCTCCATAGCGTGCCATGCTGATTTGGAAAAGATAAGCCTGTCGGTGTATAACCTGGACCTATTTGCTAGTAACAGCAAATATGCTAATACGAATATGCCAATAATAAATCTTCAAGACAAAGTGTCCAAATGATGTCTTCGACATAACCAAGTATTTTCCATGCCATTCCAAGTGTCGATGATCATTATATCCTGCCAGTCTGCCAGATACCAGTGACTATGCATGAGTCATTTGCTTACCGGTGAATGTTGTTGATTCTCCAAAGTGCCAGAGTTGATAAGTGTTAGTAGGTGTTGACATCAATGACAAAACCATACCAAAATACCAACAGTCATATGAAGTTTTCAAGTTCATGCATCTCCGAAAAAAGTTGGAGCAGTACCATGGAGGAAGTGTTTGGCAGAAATAAAAGAAGGGATTGGAAACATCTTTGTGACTTTTATTGCCATCAAATTATGATATGACAAATCTTATTATGAGTAATAGCATTAGTGCTGCTAAAGAGCACAAACCAGTCATAAGATCATAATTTGAAGAAATAGAGCATGTAATAAAGAGCTACAAAGAACAAAAAAGAATAATAACAGACATCAACATATAGTCCCAAAAGAGCATATTAGAATACAAATGGCCCACAAAGTTAGTAATGTTGTTATAGCAAAATTACATAGAGAATTTCAAAAGACTGTGAGCTTCTAAATCAATAATGGTTGAAAGGTCTCATAGTTAAAGTCTCATAGTTGTAGGTTATAGAGGCAATGCTCAACATTCAAAAGGACATTAAGACCAAAAACATGAAAGGTTTCAGACCAAAATGGAAAACCATAATGAACTTTCCACAGTCAAGAACAGTCTCCAGTAACTGTCTCAGACAATCATAGTTCAAAGAAATAATGATTTTTGTGCCTAGAGTGAATCTTAAAGTTCTTGTATATAGTTTTATATTGTTTTGGGTTTTGACGATTTAAATGGTTTTAAGAACTTTGTATATTGATGATGTAAACTATAGTATTTACATGGTGTATAAGTGTGTCATTCATTAAATTTTGCTTTTGATCTTTGACTGATGAACTGGGTAGTAAAAGAGCAGAGTATTAACACTAATGTTAATATAGAAACTGCCATGCATCCACTATGCAAATCCATTGTTTAAATTAACTGGATAAGTCTGCATCATAAATGTGGTGTAGTATTAGAAAAAGCCATGTCTATTTTGATCTTTTAATGAATACCCATTATTGTATTAGATGTGTTAATTGATGAAGCCTACAAGAGAGGTTTAAAAAAAAAATAGAGCCTGAAAGATGTCTTCAAGTTTTTAAAGATGGTACAAAAATATGAAGTAGATTAGAAATATTGTGAGTAGTTGAAAATGTAGTACAACTTGGCTAAAAATTTGACTAATAACAGATAAGAAACCTAGCAATAAACCCCATCTAATTGCAAATTAGTGTGTAGGAAAAGATTCCCTCCCCACATGTGACTGCAAACAAATGCATAGGAAACCTTCATTATTTCAAAATGTTGTATTGATACGGACTTCCATCTTTGTGGTGAAGGAAATTTACTATCTTCATAGATTTTTGATGTGCCTAACTTGCAAATAGTTGTACACAACACAATTATGGACTACAACAATGTGATGAAATCTTATCAGCAACAATGATAGTGCACTTTTCTCTCATGAAGTATTCAATACAATAGACTTGGCCCTTGACAACACCTGAAATGTCATACTTTCATGTAGGGTTTTTCTTTTCACTCATTTATGTTGAATTTGACATTGCTGATTTTAACATAGAAAAAAAGTTAGCTAGATTTTGAAAAAATCTGTTATGGTAAAGTGAAAACTATTTATAACTTATAAGAGAAAATAGAATGCAAATACAATAGGAAAACATTAAGAAATGAGAGGGAAAGGGGAAATGGACAATATTTCCTCTAGGTTTTTAGCTTTTGTAATTTCAAGAAGACAAAGAAGAAGATACATATTGTTTGGAATCTTTGAAGGAACCTTAAATGTCCTTTCAATCTCATCTCTTATTGTCTTTTTATCATCTATATGTTAAAGACATGTTTTGTTGGGTGAATGTAAGAAATCCATAAAATTTTGGTGATTGCTCATTTTTTTATTCTTTCTAATCACCAAGTTTGTGATGTGGACAAGGTAAGAGCATACAATAATTAGAATAAGAGGAATTACATGAAATATATTGGCGGGTGGTCATCCAATTTACAATAAAATCAAATCATAGAATTGAGTCAAATTGGCTAATAGTAAATGCAATTTTTGATCAAGACAAATTGGTTGAGTGTAAGTGAAATTATCTCAATGCCAAAATGATAGAAGAACTCATATGATTCTGATACACAACTTGTAAGGTGGAAAATGTACCAAAACATTAAACTAGGATCTAGCAGATGAACCAACTAAGATCTATTACAATGGAGTCTAGGTGTTCCTTCAATGAATTAATAAAACTTCAAAATATTATACAATAACCTTGACTACATAATTCAATGCATAGAAAGTTATAAAAAAATGAGTACCCATTGCATTATAAGATGAAGCCCAAATGGAGTGAAGAACATTGCAAAATCTCTTAAAATATTGTCACTAGAGCCCATAATGGATTCTATGTCATAAGGGTGTGTCATAATCTTTGAGACATAAGGGAAGCAAGTAATAAAGATTCTGTTCTTTGTTCATTTTTCCCTCAATCCTAAGTTCTATGTGAGTTTGTTGCCTCTATCATACATAATTTGTTGTCTCTATTTTATTGTTGAATGTTCAAATTTCTAGCTATTTTGTCCATATTTGTGTTCCTTTAAGAGTAACCACACAATATTGGTGCATCACCCATTCAAACAATTCTAGATTTGTTGTATATTTTTGTACCTTTTACCTAAAACATTTTTAGATAGCATTAGAATAGGGAAGTTGTCCCTAATCTTGAGGTTGTTTGAGTTTAAGGGAACTGCACTCAAACACCACATTTGTATGCCTTGATTGTGGCTGCATTAACATATATAATTTTAAACAATTATAGTATTATGGTATGCCTAGTGGGATGATTTTGTAGTGATTTTCAAGAAACATGCAAAGGTTTCACAGGGTAAAAACAACCAAAATCTGGGAAATCCACTCAGGAGTTCTAGATTAATCTAATCACTTTGTGACTCATCTGACATGCAGAGAATCCAAAGAGGAAGAGTCTTTGACCATTTTATAAAAAAATTCTATGCATGTCTTCAAACAATGAGAAATGTTCACATACTTACTGTTGTGTTATAGTAAAAATGTGATAGCCAATAATAATGGAACAATATCCCAGTTTTTGCTTTAAAAAAACTCAATTTAACAAAAAAAGTTTCACCATCCATATTGACCCCAACAAGGTATAGCTAATATTTGTGTAATTTGACAAGTTGCAACCTCTAATGAAAGAATCAGAATACATGTCATATCTTTCATGGGCAAGGACCTTGATTGGTTTAGAATTTTAGCAACACCATGAATTTCTACTTGGGATCAGCTGGGTGGTTTCCAATATAACTAGTTCAAAGAGAATGGAGACATTTTATCTCTATTGGAGCAACTCATGACCATAAAGAGAACCCCCATGGAGTACATTCAAGATTCCAACATCAGATTTAAAAGGGCATTAAGAATAAATTAAGAGTTTTGCCCTTTATCTAACATGGCTTTCTTGTATCATTCCAATCATTTAATCCTAATATAGTTGTGAGTTTGTAATCTAAGTTGCTAGTATGGGTACAAAATACGGGTTTGCTAGTACAACAGTTTTATTTCCCTTGGGTATGGTATATATATATATACTAAAAACTTTCATGAGTCCGTTAATACTAACCACTATTTGGCTGATGCAATTACACATGATGTCAGTCCCCTTAAGTGGCAATCTGATGACAATCCAGATGAGGAAAATAAACAACAACTCATTCTACAATCAGAGGAAGAAATTAAATGCGCCGGGAGAAATCAGAGTATAATCTTTTCTGAAAAAATAAGAAGGATAAAGATGAGATAATTGTTCTCCACTTTACAGACTCTACTTCTTGTTTCAACTACCGACAAGGTAATTAGTCACGCTTTGATATCTTTATTCCATTCTCATGACTATGTGTGATTGAGAAGTTCAATATAATTTTGCATTGTTGATGTTAATGTGATAAACCAGGTTCTGCATTGACTATAACTCCATATGTATATGCATGCATATATATGTACATATATGTATATATATGTATGTATATATGTGTATATATATATATATGATTTTGTTATTGAAATAAACTTAGTGAGAGAAAAATGCTCTGCCAATTTACTTAGTGTTTGCATGTAAACGGAGAAAAATCAAATCTAAACCAACTATCCATCATTTACTCTATCAAACAGCTCACATGGTTGTCTATGCTTCCACATTTTGTGACGTCTGCCAATGCGTTTGCAACTTCAAAATGACTTGATGGATGCCCATGCCCTATTCTCCCGTAGCTAGGTCTACATAAGAAATAATAATGCTAGTGAATGTGCAACAGAATAATTTCACCACTTGCTAATTAGTCCCACTTTGAGAATACCCCACAATCGGGTTCAGGCATTTTTCAAACACAAGGCATTCATAATCCATGCTTCCACTTTTAACATGCATATCTACAAGACCAATTCCAATAGAGATATTCAATTGATGGACTTGAATTCCTTGCTCAATCCTACCATACTCTTTCATGCACCAAGAGAATTGGCAAAAGTACACTCATTAAGCTCCAATTATAGCATTAATTTAAAAAATCTTTATCACCATCACCATTCTAGACATATCCTATTATCATTGAAGACCAAGAAATATCCTCTTGGTAAGTCATTTCGTCACACATTGTGTGTGTCCTCAATAATTCCATATTGGTCATATATATCAATAAGTGCATTTCCCACAGTATCAAACATATCCACTTGAGCAACTCTAATGGAAATAATGAACTCTGCAAAACTAATTAAAAAGAAGTTAGACCAAAACGAAAACTAAAAAATTAAACAAGAATTTATTTTTACATGGTTACACCTGTGTGCTCCTGCACCATTCTACATCACTAAAAAACTTTCACTGCTATTGTATAGCCACAATGTTTAACAATAACAACTTCTAATGTGGCAGTATCCTGCAATTTGAACCCAAGATTCACAATTCAATTTTCAGCTTCAAAGTTTGTTAGAACTTGTCTAGTTGTAAATACCTCTAATTCAAAATTATTGCAATCCAAAGATCCAAATTCAAACAAAAGATCAAAAATCTTAAAAGGAATACTTACATGTGTGCAGTTATAATCTCATCTGTAGTTATTCCTTTTTACAAATTTCTATTTGCAAACTTCCTTAGAAGACATTCCTCGAGTTTGGCTACCATCAATCCTTTTATCTATTTTTCTACTTGCATCTGGAACATCTCTTGTGACCATTATCTTCAAGTCTCCAACAGTTTCCTCATGCAATATTCTAGTGGGGTCATTGTATTTTGTTTGATCTATGATTTTTTTGTCTATTTGTACACTAGAATAAGGATATATTAGACCGATAATTGGAAGCAACATGTGTAGGTTTGAAAATGGTTTTGTTTGCAGTTGCAACACTTATAACACCAGATAAGAGAATCACCAATCCTCATGCCAATCTCAATAGTTCACTCTATCATGGACCGTTGCAATCTCAAACCCTAGGAACCACCAAACAATGAGAAACAACCCAACTTAGGCAATGATTCACCTTGGAACTCTCACACCAAGCTAGTAGTATGACCCATAGTAAGTTTGGACTTGTTCCAAACCTCTTGATTCTCCTTTCGCACTCTTGATAATTTGGATGCTCTTTGTCCCAAGGCCAAACCCTTACACTCTATTCTCTTCTGATTGTCTTCATTCATCCATCCCAAAAAAAAACCCTTATGTGTCTCTCTCTTTCAAACCCCCCTTTTGAACCCCCTCAATTCCATGTCAAGCTTCCTTTTGAGAAGAACATTCCTTGAAATAAACCCACTAGGGTATTGCATAATTTCAGCCCTTGGTGACAATAATAGCCATTTGGTGCATTATGACAATATGGGTTGCTTCTAAAACTAGAAAACATCCACCCCACTATAAAATTGAGATGTGAATTACAAAAGTTTAAGGGTCAAATAGATCTAATAACTTTAAAAAGCTATATTTAAAAAACTCAATACAAATATTATTGGACATTGATATTCCCAATAGCTACAGAATGTGATAGCCCACAAAATCTATAGAAACTTTTTATATAAGAAAATCCAAAAGAAATGAGTTAACAAGCTGGCAACCATTTAAGGGCATATTGAGAAAATTAATCTATTGTATACATTGAAACTATAATGGTTGGGTTTATATTCTATTGAATCTAGTAGATCTTGCATTGACTTGACTTGAAATTTCTGGTGATTTCATTTCACTTTAGTTAAAATGTAATGGCCTATGATATAAATTCTTTCTTTTTTTTAATTTTTACTTTTATTTGCAGATAATTTCTTAGAATAGAAACTTGTCGTGTTTCAGTGTTTCCGATGAGAACAAAGTTTGAGAACAAAAACCCTCACATGGGAAGAAAATGCAACAATCAGTTGATTTCTCATTGAAAGAATAACCAAAAAACATGTTAAAATTTATTTCCCGCCATTCCTCTAACCAAGATGTATATTCTTTTATTTTGATTTTTAATTTTAGACAATTAAAATAGTTTTAATATTTAAAATAAGTTAATTTTATATATATATATATATATATATATATATATATATGTATGTATGTATGTATGTATGTATGTATGTATGTATGTATTTATGTATGTATGTAAAATTATTGTTCAAGCATAAATGTGATGTTTAATTAATCTTTAATTTAAACATGAGTATGGGTAATTTAGTAGATTGTGAAGAAAAAAATTGTAGTTGTGTTGTGTTGTGAAGAATGGGGCATGACATTAGGATAGGACTTATATACATACATACATATCCAAGTATAAATTTGATGTTTAGTTGTAGTAGAGGAGTACTAGTCATTCATTTAGTCATTTTTATTAGTGTCACTAATTATTTAGTTGTGTTTCTTACCCGATGACCAAATTAGTCATTTATTTAGTCATTTATAGTTTTGTTGCAAAAAATGACTAGAATTTGGTCATTTTTACTTGTCATGACTAAAAGTTTTAGTCACCTAGTCATTTATTTGCCATATTTCTACTAGTGTTTGGAGTAGCAATAAAGTCAAGATTCAAGCATTGAAGTGGAGATCTACATCCTATTTCATGAAATCCTAATTTCATGTGGAAGCAAACAAAACTTCACAGAGAGGTATAATCATTTCAATTTCAATCATAATTCAACATCTCCCTCTAAAGGAGATCATTTACTTTCAGTCATTTCATTTGCATTTATCTCAATTTCATGGTTAATTCCAAAACTAGGGTTTGACCAAAGGTAAGCCCTTATTCCCAATCTATTTCCCTTTCTTTCTGTGTACTGCCGTTCTTCTGGAGTTAAGTTTTATTTGTAGAGATGGAACAACCCTTTTCGATGCGTGGAAAATTCAAAGGACCTAGAGGCACCACCACAATCCCTACTATTTTAGGCAGTTTTCATAGGGCATATTCAAATCAGCTCATACTTCTTAGATCTAGGTGCACGACTGAATCTCGAACGTGTAGCCCAGTATTTTCTTAGTTTTGTGTTCAATTTCAGCACTTAACCCTAAATCAACATTTCAACTTACAAAAGAGGGAAAAACACATTCATAATTTATCAATCCACTTAGTATTAATTCCTTATCTAATTTGTGATTGAATCTAGTGGATTCTTCCCCTCTTTTGAATGTAAAGGCCATCTCCCCATAAAGAAAAAATTGAATTCATGATTTCTCCTTCTATGTTACAAATTGCCAAATCAAATTTCCCCTTTACATTTTGGTGAACCTGATATGTCCAATGCTTAATTTTGATTTTTGTTTTCAGATCTGAGTGTGTATGCAATTTAAAATTAAAATTTTCATTTACAAGTTTGATTTCCTTGCAAATTTTAAAAAATTAGAGGTTAATTTCATTAAAACCCCTAATTTTTATTTTCAAAATTGAGCTTGTGAATTACATAATGTGGGTTAATTATTTCAGATCTGAATACTCTTCAATTTTATAATTCAAACTTTCATCTACAAGTTCAAATTTCAATCAAAATTTAAAAATTAAGCGGTTGATTTCAAAAACCCTAATTTTTAATTTAAAAATTGAGCTTGTGGGTTGTTTAAATTTTGAATTTCCCTCTTCACATTTGATTGTTAATTTCAATACAAATTGAATTACAATCTTGGAACACATTTCAATTTCAAGTTTAAATTTTAAAATTAAGTGGTTAATGCAACAAACCTTAATTTTTAAATTTAAGTTAATCTTATGTATTTTCCAATTTGTCAATTTCCCTTTAAGCATTTAATTAATTAATTTAATTAAATATGAAGCCTTATTTTATCCCCTTCTAAACCATAAAAGTGGGCCCTTAGCGCTAAGTATGCCCCTTTTTATTTTATTCTTTCAATTAATCATCATAAAATATCCTAATTAGGTGCTATTTTGACCTTTAAGGCCTGATTTTGCATACCTAGACATCTTGGATTTCCACATCCTTGTGGAATTCACTTTAGAATCACAATATCTTGCTTCCTTGAAAATTTGGCAAAAATTTGTCTGGACCAAGAGGCAGCCTCTTGGTCTTGACTTTTTCTTCCCGAATTTCGGGAGCTTGTTTTTGTGGAATTTTACTATTTAAATCCAGGGAGTTTTGTGAAATTATGTTGATTCTAGGTCGGTCTAAGGTCGAAAACAAAGTTGGGGTTTTAACATCATAATTTCCAATTTAAAATTTTAAAATTAAGAGATCATTTTCAACCCTAATTTTAAATTTAAATTTCTATCTCCTAGTGCTTAATTTTAAATTTAAAATAAGAGGTTATTTTAGCAAGGCCCTAATTTTGAATTTGAATTTCCTAAGAGATTACATTATTTCTCTTTGTGCTTTCAATCAATTTTTTCATTTAATTGAGTAATCATTTTTCCTAGATTTTTGCATTATTCAATTATTTTGCAACTTAGATTCCAAAATTCAAATTTCAAATTTTCAATTTCCCTCCCTATGAGAAGAAGTTGTAGAATTAAGGCTTCCCAAGGTTTAATTACTGAGGAGATGGGGCCTAATTTGGATAACTTTTTCCATGAGGATATTGGTGGTTCTTCCAATCCTACAAATGTCCCCGTTTATCGTCATTCTTTAGATAATTCTCATGATGTTGAGGAATCACTAACTAGGGTTTCCATTGACCAATTGGAGAATATTGACAATCAATTTGAAGATCTTTAACAATGGAAGAGTTAACAATACCTAGAAAGTGAAGCTCTCACATTGATTGATAGATTAAAAAGAATGGTTCAAAGTGATAAACTTGGTGTTGATATCTTGCGTGGTATTTCTCATATTGTTGATTCTAATATTATGCCCATGAAGAGTTGTGGTGAAGCCCTAGGTTATACACAACCTCCTAGTCAATTTAATCATTCTATTCCTTTGACTACTCCTATGGCTAGTGTTCCTACATTTACATCAAACATTATGGCTACCTCTACACAAAATTTCATACCTACAAATGTTAGGGAAACTCCTCTTCTTTCATTCCCCCTACCATGAGTCTTCCATTTGTTACCCAATCTTCTCCCATAACTATGAATGTTAGTCAAGGGGGAAATTCCTCTTCTTTCATTCCTCCTACCATGAGCCTTCCATGTGTTACCCAATCCTCTCCCATACCTACTTATCATAATGTTCCACCTCCTTATTCTCAACCCTTTCCTTCCTATAACAATATCCCTCCTTATTCTCAACCCCAACCTTCCTATAACAACATCCCTCCTTATTCTCAACCCCTTTATTCATTAAACAATGTTACCCCTCCTTCTCAATCCAACATGTCTAATTTCAATCCTTCTATTGAAGCTATCATTAATAGTCTAGCCCAAACAATCTCTTCCTTACAACAATAAATAGCTTGTATGAATTAATCTAAGTATAATGTATCCACATTTGATGTAGAGAGTCCATTATCCAATGACATTGTCCAAGATATCCCTCCTAAACATGTTTAAGTCCCTCAATTATAGCTTTATAATGGAAAATGTAATTCCTTGACTCCTGTTAAAACATTTCAAACTTTGTGTAGTGACTTTGCTCATGACCAAATATTGTTGGCTAAATTGTTTACTAGAACATTAAGGGATAAAGATTTGTAATGGTATTTTATTTTTCCTCCTTATTCTATTACTTATTTTCAACAAATGGCTAATGGTTTTATTTGACAATTTCACGATAATATTGGTCCTAAAATCACTTTAACTAATTTGATGCATTGTAAGCAAGGTGTGAAAGAAAAAGTGATTGATTTTATTGGTAGATATAAGCAATTGTATTCTCAAATTTCTTTTGTAATGCCTAATCAAGACATTGAAAAGATTTTTATTGCTAATTTACAAAAAATATATTATGGATAAACTTCTCTTTTCTGAGTTCTTCCTTTACGTAGTTGTGCGCAGTACTTCACAACTATCATCTTACCATGAGTCAATTGGAACAATCATCCTCTTCAATGACTCCATGTGATAAGGGTGAAAGTTCTCAACAACATTTTGCAAAGTTCAAACCAAATAAGGGATTCATCAAATTAAATCACAACAACAACACCCAAGTGGTAGTCATGACAGGTGTGCATCATTTTTCTAAATACTTTAGAAAATAATTCACTCTTCTTAATGAGTCTTTTCATAGTATTGTGTCTCAATTGTTACAAAGGAATGTGTTGAAACTCCCCCCTATCAAACCAATTGATACAACTAAGCCTTTGCTATCCTCTTATGATCTAAAATCCTTTTTCCAATACCATCGTCAACCAAGTCATGACATTGAAGGAGTAAGATTCAAGACTTGATTGATAACAATACCATATCTGTGGCTAGTGTGAATGATAAAGGAAACAAATTAGTAGCTCCTCCTAATCAAAACCTTCAAATTTTCAGTGATCCTTTACCTTCCCATTCCACTAATGTGATTGAGATTGATCATCTTTCTTTCTCTCCCAATGATGTTGGCCTTGATTCTAGTAATGTGGTGAACCTTGTTCACAAAAATGAAACTCCTAAGGACTTGTGCATTACATTTGATCCTAGTGAGACTATTAAAGCACCTGATGGTCCATTATATATAACTGATAAAATCAAAGGCATACCTTCCCGAGGAGTGCATATTGATCCATCTTGCATGGTTAATGTGACAACTAAAGAATTTCTCTATACTTTTCAATTGCAACAAGTGATATACGACGATAATGATGTGGTAGTTAGAGTTTTTGATGGCTTCTCTTGTCCTGCTATTGGTTCTATCGCACTTCCTATTAATGTTGGGACTAAGTGTTTAGATGTTAAATTTTCTATCATTTCCACATTTGATCAATTTCATGTGAAGTTGGGACATCCTTGGATCTCTTCCATGAAAGTGATCGCTTCTACTGTTCCTAAGTGTTTAAAATAAGATGATTTTATCATTGAGTAAACCTAGAAATCCAACACTTAGCATTCCTCTTGATGATCATATAACCCTTCTCGAGGATAATATTATTCATCCTCCCAAGGAAAGAAATAATCTTCTTTCCAAAGAGGAATCTATTTATTCTCCTAAGATTAAGACAATCTTTCCTCCTAAGGAAAGTGATATTATTTTTCCTAACAATCTATTCGTTCTCCTAAGGATGAGTCCACTCTTCCTCCCAAGGATAGAAAATATCTTCCTCTTAAGCCTCAACCTAAGGATTAACATATCATTCCTATAAAAGTTATACCTATTCCTCCTCCTCATGATGGACCTGGTCTCTTTCCTACACCTCCCATTCCTCCTTTATATGGTGTGGTTCTTCCTCCAACATCTTACAAAGAGAAGCGATCGACCTCTCCTATTGTTCAACCTAAAAGACCTCAACCCATTCATCCTTCTTTCAAAGAAGAAGACAAGCCTATACCTAAAAAACCTAAACCTTCACAACCTTCAAGTAAAACTAAACAAAACTGCTGTGCGAGAGAACACCAACGAAGACATCATGCTAGAGGCATTAACTTGCTTCGCAAAAAAATTATTCTCCTAAAACACCAACTATTGACATGATTCCATTTTCTTCTAATGATGATGTTCAACCTAATTCTCTGGTGTAGGAGCACCCTTCAAAGGGCTCCCACTATTTGTTTTGATTGTGTTCTTGCTTCTTTATGAAGCCATTGTATATAAAATAAAGAGCCATGTGCTCATTGGTCCTAGTTAGGGTTCTAGTTGAGGTCTTAGGGTCATAAGTCAAGATTGAGATTTTATTGAAAATAGAGGGTATGTGTGTCTTTGATGTGTTTAGGGGTCCTTCATAGCATGATGGTGTCCTTATGTTAGCCCAATGTCAGCCTAGGAGTCAGGAAAAGCAACCTTGAGAAAGTTGCTCAAAAGTTGCAAAAGTTGCATGACAACTTTTAAAAGTTGTCAAGCAACTTTTTCCACCTAGAGGTCAAAATCCTTAGGTTAGCATGGACAACCCTAATATGGGCACATAGACTAAGGAAAGGGTATTATAATTAGTTGCAAACCCTAATTTAATGGGTTGGATGTTAGATGTTGTACGGCCCAAGCAAAGTGACTTGACTGTGACTGCAATCTTGTTGCCAGTCGGCACAAATGGAGTAAAGGAAGATTGTTAATGGATTGATTCTCATAAAAAACTATGTGGATTTTCTTGTATGGTGTATTCACTTTCATTTTAAGAATTTAGATTAGGTTTTTATTTGTAAGTGAGGTGTGTTTGTAAATACTTTGTAAATTGCCTTCTCACTGTCCAGTTTTGGATTGTTTTGAGAAAATGGGTTCATAACTCCATTCCCCATTGTGGAATCACCATGAAACCATGGGGAATGGGAGTAAAAACTATGTACTATACTTCACAACAAGAAAGGCCCTTGAAAATGCAAGGAGGCCATTTAAAGACCCACTCCTAGGAGAGACTGGACAATGCCCGACTAGGAAGGGTTAAGTTGCAGAGGTCTTGGAGAGCAAGGAAGGTCAGAGGAGGAGGCACCCTTTAGAGGAGTTGTAGATGGGTGAGTGAAGAACCATTAGTGTGAAGGAGGAGCTTCCACCAATCTAGACAAGGTGGCAAGAGCACCAAACCTACACTGTGACCCTCGCAGGCCTAAAAACCCTCTTTAAAAACCTTTAAAAACCTTAAAATCCACCAAGGGCAGTGTACAGACACTTGGAGGCCTAAAACTAGGAAAATACTTGAGCCCTTGCCAAATGAATAGTAGGTCTTTTAGGAAGTTTCACAAGCAAGTGCATCATTTTCAAGGGGGAGCCCTAAAGGACCGGGTAGGAGGCTTAATTGGTCACAATCCTTGTAGCCCTATTTTGTAGGCAAAAGACAAAATTGTGAAATTGGTAAGGGGTAGGAAGCTTGAAACCTCTTGGGGGAACATGAATGGGTGGAAAAACATGTATTAGACCTGACCTATCCTTGCTAAGACCTAGGCAGCTGTGGAGAAAGCCAAACCCTTATTAGCCTAAGTAAGGGTTCTTGAATCTCATGAGTAGGTGAGACCTTAGGAGTAGTTTTTCAGCTTGTTGGTTGGTGGATTGGGCAAGGTCAGGGGATTCCACAAGTAGGGGAAGTCCTAGAGACCCTAGGGTGTGGTTAGAACACCTGGTGATCCAAGGAAAGGATCCAAGAGCATAGACTAGGCTAGTCTATCCCAAACCCCTTCCCATCAGATTGGTATCAGAGCAAGTTAAAGATTTGGTGGACCATGTATGTCTCTGTACTATGGTGAATCAGTAGGGGAAATCACAATGGTCACCAATGTAGAGCTGGCTAGGGAGGTAGAAGAACAAAAGGAGAAGAATAGACTCCTTAAAGAAGCTATGAGCGAGATAAGGGATAAGTTGCAGGAAGTAGTGGATCAGAGGACACAAGGACCTTGGGGTGAAGACACCAAGGATAAAGGAAAGAAAACCATTGACATAGATGACATTATACCTGAACCAAATCCCTTGTTCAATGAAGAACCTTTTGTAAAGGCTATTAAGGCCTTGAACACCAAATCTTTTGAAGGATTGCCACATTTCAGTGGAAGGATGGACATTGACCCTGTCATGGAATGGATTGAGGGCATGGAAAACCACTTTGAGTGTGAGGGAGTGACAGAGGCTCAAAAGGTTAAGGTTTCTAAATCAAGATTAAGGGGAGCAGCTTTAACATGGTGGAAGTACCTACAAGAAGAGAGGGTTAGCATGGAGAAGCTACCTATTGCCAATTGGAAGGCCATGGTGAGTAAGATCAAAGAGAACTACTTACCAGAGGATTATGAAGTCCAACTTCGTAAGAAGAGACAGGGATTGAAGCAAAAAGACCTTGATGTGACCTGTTGGAACCCTAAAATTTGCAATTTTTAGAATTCCAAATTCCAAGACAAGGAGCAAGAAAAATTCTAAATATATATATACATATATATATATATATATATTGAATAGGTACAAGTAATATATTTTATATTTGTTGCACAATATGAAACCATAACATAAACACAATAATGGGCATAAAAAATGGATTGTGAAGCACCAAAGGGGTTATTTACATCATTTAAAGACCATTTATCCATTATATACCCATAAAATAGCCTTAAAATACCTCTAATATGCCCAAACAACTTGTAAAGTGACAATTAATTACATAAACTAAGGCAATTTCGGGATTTGGAATTATTTTTATTTAAAAGGGGGGTGTCTTTTCACCCAAAGGGGTATGAAAACCATTCAAACACATATATATGTGTGAGGTAAAATGTAAAAAAAAAAAAAAGAGAGAGAATATAGATACAAGAGGTGGAGGCAATTTTGTACTTTTAAAGTTTTTATAAAAAATAACCAGTTGCATTTTCTTTCTCATATGTGTTGAGAGTTAACATATTTTCAAAAGGCAGTTGCTTGTGATATTATCTAAAGGAGATAAGGTTATTTGTGTTCTTCTAGTGAAATTCTGTGTTTCATATTGTAGATTTGGATAAAAAAAGATTTACTTGTGAATTATAATTGTTCCCTGTATTTCTTCCTTGGATGGTCTCTTAAAGTTAGGGTTAAATTCATTCAAGTGGTTTACGATATAGACATTGAAGTAGAGCTCATAAGAAACAGTAACTGACAGACTCACCGAGAGGGGGTGGGTTTAAAAACTATCTCATAAGTTTACACAATAAGTCCTGAAGAAATATAAGACTCTGTAGCCCAAATAAGAAGAAAGGCACTGATCATTTGTAAACAAACCCTTTAACCATACCAATTATCCTTTACTTTTAAACATTAAGATTAGTAGAGTAGGTATAGTAGGCAATTTAGCCAAAGTGTAACATATATACTTTTGTAAGATACATAGATCAATACACACATCTGAAATCAGTCTGTTTAAGAAACTTATGCCATTCTGAGACTAGGAGATATCAGATTAAGACACTAAATCTGCTATAAAAAGCATTAGTTGAAGGAACAACTAGTGAGTAGGTATACCTACCTAGGTCATGCAGAGCCTAAAGTGAGAGAGTTAGTAACCAAATAGGTTCACTCTATAAGTTGGCCTAGTCAATTGGAGGGTTTGATCATAGGAGTTGGCATTTCCTTAAAACCTATCCAATCTATTGATTTGAGACCCAACAAATTGGCGACTCTGCTGGGGAAGAATTATTAAGACTTTGCTGTGGGAGAGAACTCAGAAGAAATAAATAACTTATGTCCTCTATGAAAGAGGTGGCGACTCTGTAAAATGGAAAATTAAATGAAAAAGACCAGTAGCATTTAGTATGTTTCAATATCCATATTTTTATGGAGAAGCATCTTCAAAAAAATATGCACAGTGGCAACCACAGCCACAGAGAGATAGGAATATTCCAGGAAGATTTAAGCCATTGGATTTCGGTAACATCCTTGAGTATCCATATGCATTTCCCTGTGAGTTGAAGATCTATATGTTGAGGTTCCATGGAGATGAAAGTGAATCACCAATTGGGCATCTAAAATCATTTTATTGGTTTATTGAGACCTTCAGAATCTACTCAGAAGAAACAATCATGAAATGGTTTATGCTAACATTGGAGGATGTTGCAGAGCAGTCATTCAGCTTGTTACCCCCACAAAGTATCTCATCATGGGAAGAACTTGAGTGGTGGTTCATGGAAGAATTCTACGGTGTAATCGAGGACAACACTTCAGCCACTAGCCCTTCAATTGGTTCTCCATACCAAAATTAGATTCAATCAGATTATGATTGTGGCAATGCAATCTACAACATAAGAAGAAAGGAAGGTGAATCTATAGAAAAACTGATTGGCAGAATAATGGTGACTTATTTCCAAATGCCTAATAATATACAACTTAAATCAGCTATAGTGGAGGAATTGATCATGAGAGAATGTGAGTCTAACAGCTTGGAGTCAGCATGTTCAATTCTTGAAGAATTGAATAAAAAACTACATGATTTGCGTGAGACGAGTAACATCAACATAAGAGATGCAAATGAAGATGAATATATAGAAGAATCAGTTATCCCTTTGGAAGTCCCATCTAATGAAGAAGCAATTGATGATGTTTGTGAATACAAGTCAGAACCTGAAGAAATTGTTGCTAACATTGATGAAATATATTGTACTAGTCATGAGGAAAGTGAATCCATACCTGAGTACCTTCATGATACAATTGATAAAGAAGAGGTATGCGAATTTGAAAATGGCTTTCAAATATTTTCAAACCCCTTATGTGATGAAGTGATAGAGGAAAATCATATTCCCTATTGCCATGATATGTGTGAAAAGGATTTTCGTGTATTCTCAAATCCTTTATATGATGAAAAAGAAAAAATTTCAAAACAGTATGGACAATACAAACATGTGTGAAGACAACATAGGTAATAATATGACTAAGTCACATGATAAAAGGACCACAAAAATAAGAGAGTTACAAAAGGAAGGTACATCACATATAGATAAAATAAAAGGTGAAAAGAAGTACCAGTTAGATAATATTCAACATTCCAATAAAATAGAGATGAAGAAAATGCGGATACCACAAGAAGCAAACTTTTGTAAAAGTATAAATACCATTTCCTATGGAATAGGGGATAATGGTAATCCAGGTGAAATAAAGAATCCTTATAAAATAAGGATGGATGATGCATCTTATGACAGGAATTGCCAATCAGGTGATATCACTAATTTCAAAGTTTTTATACTACTTCATGATGAGAATCAGATGTTTGATAGAGGAAAGAATTAGTGTTCAGTTTTTGGGCTTGAGGCCACCAAAACAGGTCAATGAATTAGGCACATGGTCTTCTCTACCAGAGATCTGAATTTTTTCTATGCCCACAAGGGGCATCCATCCCCAGACAGAGCCACTGTTGGAAACCTAAAATTTGCAATTTTTAGAATTCCAAATTCCAAGACAAGGAGCAAGAAAAATTCTAAATATATATATATATATATTGAATAGGTACAAGTAATATATTTTATATTTGTTGAACAATATGAAACCATAACATAAACACAATAATGGGCATAAAAAATGGAGTGTGAACCACCAAAGGGGGTATTTACATCATTTAAAGACCATTTATCCATTATATACCCATAAAATAGCCTTAAAATACCTCTAATATGCCCAAACAACTTGTAAAGTGACAATTAATTACATAAACTAAGGCAATTTCGGGATTTGGAATTATTTTTATTTAAAAGGGGGGTGTCTTTTCACCCAAAGGGGTATGAAAACCATTCAAACACATATATATGTGTGATGTAAAATGTAAAAAAAAAAAAAAGAGAGAGAATATAGATACAAGAGGTGGAGGCAATTTTGTACTTTTAAACTTTTTATAAAAAATAACCAGTTGCATTTTCTTTCTCATATGTGTTGAGAGTTAACATATTTTCAAAAGGCAGTTGCTTGTGATATTATCTAAAGGAGATAAGGTTATTTGTGTTCTTCTAGTGAAATTCTGTGTTTCATATTGTAGATTTGGATAAAAAAAGATTTACTTGTGAATTATAATTGTTCCCTGTATTTCTTCCTTGGATGGTCTCTTAAAGTTAGGGTTAAATTCATTCAAGCGGTTTACAATATAGACATTGAAGTAGAGCTCATAAGAAACAGTAACTAACAGACTCACCGAGAGGGGGTGGGTTTAAAAACTGTCTCATAAGTTTACACAATAAGTCCTAAAGAAATATAAGACTTTGTAGCCCAAATAAGAGGAAAGGCACTGATCATTTTTAAACAAACCCTTTAACCATACCAATTACCCTTTACTTTTAAGCATTAAGATTAGTAGAGTAGGTATAGTAGGCAATTTAGCCAAAGTGTAACATATATACTTTTGTAAGATACATAGATCAATACACACATCTGAAATCAGTCTGTTTAAGAAACTTATGCCATTTTGAGACTAGGAGATATCAGATTAAGACACTAAATCTGCTATAAAAAGCATTAGTTGAAGGAACAACTAGTGAGTAGGTATACCCGCCTAGGTCCTGGAGAGCCTAAAGTGAGAGAGTTAGTAACCAAATAGGTTCACTCTATAAGTTGGCCAAGTCAATTGGAGGGTTTGATCATAGGAGTTGGCATTTCCTTAGAACCTATCCAATCTGTTGATTTGAGACCCAACATGACCTCCTACACCGAAGAATTTCAAAAGCTTTGTCTTAGATCCAAAGTTCAAGAAGATGAATCTATCAAGGTGGCTAGGTATCTAAGCGGCCTAAAGTGGAACATTCAGGAGGAGATAAGCCTATGGACTCCTACTATTGTTCAAAAATGTCATCAACTTGCTGCCAAGGTGGAAGAGAGGAACAAAAGGAAAGGAGACTCCAATAACAGGGGTAGAGGCAGAGGTAGAGAACAAATGAATCACCAAGGTGGTTACCAAAGCAAGGCAAATGAGTAGAGAAACCAAGGAGAAGACAAGTTGACTGAGCATAGTAGTGAAGCCAATCTTAGAGGGGGCCATTCTAGATGAAGAGGGGCACAAGGTGGTCCAAGTAGGGGTAGAGGTACCGGTAGGGGTAACTCCTACTTTGCAACTATGAAATATTACAACTGTGGGCAATTGGGACACTCGGCCTATAGGTGCCCTAACAAGCCTACATCATCAAACAGTGGAAAGAGGGTTGCTTATGCACATGAAGACTCTTCAAGCAGCAAGACACCTGAGGTGGACCATATTGAATCAGAGATTGGAGAAAACCTGATGTTCAATAGGGTCTTGATAAGACAACCAATTAAGAATGAGCCTAAGCATAGGAGAGCATTGTTTAGGGTGAGATGCAAGATCCTTGGTAAAGTTTGCAAGGTGATAGTTGATTCAAGGTCAAATGATAACATAATATCAGAGGAGGCAACCAAGAATTTGAAACTCACAAGGATACCCCACACTAACCCATATAAGGTGACATGGCTGAATCATGAGCAGAGTGTGCTTGTCAATGAATAGACTTGGGTAGAGTTCTCTATTGGAGGATACAAGGATAAGATCCTTTGTGATGTGTTACCCATGGATTCCTGTCACCTATTGCTAGGTAGACCCTGGAAATTTGATAGGAAGGTAATCTATGATGGAGAGGAGAACTCCATTTCCTTCAAGAAGGACAACAAGACCTTTAAGATTTAGTCTTTGATAGAGAATGAAGAGGGAACTTCAAGAACACCTAGTGTCTTATTGGCTACTGGTAAAGAGTTCTTACACTTGCTACATGAGGAGGAGATAGTGAAGTGTGCCATCTTTGTGAAGCCAAAGGAGGAGGAAGACAAGTTGCAAGCAGAAGTACCCAAGGAGGTGAAGCAAATGTTGTAAGAGTATAAGGACATAGTGACTGATGGAGCACCTGCAACACTCCCACCAAGAATGTCTATAAGCCATCAAATAGACTTTGTTCCTGGAGCATCCCTACCTAACAAAGCTTCATATAAGCTCACACCTGATCAAAACAAGGAGGTGGCAAGGCAAGTGCAAGAGTTATTGAAACAAGGACTGATTAAGAAGAGCATTAGCCCATGTATAGTCCCAGTAGTGCTAGCATCAAAGAAGGGAGGCAAGTGGAGACTTTGCACTGACTCAAGGGAAATCAATAGGATCACCATAAGGTATAGGTTCCCTATTCCTAGAATAGAGGATTTGACGGATTGTTTAGGAGGTGCTATGTATTTTACTAAGTTGGACCTTAAAAGTGGTTATCACTAGATTAGAATTAAGGAGGGAGATGAGTGGAAGGCTGCTTTCAAGACCACAAAGGGATTGTATGAATGGCTTGTGATGCCATTTGGACTCACCAATGCCCCAAGCACCTTCATGAGTTTGATGAATGAGGTGTTGAAAGACTTCACAGACAAGTTTGTGGTGGTGTACCTAGATGACATTCTCATCTATAGCAGAACCAAAGAGGAGCACCTTGAGCATTTGAGGTTAGTCTTAGAGAGGTTGCATGAGGAGAATTTATCCATCAACCTAAAGAAGTGTGACTTCTTGAAGCAAGAGCTGGTCTACTTAGGATTTGTGGTGTCTAAGGGAACCTTGAAGAGGGATTCAAGCAAAGTGGAGGCAATCTTGAATTGGCTTGCACCGAGAACAGGGACTGAAGTTAGGAGTTTCCATGGTTTAGCCCAATTCTATAGGAAGTTTGTGAGGAACTTCAGTGGCATATGTGCACTAGTCCTTGACACCATAAAAGGGGGCCTTAAAACTAAGTTTAAATGGACTGAGTAGGCTAACAAAGAATTTCAATTATTGAAGCAAGAAGTAGCCACAAAACCTATCCTATTCCTACCTACTTTTGACAAGCTATTCACATTGGAGTGTGATGCAAGTGGAATTGTAGTAGGTGGTGTATTGAGTCAAGAGGGAAGGCCGGTGGCATTTGTAGTGAGAAGCTCAATGAAGCAAAAAAGAAGTACTCAGCCTATGACCTAGAGTTGTATGCATTAGTGCAGTCTCTAAAGAAATGGAGGCATTACCTACTTCCAAAGGAATTTGTGGTGTTCACAGACAACCAAGCTTTGAGTTATATTAACACTCAAGAGAAGATTAGCAATAGACATCTGAAATGGATGGAATACCTCCAATCCTTCACCTTCACCATCAAGCATAAGAAGGGGCAACTCAACAAGGTAGCAGATGCTTTAAGCAGGAAGTTGTTGATAGTTCAAGAACTACAATTGCAGAGCATAGGAATAGAAGGTTTCAAGGACCTCTATGAAGGAGATGAAGACTTCTCATTAGCTTACAAGGTTTTCAAGGAGTTTGAGAGTCATTTCCATGGTGAATATGTAGATTACACTCTCCAAAATGGTCTCTTGTTCAAAGGTAATCAGTTGTGTGTGCCAAGAGGATCCATGAGGGAAAACCTCATCCAAGAGAAACACAATGGTAGTTTAAGTAGACACTTTGGAGTCAACAAAACCTTGGATTTAGTACAGAGGTACTACTATTGGCCCAAGTTACCAAGAGATGTGAAAAGGTATGTAGAATAATGTGGTGTGTGTCAAAGAGCAAAAGGAGGATCAAGCAATGATGGTCTCTATCAACCATTGCCAGTCCCAAATAGGCCTTGGGAATGTATAAGCATGGACTTTGTAGTAGGACTCCCCAAGACAAAGATAGGTATGGATAGCATCTATGTGGTAGTAGATAGATTTTCCAAGATGAGCCATTTCATTCCATGTAAAACTACACATGATGCTAGCTATGTTGCACATCTATTCTTTAAGGAGATTGTGAGGATTCATGGACTCCCTTTAAGCATTGTTTCTGATAGGGACAACAAGTTCATGGGCCATTTTTGGCAAACATTATGGAGGAGACTTGGAACTAACTTGTCATTTAGCTCAGCTTACCATCCACAAACTGATGGTCAAACTGAAGTCATTAATAGGGTGTTAGGCAACTTGTTGACATGTTTAACTAAGGAGTATGGGTGGACATGGGATCTAATCATTCCTCAAGCAGAGTATGCATATAATGACAGTGTGAATAGGACCACTAGGAAGAGTCCTTTTGATGTTGTCTATGGTAGACATCCAAGAGGAGTCTGTGAACTCAGGGAACTTGGTTCCATGGAGATGAAGAGTGGCCAAGTAGAGGAATTCACTCAAACCATCAAGGAAGTCCAAGAGTAGGTCAAGAAAGCCATCCTTGAATCCACTCAAAAATTGAAGGCCAAAATGGATGAGAAGAGGAGAGAGGTTCAGTTCAAGGTGGGTGACTTTGTGATGGTCCATTTGAGCAAAACAAGAATGAAAAGTGGCAAGCCTACTAAACTACAAATGAAGAGGGTAGGACCTTGTAGAATTCTGGAAAAATATGGTGAGAACACTTATAAGGTTGAACTTCCTTTTGACTTAGCCATTTCACCAGTCTTCAATGTTGTTGATCTGATCATGTACAAGGGTGAGATAGAAGGGCAGACTGAGAACCAAGCCAAGGTGATACAAGACTTGGATGTGAATGTCTCACCTCAAGTGAAGTAGCCTATAGCAGAGGAGATTTTGGAGTCAAGGGTGAAGAGTCTACTAGACACAAGGTCTACATGGAGCATTTTCTGAAATGGGTAGGCCAACCTGTTTCTGAAGCTACTTGGGTGGATGAGAGCAAGTTCAAGAAGCTTGGCATTGATCCGGCTCTTCTCACTCCCCTAATTCCTTAGATTGTTGTAGAGGGGGAGTATGGTGCATGAGAACCATTCAAAGGGCTCCCACCATTTGTTTTGATTGTTTTATTTCTTCTTTATGAAGCCATTGTATATAAAATAAAGAGCCATGTGCTCATTGGTCCTAGTTAGGGTCCTAGTTGAGGTCTTAGGGTCATAAGTCAAGATTGAGATTTTCTTGAAAATAGAGGGTATGTGTGTCTTTGAGGTGTTTAGGGGTCCTTCATAGCATGATGGTGTCCTTATGTTAGCCCAATGTCATCATAGGAGTCAGGAAAAGCAACATTGAGAAAGTTGCTCAAAAGTTGCAAAAGTTGCATGACAACTTTTAAAAGTTGTCAAGCAACTTTTTCCACCTAGAGGTCAAAATCCTTAGGTTAGCATGGATAACCCTACTATGGGCACACAGATCAAGGAAAGGGTAGTATAAGTAGTTTCAAACCCTAATTTAATGGGTTGGATGTCAGATGTTGTACGGCCCAAGCAAAGTGACTTGACTGTGACTGCAATCTTGTTGCCAGTCGGCACAAATGGAGTAAAGGAAGATTGTTAATGGATTGATTCTCATGCAAAACTATGTGGAGTGTCTTGTATGGTGTATTAAATTTCATTTTAAGCATTTAGATTAGGTTTTTATTTTTAAGTGAGGTGTGTTTGTAAATACTTTGTAAATTGCCTTCTCACTGTCCAGTTTTGGACTGTTTTGAGAAAATGGGTTCATAACTCCATTCCCCATTGTGGAATCACCATGAAACCATGGGGAATGGGAGTAAAAACCCTATAATATACTTCACAGAAAGAAGGGCCCTTGAAAATGCAAGGAGGCCATTTAAAGACCCACTCCTAGGAGAGACTGGACAGTGCCCAACTCGGAAGGGTTAAGTTGTTGAGGTCTTGGAGAGCAAGGAAGGTCAGACGAGGAGGAACCTTTTGGAGGAGTTGTAGATGGGTGAGTGAAGAACCATTTGTGTGAAGGAGGAGCTTCCACCAACCTAGACAAGGTGGAAAGAGCACCAAACCTACACTATGACCCTAGCAGGCCTAAAAACCCTCTTAAAAAACCCTTAAAAACCTTAAAATCCACCAAGGGCAGTGTACGGACACTTGGAGGCCTAAAAATAGGAAAATCCTTGAGCCCTTTCCAAATGAATAATAGGTCTTTTATAAAGTTTCATAAGCAAGTACATCATTTGCAAGGGGGAGCGCTAAAGGACTGGGTAGGAGGCCTAATTGGTCACAATCCTTGTAGCCCTATTTTGTAGGCAAAAGACAAAATTGTGAAATCGGTAAGGGGTAGGCAGCTTTAAACCTCTTGGGGGAACATTAATGGGTGGAAAACCATGTATTAGACCTTACCTATCCTTTCTAAGACCTAGGAAGGTGTGGAGCAAGCCAAACCCTTATTAGCCTAAGTAAGGGTTCTTGAATCTCATGAGTAGGTGGGACCTTAGGAGTAGTTTTTCAAATTGTTGGTGGGAGGATTGGGCAAGGTCAGGGGATTCCACAAGCAGGGGAAGTCCTAGAGACCCTAGGGTGTGGTTAGAACACTTGGTGATCCAAGGAAAGGATCCAAGAGCATAGACTAGGCTAGTCTATCCCAAACCCCTTCCCATCATTCTCCAAGATAGAAAATGCTTAAGATAAATGATGGTTCAAGTTATATTCCTATTGGATCTCCTATTTTTATTAATATTGATGGAGAAATAGGTGAGAATGATGTTAATGATGAAAATGTTGATCCTAATATTTCTTATGATGAATATGAATATGTTGGTGTTGATAATGATTTATCTAAAAAAAAATTAAAAACATTAATTCTATCTCCTAGTAATGAACAAAGTGATCCATCCTTTTAGCATGGTCCTTGTTTGGACTTTTGATAGCTCCATCTACCGTGCTTGATGTTTCTCCTCTTGCATATTGTCCACCTTCTTGAAATAATGATGAGCAAGATCCGGAGTGGATGACGTGATTTATTATCTTCATTAGCGCTATAGATTCTCTCTCTCTTCTCTCTTGCTTGTTTGTGACCTTCTTCTATTTGTCTCTCCATTCTTCTATTTGTTGTCCTTAGTGTTTTCTACTTGAGGATGATGCAAAGTGTTGAGATCTTTTTTGGTCTCTCCCGTGTTGCCTCAAAAGACACATGTGTTCCCTTCTTCCATGGTGGTTTCCTTTCTTTGCGGGATGAGGACAATTCTATGCATATATATATACATGATATACATGAGTTATCATAAAAAGAATACTAACTCCAAAGTTAGGTGAAACCACCTTGTACTTTGTGTTTTGTGATCATTATCCTTTGATTTGTCCTCTCTTAGGGGCTAAATTATTGTGATAACGTGCTTATCTTTTAGGGTGTATCCTACCTTATATAAATTGCTTCCGATGAGGCATGTGCAATCACTTTAATGTGGGGGCATAGACTTTGCTCAATGATTCTCTCCCTTGCATATCTTGATACATAAATTTACTTAGCTTTTTCTTTTTAATTTTTGGTATCTTTATTTTCATGGCTCATAGTAAGAGAACGTTACTAATTGGAGTCATGGTTCTCTCTTTTTCTCTCTCATGATCTTCCCTTTTACCTTGTCATTAAAGCTGTAAGATCCAAAAGTCAACTAGGGGCTTGGTGTATCTTGCCTACTCGATGACTTGGTGAAAGTTTTTCAACCTGAACCCTTTGTAATTTACCAAGAGTATGATTGACTTCATACTCTTGCTAAAGTGGGGGCTAAATATAACATCTTAAAAATGCACCCCTTGTAATTTTTGACCCCATTTGGGTCTTCACCTTAGTGTTTGTGCTCCTTGGCCTTCAATTGAAGACCTAATTATGATCTTGCACATCATAAAAGGCATCTAACTCAAACTTTCACTTAGCCTACACCTTGATCTTGACCAAAAATAGGGTAGGACCGGGGCGTATCACCCTAGCCCTTACCAAGACCAAGGCGTGGTACCATGATCCTCCTTAAATGGGACCTAATTGGAACCCTCTCCCCCATCTCAAATTTGAGTGGGATTTCTCTATATATGTTGGCCTATGTCATAAAATTAGTCAATTAATCTGACAAGAAGGTATATAAAGAGGATTTCCCCTCTCATTTGAATATACACACACATATAGAAAGCATCCAACAATCACAAGAGATCAAGCATTCAAGCATTCAAGAGAAATTGAATATTTTCAATCTTCCTTCAAGCTTTAGAGCAACAATAAAGTGGAGATATATATCCTATTTCATGAAACCCTAATTCCATGTGGAGGCAAACAAAACTTCACAAGGAGGTATAATCATTTCAATTTCAATCATAATTCAACATCTCCCTCAAAAGGAGAACATTTTCTTTTAGTCATTTCATTTACATTTATCTCAATTTCATGGTTAATTCCAAAACTAGGGTTTAACCAAAGGTAAGTCCCTATTCCCAATCTATTTCCCTTTCTTTTTGTGTGTAGGAAATAGATGCACAACTGTTCTTCTAGAGTTATGCTTTATTTGCAAAGATGGAACAACCCTTTTCGGTGTGCAAAACAATTGGGAGACCAAGAGGCAACACCATGGTCCTTGCTATTTCAGGCAGTTTTCACAAGGAAGATCTGAATCAAATCATACTTATCAAATCCAGGTGCACAATTGAATCCAAAACCTGTAGCTCAATATTTCCTTTGTTTTGTCTTGAATTTCAACACTTACCTCTAAATCAATATTTCAACTTACAAAAGAGGGAAAAACACATTCATAATTTGTCAATCCACTTAGTATTGATTCCTTGTCTAATTTGTGATTGAATCTAGTGGATTCTTCCCCTCTTTTGAATGTAAAGGCCATCTCCCCATAAAGCAAAAATTTATTTGGTTATTTCTCCTTCTATGTTGCAAATTCCTAAATCAAATTTTCCCATTTACAAGTTGGAACAAATTCTAGATGAAAAAGGGTATTTGAAACTGTGTTCAAAATTGCCTAAAACTGAGTGGAAGTGCTCACGTGATGTTCTATTCTATGGCCATTTTGATTCCTGTGACCAAAGCTTCACATTATTTTGTATTGTTGGTGCATGGAAAACTCAGTTTATATGCCTTTGGAATTGTGTGACCTTGCGGTGTGATGAATAAAATGTCTGCTCTTGATCCATGCTAGGTATATGAACCATCAAAGTACAACTACCATGTCTATTTGGTGACTATGAGTATATCAGCATCTAGAAATTCAATGTGTAAGGGATGATCATCTTGAAGTGGTGCTTTTGTCATCTGGTCTACAATGACTTGTCCCTTGATAGAGGTTGTCAGATGTAGAATCTTTGGTTGATCCATTGTTCCAATGTTGACTGCTTCCATTGGTTCAATCAGTATAGATGATCTCTCTTGATAATATTCAGGTAAGGTGTCAAATCTCCCATCTTCTGGCACCTCAAGGAGGTTTTCATCATTAGATGTGTCCTTTCTTTCTACTTTTCCTTGGTCTAATGTTGCCAATAAATGTTTTTCAGCATTAGATCTGATATTTTTTTCTTTATTTTTACTTTTGTGACAGGGAGATTTGGCACCCACTTGGCTGGAAGATGCGTTGGCGAAATCCTTGGTGGAAGTTGTTGTGGGCTCAATTTCATTGAGGTATAAGGCTATAGTGTGGTCATTAGGAAAGGTATCAATTTCAGTATGTCCTTCATTATCCCAATCAATAAGTTCAGGATGTATTAAAGGTAAGGGATCCTCATTTTGAGATGTTTCAAAGGCATTAAGGGTCATGATAAAAATGTCAAAGTCTTCAATACGTATTTCAATGTCTAGGGCGATACTCTTGTCAGAATGACCTCTCGCAAGTAGTTCCTGATCATCCTCAATTAAATCCAAGTCGACCGAATGTGATTTTAATTCAAGTGACCTAGTTCCTAACATTTGTCCTACATATGCATGAACTACATCAACACCCACATCTTCTTCATAGCAGGTTTCTTTAACTGATTATTCAGAATGATAGGAATCCCATTCCCATTCATTCAAATTTGTCTCACTAGCAGCTTGCAATAAAAAATAACATCATTATCATTTTCATCTCAAAACATGCATACATCCATTTACTCTCTCCCCAATTGATTCCAACATCACTACTTACTAGAAACAACACATTAATACATCCATATCAAGAATTAATTAACATCCATTTCATTTAAGTTCTACTTAATTACTTTCTTTCTACAATGAGACTATAAGTCATCAAATGCCTATCTACATAACCCCATTAAATTTCTAAGTTCATTTTAAAATACCAAATCAAATGTTCCTAATTCTCATATATTTCCATTATTCATCTATCACACCATGAATTCATACGTATATATCATTCTCCTACAAATGGAACTAGAATACTTCCTTAATAATAACCATTACATATTTCATCAGGTTACTATCTACAAACATATGCAAGATTATAACAACAAGTACTAATCTTCTTTCCAATTAGGATCTCATGCTACTAGACCAAATGAAGAACCATTTGATACAACAAGAGTGCACATAATCTAATCATTCAATTGCCTAATCCAACATAAAATCACAATCTTAACATAATGAAAATTCTTAAAACATGAACGATACAATGAATACATCATCCTATTCCATTACAATATCATAGTCCCTACATCATCATGTCCTATTACATAAGAATACATGGTCTCTTTTACATTTAGAATGTCATCATGATACAAATAACTATCTCAATACATAGAAATTATCTCCACAACTATTCACATAATGAAGAATCATAAAATCCATATCAACACACACATCCATCCAATGAAGAACATCCCAATAGAAGAAGGCATCAAACCACCCAACCATGTGGAACCAAATAGGAACCACCCCTCATGCTAGGAGATGACATGGGGTTCCAACTCACACTCAAGACCTAGGCTGACACCTAACAACCAAGGGACTCAACAAGAAATCCACAAGACAACAACCATAACAATAAATTAAAACACATCACAAGGCTAATCATAAATAAATAAACTCCCAGAGGCACAATCAACAAGAAAGGCATGAGTATAATGGACACATGTAGGGAAGAGTGTCATCACATGCTAGCCTCATGTGGAATCTGCCTCAACCTAAGTGCCAAACAAGGGAGGTCAGTTCACTGCTCCAATAGTCTTCCCAATCTTAGATCCCAAAACAACCTCCCTAGGACTCTTCATTGGGGCACAAACTCAAATTCATTATCTTGATTAAGTGAATTCCTAATTACCCAACCCACTAATCAAATTATTTAGGTTATCACTTGAAATTACAAAAGAAAACTCTTCATGTGCTTCCATCTGGTCTAGGCCCCTTCCTAGAGGTCTATTGCTCATGACACTAGTCCTACACATGCAAGATCCCATTCCCCCTAATCATGGACCAATACCTTAGGGTGATACATGAACCACAAAGAAAATCATAACATCATGAAGGATCTCCAAGAACATAAATACAGAAACAACATCACTGATATAAACTGAAACACAAGATGAATCATACACCCATAAGCAAAGCAAGAGCCTCCACCAAATCAATATAAAAATAGATCAAGAAAAATATATGAGATCAAAATAAAATCCAAAAGCATATCCAGTCCTCAACAATGAGGCATAATCATCCCACCGGATCTCTTATAACCATTAATCAAAAGCAAGACATTCTTCCTCTTACTGGAGAAAATAAACATATTGTTAGTCCCAACCAGTACTGAGAGGGGAGGGGTGAATTAGTACATTACAAATTTTTACTAATTGATACTTTTTCTTTAAATATGAACTAATTAACCATTCACCAATGTACACATTTACTACAAAAGATTAAGCATACATGAAAAGGTACACAAAGACACACAGATTTATCCCGTGGAAACCCAATAGGGAGAAAACCACGGTGTGAGTAAAAACTCACAAAATTTGTACTCTTCTAGAGTAAGGCCGATAAAGAGCCATCCCTATTAGGAGATTACAAAGACACTTGTTAGGTGCCACCTGGTTAAGGGATTTTGATCAAGGTTGGTTAGTGCCTTTACCCTGTTAAAGGTAGCTTGGTTAGAGGACTTAGAACATCAGTTAAGATGTTACCCAATTAAGGGATTTATACAATGGGACCTATTAAAGTCCACCCAATTAAGGGATTTATGTTGCAGTTATTTCAAAACAACAGATGAATGATTAGATACAAGAAGCTACATAATTAGGCATCAGTCTTGGTTTGCATCAGTTGTGCCTATCCTTCACAACTCTGCCTTCTGCTGGTTTGCTAGTACTTGAATCCTACACCGCTGGTCCTCTGTCACTTGAGTCACTTCTATGTGAAACCCTCACTCTATCGGTCTTCTGTCACTCGGCTCTGCATGCTCTAAAAATCCCTCTATGTCCTTTATCACATTAACTTCATTCACCTTGACAACAACAATCTCAAGAATGAGATATGTGTATTTATAGACCCTTAAGTCTTTCACCAACTTTTCCCTCCAAAACATACCTTTCAAAATTCCATTGTCAAGCCTTAAATTGTGCTTCTAAAATCATGTAGGAATCTCCGTTGATATTGTTGAACATGCTGATATGTCTGTTGGTTGACTAAGAGAAGACTTCCGATTTAGCTGGTTGTAACTGAAGGTTACGAGTCTGTCGGTTACCAAATTTTCTGGTGAACTGATCAAAACCTTGTCTAGCCGATTTCTTCCTATGTACCATTTTAGTCTTTACTTGGGCAGTGGACATCTTTCTTACTGATCTACTCATTGCTACCCAATCACCTTACTACTTGCTAGTCTACTACTTGTTGGTCTACTGCTTGCCGGTATACAACTGTCTGTCGGTTTACTCACTACCCGGTTTTCTTACTCCATAAGTATTGGGAAGACTAAGGAGATGATGTTGCCAACAATGATAACCATATCATTTAATGATCATATAAAATTGCATGAAAATACCAACAAACTCCCCCTTTGGTATTGGTGGCAAATTCTACAAACTACTGTGCCAGTCCCATGGCCCCTGTTCTTGATAAGACTCCATAAAAGACAAAATTCCTCATTTTGCCATCAATGGAAAAGACTATCCAAGATGATTTGTCAAAATAAAGCAAAAATCTCTTTAAAGGTTTCTTGAGCCACTTTTAAAGAAGATTCCCATGAAGAGTGATTTTGTTTCATGGTAGTAAAGTGGCCATGTAATACTACAATGAAGACCTCCATATCATTAATTTTCTTGCAGTCAGGTACATGAATTAAGTGCTCTGCCTCATTAATGTTTAGTTGGATGAAGTCTATAATTGGTGCTAAATAGCATTGGACTCTAACATGCTAAGACTTCATTTCTGAGTTGATGATTGAGCATTTTGATTTTTCTAGTGAAAGTTGATGTAGAACTACTAAGAGGATCAAATGAGCTTACCAGATCCTGAATCTCCTTTTGAATCTGATTTTTGTTATCATCCAAATCTTTGATTAAGACAAGAAAGTTTGAATATTTCATCAGGATTTGACCAACTTGTTGTAGTGTGGTCTTAACTTCTTTTGTTCTGGTTGATAGAGAAACTTTTCCAACTAATATCTATTCCATTAGGTTATCTCCTCGCTTTGTTTCATATTGTCTTATTGCAACCTTCTCCAGATCGGTTGCCTCTGAATTGATTGCTTTGACCAAAGTATTCAACTAATCAATAATGGGTGCACTATCATCAACTGCAATGTTCGGGATGAGATCAAAGAGAATTGTTTTGGCAGAGTGAGGATTCTTGCCTTCTTTTTCTTTTCTCTCAGTTTTACCTTTTCATCTTGGATTCTCAGTTTTTCTAAGACTTTCATCAACTGTTTAGGGGTCATTTTCTTTCTATCTATAACTGAATCACCTTCTTCTTCTTCCTCTGTTCCTTCTTCAATTTTTAAGGTCTCAGCTTCTGAGCTAGTTGTTGTGACAATTCTTACCTTTTTCTTTACACTTTCCCTTTCTAAGTCTAATTTTCTTTTTGCTGGAGGAGTATCCATCACTATTGTGTTATCCTTTTTATTCTCTTCCTCTTTTCCTTCCTCTTCTTTCTTCTCTTCCTCAATCTTCTTTTATTCCTCTTTTCATTCTTGAGAGAGATTAGGATTTGGTGTTGATAGGTTTATGTGAGGTGTATCCTCATAAGGAATGTCTTTGACTAACACTTCATCTTGACCAGAAAACTTAGTTCTATCAGCTTCCTTCACTTGTGAAGTATGAACCGGTTGATCAATACCCTTTGTTAGATTTGGGATGTCTGACACAACATTTCCTATGATGTCCTCAATGGTGAATGTATCAAATCCTTCAGTGGAGTCTTTTTCTTTAGTTTTTCCTTTATCAAGGACAACTGCACCTTTTTCCTGTTTAGTTTCCTATTCAACTTCTTCTTCAACCTTCTTTTGCTGGTCCATAATTTCCTTCCACAAAGAAACACCTTCAACGTGCACTTCTCTAATTTCCCATACTACCACTCTTCCAGTTTTGTTCCTTATTTTGAAATGTTAAATGCATGCTTCAGCCACCATTGAAGCTTGATCAAGATCTATTTCTTGTTGCACTTCCATGAGTGCTTTTATTTTGAGTTCCTTTTCAGTAGCTAGAGCAGTCTTCCATCTTCCTTCAATGTGATCCATCAAATTTGATGGGATTATGCTATACAATTCACTGGGAGTTCTACAAAAGTTGTGCAAAATCCAAATCAGAGCTTCCTCAATTTTCCTCTTGTCTTCTTTGTTACTGATGGAAAATCTCCTTCCAACATCACCTAGACCTCCAAATTATTTGATGCCATGCACCTTCTCATCAATTGTTGGAGCTTTGTTCCTTTCACTTCTTCTAACCTCCTTTATTTCCACATCTGATACAGTGTCACCTTCTTTCTTATCCTATTTGAGCTTTGGATCACTCTTCCTCTTTCTGGTTTAAGTTACTCCTACCAGTCTATATTTGCTTGGTGAAGATACCAGAGTACCTAGATTCTTTTCCTTTGTGTATGTTGCCGGTTTAGTTGCTGCAGTCCCCTTTGGTTTTGATTTTGTCACTTTATTCTTTCCACCGACTAGTTCTTCATCTTTGGCAGGTGTGAACCCTATTTTCTCACTCACACCGGTGGAGGTAGTGGCACTAGATGCTTCACCTCCATATTTCTTGTCAAGGGTATCAATCATTTTCTTTACTTTTCTTTTAATGATAGGCACCTAAAGCTCTTGTTTTATTTTAGAGCTTTCCTCCTCATATGTTCCAAACCTCTTTTCCTTCAAGTCTACCGGTTTAGATAGAAGCATATTGATATGAATTTTAACTAGATCTACTACAACCGCATATCCCATAGGTGGAACCCAAAAAGTTATGGGTTCAACTGCTTGGATAATACAACAATCTATATCTACAAGAAAACAAATGTTTTTCTTGTATTTCTGCACTATTTTGATTGGAATTCTTTCCCTCTTATGCATTCTAGTTTGGAATTCTTTGAAATATCCCCACATTGCTTCTCCAAATTTATCTCCCAGATCCCTAATCATTTCACCTATCTGAACCATGATAGGTTTCTCCTGTCACCATACTACATTACCCTTATTGGAAAAATATTTTAGCACATAGAAGAATATACATACCAGTAGAGAGCCATATTTGAAGGATTGTTGCTTATCCTTCTTTATTCTTTCCATGTTCACCATGAAATGACTTTGAATCATCTTGCATATATCATATGTTGCATCTTCTTTGATAATCCGATATCCAACATGGATGGGACCACTCAACACACTATTCATTTGGCTTGATTGATATACCCTATAACCCAACATTGCAAAGGAAAATCTTACTTCAGCATCCTCAATATGAGTGATAGTCATTTCTCTACTATCACACTAGGATTTGGTTAACCGGGTGACTTCAGTTGATGAAATCATTCTTACGGTTAATGCTTCACCAGTTGCATTGAACCCTGTCACTCTTTGAATCATCTTCTTTGTGATCTTGATTGGTACATTATCTTCCAGCCACAAAAATTGATCATGAACCCTTCTCAATACATATCTAACCCAGTCACCATGAAACTGATCAAGAAAGTCTACAACATATGCCAAACCCTTGGTCTTTAGATGTAGGAACCCTGATTTCAACTAATCATTTTCACAAAACCCTTTAAACTCACTTTGAATGAACTTATATCCAAGTTCTTCAAGCTTGCAATAAATATATGAGCAGATATCTTCTACCAAAAATACACTAGAGGGCATAGATGATAAAGCACTGATATTGTCAATTTCACCAGCTTTCATCGGGTGTAGCTTGAACTTGGGTTGGGGTTCCTTGATAGCCTCAACCAACACAAGAGTCGATAACTGCGCTGCCATTATGACCTTCAATCAATATTTTCTCAGATGCAGTTGAAAACCCTTTCCTAGGGAATACCAAACACCACTATTGCTCTGCTTGAATTCATTTTTCGCACAAACAAAGCTTAGCAATTTTCAAATCACCTTGGAACACACAAGAGCTCAACAAAATTCACAAGTAGTTAGGTAAATGAAAATGCACTACCATTTCCTTATTTATCCATTGAGATTTATCAGCACTAGGATCCAATAGTCAGATTTGAAGTTCACAACTTAAATTACATCGATTTGACTTCACTGGTTATTTATTGCTGATACCGATACTCAAATAAGTAACTCATAGGACAAACTTAAATTAAGAACTTTTAGACCAAATTTTGTGCATCACAACTATGCAGATAAACACATCCTTACATTTGTTGAGGGGATTCAAGAGTAATCTTACCATATGTGCTCCCCCTGGGCATTAGTGTGCCTAGTTAGAAGTGGAACTGTCATCACCGATTGATGATGACTTAGTTTCAGAATGTCCTTGTCCTTCTTTTCCTTCATCCATCTTGATCCATGTCTTTTTCATTTCATCTCTTATTTCATTAGTTGTCTTCTTTTCTTTTAGTTCATTTTGCTCCTTTTTCTTGCTAAATCGATTCTTGTATGCAAATGAGTTGTAGGATTGGCTTTTGCATTCTCTGGCTAGGTGGCCAATCTTATGGCAGTTAAAGCATGCCATACTAGTTGTCCTCCATGGTGTTGGATTTTTTTTCTTACCCTTCCTCATTCTGCATGTTTCAACAACATGACCAAAGTTACCACACATGGAACAGGTGGTATTCAACTGATTACTCCTTTTGTTAGGACTAATTGGTTTCAATAGTGGTCATGATACCTTTGTCATGAGCCTACATTCTTCCAATCTATGTCCAAGCTTATTGCAAGTGAAGCAATGTCCATTAAATACTTTTGCACTTGACAGGCTGCTTGATTGAGATCTACACTCATAAGCAGTGTGACCATACTTATGACAATTATGGTAGTAACCATCAAAAGTAAAAGTCTTCTTTTGATTAACCAGTTTATTCCTACAGTCATTGGTCTTGACCCAATTTTTGACAATGATTACAAGAGAATTTGAAAGACTTCATACCTCTTTCTTTTGATTGATTTCTTTTATCATCCTTCATTCTTTTGGATTTGGATGATTCTCTAGTTTCCATAGGACCTGAACCGGGGTAACCAAGACCAGTTGTATCCTTTGTTCTTATCTGAGCCTTCAATTGCCTATCTACCTTCTCAGAACTTTCATTAAATTTTCTCAGCTTCTCATTTCTCTCATTTTCAATTTTCAACTCACTCTTGAGTTGTTCAATCTCTTTCATCATCCTCTCCTTTTCTTCTGCATTGTCATTCAGTTGTTTATGTATGTATTCATTTTCCTGAGTGAGAACTCGAATCTCTTCATATTTCTCAATCATCATTGCATCATTTTCTCTCAAGGCATCTTCAGCATGTCTTCTGGCTCTTTCATCTTTTGACAGATCTACTTCTGCCTCTCTCTTTCTTTCATCAGCACTTCTGCTAGCTTCCAGGTATCTCAGTCATTCTCAATGCCTGACCTTCATGTTCTCTTTTGAGATGTGTAATTTCTTTAGTCACCTTCTTGTTTTTTTCCATGAGTTTTGAGACTGGTTCTTCCGCTTCTTTAGATCCACTTTGTTCAGAGAGTTGATCTATGATATCTTGACTCTCATTTAGTTGTTGAGCCAATTCCTTCCTTTTAGCAAGAGCTTTTATCAGTCTCTCTTTCAACTAAGCAATAATATCATTGGCTTCATCAATGTTCTTCTGATACCAGTACTCTTCCATGATCTTTATCCTTGAGCTTTCAACCTTCACTTCAGAGGAACTGAGCTATGATACCAATTGTTGGTCGCAACCAGTACTGAGAGGGGAGGGGTGAATCAGTACATTACTGGTTGTTACTAATTGATACTTTTGCTTTAAATATGAAAAATTAACCATTCACCAATATACACATTTACTGTAGAAGATTAAGCATACATGAAAAGGTACACAAAGACACAGATTTTGTTGGCATTATGTGAATCGGTATGTGGACATAATGACATTGTATGTTGTCATTGATGTCAATATGTTGAAGAGGTATGAACTGGCATATGTGAGAACTGGTATAACACTGTGAACCGGTATTTATGCCAAAGTGAAGTGGTGTGCTTGTTCAAGATGAATTGGCATATGGTTATGGGAACTGGCACATGGAAGCATTGTATGACTACCGGTTAGTAGTCTCAACTTCAGGGTTTTTGGTTGAAGTGCTTCAAGCCTGTATGGCTCAACTGGTGACATTGTGTGATGAGTTAGCATTGTAATGAAGAATAGATCATGTTGCCATGTTAGCCTTGTGCACGTGAAGGATCTTGCATAAAGGAGATTGTTCCAATCTGCCTTAGGAATGTGCGAAGTCTGTAAACAATGATAACGTGTGATGGGTTATCAGCCGTCATGAAATTGGTGAAAAACAAATGATGGAGAATGTCTTGACATTGGATCAAGACTATTGCATTCAATTACATATGATCAACAATTAGGATTAAACCGTTTGAATTCCTTAAGCTAACAGGTCTAGGGTTTAGGGTTTATGCTATTGACCTATCTATTGTCCTATAAGGTCAATGTTGTGATTCTTTCTGAGGTTGTTGGCAAAATCTATGTGTGAGTATCCAAGAGAAGGGATATGAGATCCTTACTAGACTAGAGGAGAGAAGTGATACCTGCAGAGTGTAAGTGTAGAAAGTGAAGAGGAGCTTAAGCAGATCCGCATTGGCATTGAGTGTTGTTACCAGATCATTGTAATACCTGTTGATCTCTAACCACCTCAATAGTTGGAAAATCCCCTAAAAGGGTAGCCTTAATCGGCTTGCTATAAGTCCCTTAATAGGGTAACTCAAAGTTATTGAGATCTGGAAAGCTAAAGAGCTTTGGAAATCCTTTAGCTATTGAGTTCTTGAAATCCTCTTACAAGGTACCCTTAACTGGGTATTGTAGCCATCCCTTAACCGAGTAATCACTACCAGGATCGGTTCCTAGCAGAACCTTTTGTAATGTCTTTAACCGGACAAGGCTCCTAATAGAGCAGACTTCCAAAGAGTTCAACAACAAGCTTGTGGGTATTCATCACCACCGTGGTTTTTTCCAGTTGGGTTTCCACGTGAAAAATATGTGTGTCATGTGTGATGCTTTTATCTTGTGATGCTTTGTTATTACCTGTTAAGCATATGATGGTTATGTGTTTTATACTTGTCAATAAAACATGTTGAACTATCTATTGTGAAGATATAATGATAGATTACCTATTTATACATAAGGGTTAAATGGTAGTGTAGTTCTAAGTTGAGTGGAAAGCTAAGTGAGTAACCGGTTTATGATTGTTTTAAGTTGTTCTGGGTTTTACCAGTTGCACTCTGTTTCAAACCAGTGTCACTGTTTGCCAGTCATTTGGAGTAATTGTTGTTGAACTGGTTTAGGATTGTATTTTATCTATATTGATTCACCGCCCCCCTCTCAGTACCGGTTTAGTACTATTTTCTCATCATTGAGTTATCAATTGGTATCAGAGTGTCCTCCAGGTCCTCTGTCTTGTAAGCTTAACCGCTTGAGGTAAAGATCCCAGTCAAATGATGAAGAGGGAAGGTCCAAAGTTTAACAGGGAAAATTTTGGTATATGGAAAGATAGGATGAAGATATTCATCAGAAGCATGGGTGCTCAACACTGGAGCTATGTTGAGAATGTCTATGTTGTCCCTACCGGTACTCTCACCAATGACCAAAAGAGAGAGATACAAGAAAATGGGCAAGTCATGTAAGCCCTTATTAGTAGTCTATCTGACATTGAGTTTATTGATGTTTAGGACAAGGTAAAGCCCAAAGAGGTATGGGATGCTCTTGAAAATATCTATGGTGGTGATGAACATGTAAAATAGGCTAAGGAAGAAAGCTTGAGAGGGAATTTTGAAGATATGTGGATGGTTGAAGATGAGACCATTCAATAGTATGGAATAAGAATCAAAATAGTTGTTGGAGAAATAAAGAGTGCAGGTGGTAAAATAGAAGATTCCACTATGGTAAGCAAAGTCCTAAGATCCCTATTGTCAGTCTATGCAATAAGGGTTGTTGCTATTCAGGAGCTGAGATCAATAGACAAGACTAATGTATCCTTGGACTCCATCATAGCCAAGTTGATAGCCTATGAGCTAAACAGTTTTGATGGCAATGTTCAAAAGACTGAATCAGCTTTAATAGCTTATGCTATACCATCCAAGAAAGGAAAAGAAGCAAGCACTAGTGGTGAACCAAGACAGAGCACAGTAATGGATGATGAGGAGTTTCTAATAGAATTTGAAGCTCTACTTGTCAGGAAGCTTCCTAAAGGAACCGGTAAATACAAAGGTAAGCTACCTTTGAAATGCTTTTCTTGTAATTGGATAGGACATATTGCTATAAACTATCCTAATGGTGATATCAAGGACAAACTAGAAAGGTTTAGGAAATTCAAAGGAAGAAACCAGAGAAACTGTTATGTGGCAGTTGATGAAGGTGTCATAGATAAGGAATCAGAGGATGAAGAAAATAAAGATATTGTGTTTGTTGCAATCAAAGAAGATGTGTCAGACAAGAAGGCTCTTGTCTCCTGGTTTGATAATTCCAATGAGTGGATCATTGACAGTGGCTGTTCTCACCATATGAATAGTGACCAGAGCAAGTTTCTATCCTTGGAGGAGTATGATGGAGGTGTGGTCACTTTGGAAATGATGCACCATGCATGGTCAAAGGTAGAGGGTCCATCTCTCTGAATGGAAAGAGTAGTGCTAATAATGTGTACTGGGTTGATGTTCTCAGACACAACCTTCTGAATGTTGCCCAGCTGAATGATAGTGGCCTCACTCTGGAATTCAAGAATGGAGTTTGGAGAATCAAGGGAAAACATGGTGAATTGGTGGCCACCAGCATGTAGACCAAAGGTAATCTATTTCAGCTGAATGTAAATATAAGCACATGTCTTATGGCCAAATTTGATGATAGCTGGATATGGGATACGAGACTCTGCCATGTAAACTTTGATAACATTGTAAAGGCCAGTAAGATCAAGGCAGTTCAAGGATTTCTGGGGCTAAGAAAACCAGATAATACCTTGTGTATAGAATGTCAATTGGGGAAAATGTCTTCCTCAACCTTTAAAGGTAAATCTTTCACTGCTGACAATTTGCTTGATCTTGTGCATACCGATTTGTGTGGTCCTATGAAAACTAGGATGTGCAGGGTGATAGGTACTTCATGATTCTCACTGATGACTGCTCAAGAATGATGTGGGTCACATTCTTGAAAGACAAGTCTAAATCCTTTGTAAATTTTAAATCTTTTAGAGCATTAGTGGAGAAGGAAAGCGATAAAAGGATCAAGTGTTTGAGAACTGATCAAGGAGGGGAATTCATTTCTGGTGAATTCAACAAGTATTGTGAAGAATTTGGCATCAAGAGACAACTGTCTGCCCCCTGAACTCCACAATAGAATGGCATAGCAGAAAGGAATAACCAGACTGTGGTTGAAGCAGCTAGAACCATGTTGATTCAAGGAAATGTAGCTCACACCTTTTGGAGAGAAGCGGTGAGCACTGCAGTCTACACAATGAACTGGGTACTCATCAAGAAAGGTAAGGATAAAAATCCTTATGAGTACTAGACCGGTAAGACACCTATGGTTAGCTACTTTAGAGAGTTTGGTAGACAATGTTACATCAAGAGGAGTGAACACCAGAGAAAATTTGATGCAAAATGTGATGAGGGAATATTCTTAGGATATTCCACCAAGAGTAAAGCTCTCAAGTGTTTCAACAATAGGACTCAAAGAATTATGGAAAGTACCAATGTGAGAGTTGATGAAACCTCTGAGAAACCAGAGGAAATCGACGGTGAGCAAGCTATAAATGAGTTGGTTGCAACCTTCTGGAAACCAGTTGTTAGTCAACCAAGTACCAGTAACAGTGTTCCTAAACCAGTGAATGTTGATACAGATGAAGATGAGGATGAAGAGGAAAAGCAAGAAGAGCCAGTCAAGACCATTCCTCTATATGTCAAGCTGAATCATGATCCTAAGCAGATCATAGGAGATAAGGATGCAGGAATCCTTACAAGAAGAAAGATCAGAGAAAACTCATGTATGATCTCTGAATTTGAGCCTAAATCATTCAAAGAGGATCATAAAGATGAAGAGTGGATCAAGGCAATGGAAGAGGAACTTGACCAGATAGAGAAAAATGGTACATGGTCCTTGGTACTTAGACTAGAGCATAAAAATGTCATTGGCACCAAATGGGTGTTTAGAAACAAGCTGAATGAGGATGGCACATTGATTAGGAACAAAGCCAGATTGGTGTGCAAAGGATATGCTCAAGAAGAAGGAGAAGACTATGGAGAAACCTTTGCTCTTGTAGCCAGATTGGAAGGAGTTCGTATGCTTCTTGCATATGCAACTTTTAAAGGCTGCAAAGTATATCAAATGGATGTAAAATTGACATTCCTAAATAGTGTACTTGAAGAGGATGCCTATATTGAGCAACCAAATGGGTTTGCCCTGTCTGAAGATAGTGAAATAGTATCTAGGCTACATAAAGCCTTATATGGTCTAAAGTAAGCACCTAGGGCATGGTATGAGCACCTTCATTCCCATCTTGTGAAGATTGGATTTGAGAGAACAAGTGAAGATAGTAATATCTACTTGAAGTCTGAAGGAGATCAGATCCTGATCTGTGAGGTATTTGTTGATGACATTATCTTTGGTGGAGATGACAAGATGAGTCATGAGTTTGCTAATGAGATGAAGGAAGAGTTTGAGATGTCACTCATAGGGGAGATTAAGTTCTTCATTGGACTACAAATCCAATAGATGAAGGATGGAATCTTTATCACTCAGTCCAAGTACGTCAACGAGGTGTTGAAGACCTTTGGCACAGAATATAGCAAACTGGTTGGTACACTGATGGTGACTGGTTGTAAACTGTCCAAAGAGGATGACTCAGCATTGGTTGATGAGAAGGAATATTGATCAATGATTGGTAAATTGCATTATGTAGTGCATAGCAAACCAGATATTGCACATGCAGTTGGCATTACTACAAGGTTCTAGAAAATTCCAAGAGAATCCCACTTGGTTGTAGTCAAGAAGATTCTTAGGTATCTGAAGGGAACTGTTGACTATGGATTGTGGTATCCATATAGCAAGGACTTCAACTTGAAAGTGTTCACAGATGTTGATTGGGCTGGTAATGTAGATGACTGGAAGAGAACAACCAGTGGTGAATTCTTCCTTGGTGGTAGACTGGTCTCATGGATGAGTAAAAAGTAGAGTTGTATCTCTCAGTCTACAGCGGAAGTGGAGTATGTTGCAGCTTTCATGAACTACACTCAGACAATTTGGATGAAGCATGTACTGAAAGGATTCAAAATCCCTGTATCTAAACTGGTAAGTATATTCTGTGATAGAACAAGTGCTATAAATATTTCAAAGAATCCAGTTTTACATTCTAGAACCAAGCACTTTGAGCTTAAGTATCATTTCTTGAGGGAAAAGGTTTAGAACAAAGAGATTGCAACGTGGCATGTGTCTAGTAAGGAGCAGTTAGTAGACATATTCACCAAGCTTCTCCCAAAGACTACATTTACACACTTAAGAGGTGAATTAGGGGTACTGTCCCTTTAGGAGGTGAACTAAAGGTATATTCTCCACATCAATCATGTATTGCATAGTCAAATCTTTCGTCAGGATTGATGTGTTGAAGGATGCTACTCCTTAGGGGAGCAGCATAATGAAACAGGGAAGCTTGTGCCTCCACTTTAGCATTGTTGTCAAAGGGGGAGAATATGTCAAGCGGAGAAGCTATTTGCAGAAATTGGGGGAGAAAATGTGAAGAGGAGAGATATCTTTGTATATTGCCATCAATGCCAAAGGGGGAGATTGTTGGCATTATGTGAACTGGTATGTGGACATAATGACATTGTATGTTGTTATTGATGTCAATATGTTGAAGAGGTATGAACCGGCATATGTGAGAACCAGTATAACACTGTTAACCGGCATTTGTGCTGAAGTGAAGCGGTGTGCTTGTTCAAGATGAACCAGCATTGTGTTATGGGAACCGACACATGGAAGCATTGTATGACTACCGGTTAGTAGTCTCAACTTTAGGATTTTCGGTTGAAGTGCTTCAAGCCTGTATGGCTCAACCGGTGACATTGTGTGATGAGTTAGCATTGTAATGAAGAATAGATCATGTTGCCACATCAGGCTTGTACGCGTCAAGGATCTTGCATAAAGGAGATTGTTCCTATCTACCTCAGGAATGTGCGAAGCCTGTAAATGTTGATAAAGTGTGATGGGTTATTAGCCGCCATGAAATCAGTGGAAAATAAATGATGCAGAATGTCTTGAGATTGGATTCAGACTATTGCATTCAATACAGTATGATCAATGGTCAAGATTGAACTGTTTGAATTCCTTAACCTAATAGGTCTAGGGTTTAGGGTTTATGCTACTGACCTATCTATTGTCCTATAAGGTTTATGTTGTGATTCTTTCAGAGGTTGTTGGCAAAAGCTATGGGTGAGTATCCAAGAGAAGGGATACGAGATCCTTGCTAGACCAGAGGAGAGAAGTGATACCTAAAGAGCATAAGTGCAGAAGGTGAAGAGGAGCTTAAGTGGATCTATATTGGCATTGAGTGTTGTTACCAGATCATTGTAATACCTGTTGATCTCTAACCACCTCAACAATTGGAAAATCCCCTAACAGGGTAACCTTAACCAGCTTGCTGTAAATCCGTTAACAGGGTAACTCAAATTTATCAAGATCTGGAAAGCTAGAGAGCTCTGGAAATCCTTTAGCTATTGAGTTCTTGAAATCCTCTAACAAGGTACCCTTAACAGTGTTTAACCCTTAACCGAGTATTGTAGCCATCCCTTAATCGGGTGATATCTAACAGGATGGGTTCCTAGCAGAACCTTTTGTAATGTCTTTAACCGAACAAGGCTCCTAACAAAGCGGACATCCAAAGAGTTCAACAACAAGCTTGTGGGTATTCATCACCACCGTGGTTTTTCCCAATTGGGTTTCCACATGAAAAATATGTGTCATGTGTGATGCTTTTATCTTGTGATGCTTTGTTATTACCTGTTAAGCATATGATGGTTATGTGTTTTATGCCTGTCAATAAAACATGTTGAACTAACTGTTGTGAAGATATGATGATAGATTACCTGTTCATACATAAGGGTGAAATGGTAGTGTAGTTCTGAGTTGAGTGGAAATCTAAGTGAGTAACCAATTTATGATTATTTTAAGTTGTTCTGGGTTTTATCGGTTGCACTCCGTTTCAAACCGGTGTCACTGTTTGCCAGTTATTGGGAGTAATTGTTGTTGAACCAGTTTAGGACTGTATTTTGTTTGTACTGATTCACCCCCCCTCTTAGTACCAGTTTCATACTATTTTCTCATCATTGAGTTATCAATTGGTATCAGAGTGTCCTCCAGGTCCTCTGTGTTGTAAGCTTAACTGCTTGAGGTAAAGATCCCAATCAAATGATGAAGAGGGAAGGTCCAAAGTTTAACAGGGAAAATTTTGGTATATGGAAAGATAGGATGAAGATATTCATTAGAAGCATGGGTGCCCAACACTGGAGTTATGTTGAGAATGTCTATGTTGTCCCTACCGGTACTCTCACCAATTACCAAAAGAGAGAGATACAAGAAAATGGGCAAGTCATGGAAGCCCTTATTAGTAGTCTATCTGACATTGAGTTTATTGATTTTTAGGACAAGGTAAATCCCAAAGAGGTGTGGGATGCTCTTGAAAATATCTATGGTGGTGATGAACATGTAAAATAGGCTAAGGAAGAAAGCCTGAGAGCAAATTTTGAAGATATGCCGATGGTTGAAGGTGAGACCATTCAGCAATATGGAATAAGAATCAAAATAGTTGTTGGAGAAATCAAGAGTGCATGTGGTAAAATAGAAGATTCCACTATGGTAAGCAAAGTCCTAAGATCCCTATTGTCGGTCTATGCAATAAGGGTTACTGCTATTCAGGAGCTAAGATCAATAGACAAGACTAAGGTATCCTTGGACTCCATCATAGCAAGTTGAAAGCCTATGAGCTAAACAGTTTTGATGGCAGTGTTCAAAAGACTGAATCAGCTTTTAAAGCTTCTGATGTACCATCCAAGAAAGGAAAAGAAGCAAGCACTAGTGGTGAACCAAGACAGAGCACAGTAATAGATGATGAGGAGTTTCTAATGGAATTTGAAGCTCTACTTGCCAGGAAGCTTCCTAAAGAAACTGGTAAATACAAAGGTAAGCTACCTTTGAAATGCTTTTCTTGTAATCGGATAGAAAATATTGCTATAAACTGTCCTAATGGTGATATCAAGGAAAAACTGGAAAGGTTCAAGAAATTCAAAGGAGGAAACTAGAGAAATTGTTTTGTGGTAGTTGATGAAGGTGTCACAGATGAGGAATCAGAGGATGAAGAAAATGAAGATATTGTGTTTGTTCTTGTGAAAGAAGATGTGTCAGACAAGAAGACTCTTGTCTCCCGGTTTGATAATTCCAATGAGTGGATCATTGACAGTGGTTGTTCTCACCATATGACTAGTGAACGGAGCAAGTTTCTATCCTTGGAGGAGTATGATGGAGGTGTGGTTCACTTTGGCAATGATGCACCATGCATGGTCAAAGGCAGAGGGTCCATGTCTTTGAATGGAAAGAGTAGTGCTGACAATGTGTACTGGGTTGATGGTCTTAGACATAAGCTTCTGAGTGTTGCCCAGCTGAATGATAGTGGCCTCACTTTGGAATTCAAGAATGGAGTTTGCGGAATCAAGGGAAAACATTGTGAATTGGTGGCCACCAGCATGCAGACTAAAGGTAAACTATTTCAGCTGAATGCAAATATAAGCACATGTCTTATGGCCAAATTTGATGATAGCTGGATATGGCATAGGAGACTCTTCCATGTAAAATTTGATAGCATTGTAAAGGCCAGTAAGATCAAGGCAGTTAGAGGATTGCCAGTGCTAAGCAAACCGGATAACACCTTGTGCAGAGAATGTCAATTGGGGAAAATGTCTTCCTCAACCTTTAAAGGTAAATCTTTCACTGCTAACAATTTGCTTGATCTTGTGCATACTGATTTGTGTGGTCCTATGAAAACTAGGAATGTGTAGGGTGATAGGTACTTCATGATTCTCACTAATGACTGCTCAAGAATGATGTGGGTTCCATTCTTGAAAGAGAAGTCTGAAGCCTTTGTAAAGTTTAAAGCTTTCAAAGCATTAGCAGAGAAGGAAAGTAGTAAAAGGATCAAGTGTTTGAGAACTGATCAAGGAGGGGAATTCACTTTCAGTGAATTCAACAAGTATTGTGAAGAATTTGGCATCAAGAGACAACTATCTGCTCACCGGACTCCATAGCAGAATGGCCTAGTAGAAAGGAATAACCGAACTGTGGTTGAAGTAGCTAGAACCATGTTGATTAAAGGAAAGGTAGCTCACACCTTTTGGATAGAAGCAGTGAGCACTGCAGTCTACACAATAAACTGGGTACTCATCAAGAAAGGTAAGGATAAAACTCCTTATGAGTACTAGACCGGTAAGACACCTGTGGTTAGCTACTTTAGAGTGTTTGGTAGCAAATGTTACATCAAGAGGAGTGAACACCAGAGAAAATTTGATGCAAAATGTGATGAGCAAATATTCCTAGGATATTCCACCAAGAGTAAAGCTCTCAAGTGTTTCAACAATAGGACTCGGAGAATTATGGAAAGTATCAATGTGAGAGTTGATGAAACCTTTGAGAAACCGGTAGTGAGCAATTTCTAAATGAGTTAGTTGCAACCTTTTGGGAACCGGTTGCCAGTCAACCAAGTACCAGTAACAGTGTTCCTAAACTGGTGAATGCTGATACTAATGAAGATGAGGATCAAGAGGAAAAGTAAGAAGAACCAGTCAAGACAATTCCTCGGTATGTCAAACTGAATCATGATCCTAAGCAGATCATAGGAGATAAGGATGTAGGAATCCTTACAAGAAGAAAGATCAGAGAAAAATCATGTATGATCTTTGAATTTGAGCATAAATCATTCAAAGAGGCTCATAAAGATGAAGACTAGATCAAGGTAATGGAAGAGGAACTTGACCAGACAGAGAAAAATGGTACATGGTCCTTGGTACCTAGACCAGAGCATAAAAATGTCATTGGTACCAAATGGGTGTTCAGAAACAAGCTAAATGAGGATGGCACATTGATTAGGAACAAAGCCAGATTGGTGTGCAAAGGATATGCTCAAGAAGAAGGAGAAGACTATGGAGAAACCTTTGCTCCTGTAGCCAGATTGGAAGGAGTTTGTATGCTTCTTGCATATGCAGCTTTTAAAGGCTTCAAAGTATATCAAATGGATGTAAACTCGGCATTCCTAAATGGTGTACTTGAAGAGGAGTTGTATATTGAGCAACCAGATGGGTTTGCCCTATCTGAAGATAGTGACATGGTATGTAGGATACATAAAGCCTTATATGGTCTAAAGCAAGCACCTAGGGCATGGTATGAGCTCCTTCATTCCCATCTTGTAAAGATTGGATTTGGGAGAACAAGTGAAGATAGTAATATCTACTTGAAGTCTGAAGGAGATCAAACCCTGATCTGTGAGGTATTTGTTTATGACATTATCTTTAGTGCAGATGACAAGATGAGTCATGAGTTTGTTGTTGAGATGAAGGAAGAGTTTGAGATGTCACTCATAGGGGAGATTAAGTTCTTCATTGGACTGCAAATCCAACAAATGAAGGATGGAATCTTTATCACTCAGTCCAAGTATGTCAAAGAGGTGTTGAAGACCTTTGGCACAGAAGATAGCAAACTGATTGGTACACCGAGGGTGACTAGTTGTAAACTATCCAAAGAGGATGACTCAGCATTGGTTGATGAGAAGGAATACCGATCAATGATTGGTAAATTGCATTATGTAGTGCATAGTAGACCAGATATTGCACATGTAGATGGCATTACTGCAATGTTCTACAAAAGTCCAAGAGAATACCACTTGGTTGCAGTCAAGCGGATTCTTAGGTATCTGAAGGAAACTGTTGACTATGGATTGTGCTATCCATATAGCAAGGACTTCAACTTCAAAGTGTTTATAAATGTTGATTGGGCTGGTAATGTAGATGACTGTAAGAGAACAACCAGTGGTGCATTCTTCCTTGGTGATAGACCAGTCTCATGGATGAGTAAAAAGCAGAGTTGTATCTCTCAGTCTATAGTAGAAGCGGAGTATGTTGCAGCTTTCATGAACTACACTCAGACAATTTGGATGAAGCATGTACTGAAAGGCTTCAAAATCCCTGTATCCGAATCAGTAAGTATATTTTTTGATAACACAAGTGCTATCAATATTTCAAAGAATCTGGTTTTACATTCTAGAACCAAGCACTTTGAGCTTAAGTATCATTTCTTGAGGGAAAAGGTTCAGAACAAAGAGATTGCACTGGAGCATGTGCCCAGTAAGGAGCAGTTAGTGGACATATTCACCAAACCTCTCCCAAAGACTACATTTACACACTTAAGAGGTGAATTAGAGGTACTACCCCTTCAGGAGGTGAACTAAAGGTATATGCTCCACATCAGTCATGTATTTCATAGTCAAATCTTTCTTTAGGATTGATGTGTTGAAGGATGCTACTCCTCAGGGGGAGCAGCATAATGAAACAGGGAAGCTTTTGCCTCCACTTTGGCATTGTTGTCAAAGGGGGAGAAGATGTCAAGTGGAGAAGTTATCTGCAGAAACTGGAGGAGAAAATGTGAAGCAGAGAGATATCTTTGTATATTGCCATCAATGCCAAAGGGGGAGATTGTTGGCATTATGTGAATCGGTAAGTTGACATAATGACATTATATGTTGTCATTGATGTCAATATGTTGAAGAGGTATGAATCGGCATATGTGAGAACTGGTATAACACTGTGAACTGACATTTGTTCCAAAGTGAAGCAGTTTGCTTGTTCAAGATGGACCAGCATATGGTTATGGGAACTAACACATGGAAGTGTTGTATGACTACCTGTTAGTAGTCTCAACTTCAAGGTTTCTGGTTGAAGTGCTTCGAGCCTGTATGGCTCAACCGGTTACATTGTGTGATGAGTTAGCGTTGTAATGAAGAACAGATCATGTTGCCACATCAGCCTTATGCGTGTGAATGATCTTTCATAAAGGAGATTGTTCCTATCTACCTCAAGAATGTGTGAAGTGTGTAAACAGTGATAACGTGTGATGGGTTATCAGCCGCCATGAAATCGGTGGAAAACAAATGATGGAGAATATCTTGAGATTGGATCAAGACTATTGCATTCAATACAGTATGATCAATGGTTAGGATTGAACCGTTTGAATTCCTTAACCTAACAGGTCTAGGGTTTAGGGTTTATTCTACCAACCTGTCTATTGTCCTATAAGGTCGATGTTGTGATTCTTTCAGAGGTTGTTGGCAAAAGTTGTGTGTGAGTATCCAAGAGAAGGGATATGAGATCCTTGCTAGACCGGAGGAGAGAAGTGATACCTACAGAGTGTAAGTGCAGAAGGTGAAGAGGAGCTTAAGCAGATCTGCATTGGTATTGAGTGCTGTTACCAAATCATTGTAATACCTATTGATCTCTAACCACCTCAATAGTTGGAAACTCCTCTAACAATGTAGCCTTAACCGGCTTGTTGTAAATCCTTTAATAGGGTAACTCAAAGTTATTGAGATCTGGAAAGCTAGAGAGCTCTAGAAATCCTTTTGCTATTGAGTTCTTGAAATCCTCTAACAAGGTACCCTTGACAGGGTTTAACCCTTAACCGGGTATTGTAGCCATCCCTTAACCAGGTGATCTCTAACAGGATTGGTTCCTAGCAAAACCTTTTGTAATGTCTTTAACCAGGCAAGGCTCCTAACAGAGTGGACTTCCAAAGAGTTCAACAACAAGCTTGTGGGTATTCATCACCACTGTGGTTTTTCCCAATTGGGTTTCCACATGAAAAATATGTGTGTCACGTGTGATGCTTTTATCTTGTGATGCTTTGTTATTACCTATTAAGCATATGATGGTTCTGTGTTTTATGCCTATCAAAAAAATATGTTGAACTAGCTGTTGTGAAGATATGATGATAGATTACCTATTCATACATAAGGGTGAAATGGTAGTGTAGTTCTGAGTTGAGTGGAAAGCTAAGTGAGTAACTGGTTTATGATTGTTTTAAGTTGTTCTGGGTTTTACCGGTTGCACTCTATTTCAAACCGATGTCACTGTTTGCCAGTCATTTGAAGTAATTGTTGTTGAACCAGTTTAAGACTATATTTTGTCTGTACTGATTCACCCCCCCCTCTTAGTACCAGTTTGGTACTATTTGCTCATCATTGAGTTATCAGATTTATCTCGTGGAAACCCAATAGGGAGAAAACCATAGTGTGAGTAGAAACTCACAAAATTTGTACTCTTCTGGAGTACACCCGGTGAAGAGCCATCCTTGTTAGGAGATTACAAAGACACTGGTTAGGTGCCACCTGGTTAAGGGATTTTGATCAAGGTTGGTTAGTGCCTTTACCCTGTTAAAAGTAGCCTAGTTAAAGGACTTAGAACATTAGTTAAGATGTTACTCGGTTAAGGGATTTATACAATGGGACTTGTTATAGTCCACCCAATTAAGGGATTTATGTTGTAGTTATTTCAAAACAACAGATGAATGATCGGATATAAGAAGCTACACATTAGCCTGATCAAATCACAATTAGGCATCAGTCTTGGTCTGCATTAGTTGTGCCTATCCTTCACAACTCCGCCTTCTGTCAGTTTGCTAGTACTTGAATCCTACACTGTCGGTCCTCTGTCACATGAGTCACTTCTCTATGAAACCCTCACTCTATCATTCTTCTATCACTGAGCTCTGCACGCTCTAGTAATCCCCCTATTTCCTTTTTCACATTAACTTCATTCACCTTGACAACAACAATCTCAAGATTGAGATATGTGTATTTATAGACCCTTAAGTGTTTCGCCAACTTTTCCCTCCAAAACATACCTTTCAAAATTTCATTATCAAGCCTTTAATTGCACTTCTAAAATCATGCAGGAATCTTTGTCAATATTGTCAAGCATGTCACTATGTTCATTGGTTGACTAAGAGAAGAATTCCAATTTAGCTGGTTGTAACTGAACGTTATCAGTCCATTGGTTACTGACTTTTTCGGTGAACTGATCAAAACCTTGTCTAGCTGATTTCTTCCTGTATACCTGTTTAGTCTTCCTTACCGATCTACTCACCGCTACCTGATCACCTTACTGCTTGTCGATCTACTAATTGCTAATCTACTACTTGCCAGTATACTTACTATCTGTCGATTTACTCATTTCCTAGTTTGCTTACTCCCTAAGGATTGGGAAGACTAAGGAGATGATGTTGCCAACAATGACAACCATATCATTTACCAGTCATACAAAATTGCATCACAATACAAACACATATAAGTAATAACCTCAATGATAAGGCACAAATTATCCTACCAAAGCCTTAAAAAATCATAAGAGGAGCCATACAACACCAAATTACCTCTATGAGAATCCAAAACAATCACACGGAGCCTCTAGTAAAAGCACAAAACCCTAATCCCTTGGAGACCAAAGTTGAGGGTGAGGGAGCACAAAACCCCACCACACCCCTTGAGCTAACATCAGATGACATTGATGGGGATATGGGGCTTACCATCCCCCCTTCTGACCAAACCATAGGGGATGTCCATGGTACTGGACCCTTTTTGAAATCTGATGACTTTGAGGTTATCAACAATGGTGGGGATAAGCCATTTTCCCCAGATGCTAGAGTTTTTGATTTTGGATCTAATAATGGGGAAGAAGACCTATCTAGAAATAAAACTAAGAAAAGAGGAGGAAAAGATCTCCTAAGGAATGCAAGGAGACTTTAGTTAGGAAGGAATCATTGGGAACCGAACAGCTCTCGAAACTAAGGAAGAAAAGAGGTAGACCACTTTTAATAGTGGCTTTTGATGCTAGTCACCTCTCTAATACTGAGGAATGGCCTAAGTGCTTCAAAGGCTTTAAGTCCCCAATGGACACTACTGAAAAATCCTCCTAATGTTGAAAGCCATCTCATGGAACATCAAGGGCCTTGAGGCCCCTGATAGGAAATATGTGGTCAAAATATTTCTAAATATGCACAAGGATATTGACTGCCTTATGCTCCAGGAGCTGAAATCAGTGGGATTCACCTTAGAAGTTGGATTGAAATCCATTTGGAGGGAGGCCACTCCCTTCTATACCAATCACCCTAAAGGAAGAGGTGGAGCTACAATTTTATTAAACCCTAATTGGGAAAATAAGGTGAAAAAATGGGGGCAATCCCCATGTGCAAGGGCAGTATGGGCTATCATTCAGAGTGACAACTCCACCTTTGGAATTTGCTCAATTTATGCCTCCAATGACTACCGTGAAAGAGGGAGTATGTGGGAATGGATTGCTAACTTGGAGGATATCCCTTGGTTCTTGGGAGGAGATTTCAACATGGTAGTTAATGCTCAAGATAAATAGGGAGGAAACAAGGTTGAATGGAAGGGTGCTGGGAGAGTGCAGTGGGAAAGGATGGTTAACAATATGAGATTGGTTGATCCTTTAGCAGGAAAGAAGGGAGAATATAAATCAATATGGGACACCTAGTGTAATCATCAACAGTATAATAAAAGAGTCTATTGCAGGCTTGATAGATTTTATTTCAACAAAGGTTTCTTCGAAATTGCTAAAAATAATGAGGGTGTTCAATGTGTTGTCATACCATACACATTATCAGATCATCATCCTATTATGGTTGGGATAAAGATAACTGATAGTAGGGTGGCCCCGCCAAACCCTAGCTTGAACTTTAGAATGAACACTAGTCTACTAATGGATGAGGACTTGAAATGTGCCCTGTGTCTGGTTAGAATGTTTAATAAATATGGTAATTGCCAAATGTCCAATATTGACAGATGGAACCAAAATGTTAAAACCTGGACCTCACTCTATCAAGCTATGGGAAAAAAGAAGGCTAAGGATGCCAGAGCCTCTGAGTTACAATTGCATAATGCCCTCCAAGTGGCTGAGTTGGAGCTTCAAGGGGATCCTGAGAATGTATCACTCACCAACCAGCTTATTAGGGCCAAGACTGATCTTAGAAGATTGTAGAATTAGAAAATCAAAGGGTGGAGAACTAGGGATAAATTAAATTGGTTGGATACTGGAGACCAAGGATATAAATTCTTCTTCCATCTTCTTAAAATGAAACAAGCTAGAGAAAAAATTGACACCATCTAGGAGCAGAATAAGAACCTCTCTAAACCAGCTAAAATTCTTGAGTGCTTTGCCTAGTTCTACAAGGATCTATTCTCTACTGAACCAGGTAGGGAGGAACAGGAAAATGCCAGAAAGATTGTCATGTCCTTGGTCCCCAAGCTTATTGACAAAGAGGATAGTAAGATACTTGAAATGGCTATTTCAAAAGAAGAAATCAGGAGAGCTATCTTGGCTCTTAGCAATGATAAATCCCTCAGCCCTGATGGGTTTCGAGTAGAATTTTATAAAGAAAATATTGGATGGATTGTTGATGATCTTCACTCCCTATACACTGAGGCAATACATATCGGTTCCTTGGGCAAGAATATCAACCAAGGTCTGATTAAGCTAATCCCTAAAGAAGGTGACAAAACCCTACTTAAAAATTGGAGACCTATCACACTGTTGAATGTGTCATACAAAATATTAGCTAAGTTGATTGCATGCAGATTGGAGAAAATCTTACCTAAGATTGTCATTACTACTCAAACAAGGTTTGTTAAAGGATGTTATATACTAGAAAACCTTATTCACCAGTTGGGAGTTGCACTACTAGGCTAAGGAATTAGGACAAAGTGGAGCCATGTTGCTCATAGATTTTGAGAAAGCCTATGATAGGATAGAATGGGATTATCTCATTCAGATGCTTCAGTCATTAGGCTTCCCCCCTAGATTTTGTAATATGGCCAGAACTTTGTTATGTGATGCCAATGCTATTGTTCAAGTAAATGGGATAAGGTCCTCCAATTTTGCACTAACTAGATCCATCAGACAGGGGTTCCCTTTAGCCCCTACCCTATTTGTCCTAGCTGTTGATGCAATGTTCTACCTACTTAAGGAATCCTCTACTACTCCCCCTGTTAGGGGTATTTCCTTACCTAATAAGGAGGAAATATGTAATGTTCAATTTGTTGATGACACTGCACTATTAATTAAGCTTGAGGAAAATAACCTTGCTTCCCTGATGAAAAATATTGATCTCTTTTGCCTAGCATCTGGCAGTAAGATTGCTATGCACAAGTCCAATCTCCTTGGTTGGGATGACAACCCTCTAGGTTGGCTCTCAAATTTCTCTCTCAATTGATTGGGCCCAACATAGATTGTAAAATATCTAGGTATTCCCTTTTTTGTTCTCCCAAATCTAAGAGAAATGTGGGAATGGGTAAGGAATAAGATTGATAAGAAACTCTCCAAGTAGAACAGGAACTTTCTCTCCTTGGCTAGAGGATTCCAAGTGTGTCAAAAAATATTGGCCTCATATAATATTTATTTCTCTTCAGCTTGGCTCTTTAGGAATTACCAATTTAATTATGTTCAAAAGCAGATTAGGGAATTCTTATGGTCAGATGGCAAGGGTACTAGGAAACAACATGCAGTCAAATGGGAGTGGTGCACTATGCATAAACTATTTGGTGGGATGGGGTTGAAAGAATTGAAACTACAGGGCATTGCTCTTGCTTCCATGTGGATTATTAAGGCCATGGAAGGTAATGAGCCATGGAAATATCTTATAAGAAATAATATTATATGCTCGGTCCCTAAGAAAGCCAAGAAATGGAAAGATCTCCCAATACTTGACCTTTTTATGGGATAGTTTGAGGTATCTCCGGCTGGTTCTGATATCTTTAAGTCCTTATGGAAGGCTTGGGAACATGTGAAACACTTGGTACATATCAAATTTAATGGCACTTTATAGGGAAATATTGCTAATAATAGATCAATATAGTGGAATCTATTCCATAATGGGAAACCTTTAGCCACTCTCCAAGGCTGTTCAACATTGAAATGGCACAATATGGGTATTAAATACTTTGAGCACCTCTTTGAAAATGATCAATTGAGATCATGGGAGGAGCTTAAATTTACCTTCTCTATCCCGACATCCTAGAGCAAGATGTATAACATACTTAAAATGGCCTTATCCTCTGCTCTCTCCCCCTCCCACCCCCTCTCCTTCGCCCCCCCATGACTGCATTTTGCTAGACTGATGGCACACCTCTCCCTTCCCTTAAAGACAAATTCATCTATTCTTCACTCACTAAGGATGATACCATTTTCTACACCTTAACAAATGCTAGGATCTAAACTGGGAACCAAACTGCTGGAAAGATAGTCTGAGTAAATTTTGGATGGCTCATAATGAACCAAAAAAGCAATTCTTTGGTTGGTGCCTGCTATTAAATAAAATCCCCACAAAAGATAAGGAAGGTACTTTCTTAAGTTGTAACATATGCAGAGTACCTAAAACTATGAAACATATTTTTTTGAATGCCATTTTACAAAAGAAATATGGAGATTGTTTGGCTTTAACTTGGAATTTGTTTCTTTTGAATACATAGATATTATTCTAGGCTATATCAAGGGCTATAGGAGAATTGCAAATATCTTTTGGTCTTGTTTTTCTTTGGAGGTTCTTTGGATCATATGGAAGTATCATAATGATGACATCTTTAATAGCAATACCAGGCACCTCAACGAGTCTCTTAGGAGACTCATTGTTCACTCTATTTCCATGGAGGTCATTATTGTACTTAAGCTAGACTTGAACAAGTTTGATAGGTGGATCAAGGAGGGGACTACTACTATTTACATCTATGAATTGTCACACGGATTCACTTGGGAGAGGGATGAATTAGGAAAGGCCGCTTTTGAGAAAGCACTGATAGCTTTTATGAGGCAATTGGAGCATAGACAAATGCACATGGAGATTATTCAGGAGGAAGCTGACCTGATTTATGAGCGCACCTCCCATCCCCATAAAAAGGACATACTTGATGGTTGGGTGGAAGTGTGGCAGGATGGAAATCTGGGGTGGGTGGCATGGCTCCCCCCACTGGGAAACAACTCTTCACCGGATACTCAAATCTCAATTCCTCAGACCGATGCTTAGGTTTCTTTGCTGATAATTTTGTTTATAAATATGTATATCTAATGTAGACATCCCTGCTATAGTGGAGGTTCCCAATAACTATATATTTTTGTATATGCACCTTCTCCTGGTGTCCTTGATACTACTGAACTCAGTTTTTTGCTGATGCTATTTAAAGGTTTTATGATATCTAAATCAAAAAAAGCACAGAACCCAGAAAAGCTATCACACTAAGCAAAAACTGACAATACTAACAACTTTGCCAGATTAGCACATCAAAGAAATAGTATGGCACATCTAGGAGATAGATTAGTGCATAGGGAACATTCCCTAGCACATCCATGGTGAACATTAGTGCATTGGTGCCATCTTTTAGCGTTTTGGGTTCAAAGAGTAAAATTGACATAAAACGGAAGAATAAATTGACAAAACTGCACAATCTTGTACATAGGCTCTCAAGATGAACATAAGACACTCCCAGAAGGTATGAGAGGACAAAATAAGGCTATAAAAATCATTAAATTAAATCACCAAGTCATTCAAACGAGATCCAACAATAAGTCCCAACACCTCCTTCACACAAGCTTACATAGAAACTCATGGAGATGCAATATATTATAATGGGAGACAAAACAAAAATGCAAAGGAATTTTAAAGCCCACAAGAATACAAGGAAGGGAAAACACAAAATCCATAAGTGAAATATGTAGTATAGACTCTCCCAGCAATACTCCATTCCTAGATTTTTACACATATATACATATATATAATCTTAAACACATAAAACCATTTCCCCAAACCTAGGAATAAAATATTAAGTACTAAAATCTTCCCACATACAATCTTTCAGCAAACACATTGAAAACAATCTTTTCAAATTAAAATGCAAAGGGAGAAACCAAAGCTCCAACTTGGAAATCGCAACCAAGGCAAGAAAACAACTTGATGAAGAGAAAATGAAACCCCGCAAATCCAACCATGAAATCTTCATATTCAATCAACAAATCTTCAACAATAAAATATTCAACAAAATCAAATCTCTAAATGCAATCAAAATGCTCCTGAATGGTAACCTGACAACATTCCCAAAAACCTCAACAAATAGATAATTAATTCAAAACGATAGAAAATCATCAACCAATCAAAATATTTCATAAAAATTATATAATATACCTACCATGCACAATATTGAGGCAAGTAATATTTAATAGTATTATTTACTTACATCCCATAGTTCAACCAATAGGGTAAAAGGGTGGGTAGGTTATATAATATCCAATAACCATGTAATAACAAAGGTTAATATATATTTAATAACAATAATATTATAAATATTATTAAATTAGTAACAAATCAAACCTAATAGGATAATAGGGTAGGTAATAGATATAATAACCAAGGATAAATAATAAATCAAATAAAACTATATAAATAAACTCCACAATAATTAAATAAAATCAAATAAATAATAAATTGATAACTCAATGATGAACCACGAGTACCAAACCGGTACTGAGAGGGGAGGGATGAATCAGTACAAGCACAAATATAGTCCAAAACCAGTTTGACAGCAAATACCCCAAATGACTGACAAATAGGGATACCGGTAAAATAGAGTGCAACCGGTAACATCCAGTACAACTCACTCAGTCATGAACCGATCACACAATAAGCTACCCTCTTAGCTCAATACTACAGTATCATTATATTCTCATGCATAAATAGGTAAACTTAACCATCAGATCTTCACAATAGTGAGTTCAATATGTTTTATAGACAGACATAAAACATAGAACCTATATATGCTTAACAGGTAAAACAAAACATCACAAGACAAAAGCATTTCACATGACACACATATTTTTCATGTGGAAACCCAACTGGGAAAAACCACGGTGGGGATGAATACCCACAAGTTGCTTTTTGAACTCTTTAGAAGTCCACTCTGTTAGGAGCCTTGTCTGGTTAAGGACATTACAATAGGTTCTGGTAGGAACCAATCCTGTTAGGGATCACCCAGTTAAGGGATACCCGGTTAAGGGTTAAACCCGGTAGGGTCACCTTGTTAGAGGATTTCAAGAACTTAATAGCTAAAAGGATCTCCTAATCTCTATAGCTTCTCACAACTCATTAGCCTCGAGTTACCTGGTTAAGGTATTTCAGTCAAGCCGGTTAAGACTACTCGATTTAAGGGATTTTGAATTAAGCCAGTTAAGGCTACCCTGTTAGGGGATTTTACAACTGTTGAAGTGGTTAGAGATCAATAGGTATTACAATGATCTGTTAACAACACTCAATGCTAATGTAGATCCATTTAGGCTCCTCTTTACCTTCTGCACATTCACTTTGCAGGTATCACTCTTCTCCTTTGGTCTGGCAAGAATTACATATCACTTCCCTTGGATACACACTCACAACTTTTGCCAACAACCTAAAAAAGAAACACAACATTGACCTTATAGGAAACATACAGCTTGGTAGAAAAAACCCTAAACCCTAAACTTGTTAGGTTAAGCAATTCAAACAGTTCGATCCTGACCATTGAATCATACTACATTAAATGCAACAATCTTGAATTGATATCAAGACATTATCTGCCGATTTCATGGCTACTAATAACCCATCACGCATTATCACCGTTTGACAGACTTCGCACATTCCTGAGGTAGATAGAAATAGTCATCTTCATGAAAGATCCTTCACACACACAGAGCTTACGTGGCAACATGATCTATCCTCCATCATACTGCTAACTCATCACACAAAGATCACCAATTGAGTCACACAGACTTGAGGTACTCCAATCAAAAATCCTGAAATGGAAGCTACCTACCAACCGGTAGTCATACAATGCTTCCATGTGCTGGTTCCCATAACTATATGCTGGTTCACCTTGAACAAATATGCCGCTTCACTTTGGCATATAAACCGGTTCATACAAATGTCGGTTCCTTTCTCTCTTCACTTATCACATGTGTTGATTCACTTATCATATTGACATCAATGACAACATACAATATCATTATGTCTTCATGCCGGTTCACATAATGCCAACAGTCTCCCCCTTTGGCATTGATGGCAATATACAAAAGATATCTTCTCTACTTCACATCTTCTCCCCATTTGCTATAGATATCTTTTCGCTTCACTCCTTCTCCCCCTTTGACAACAATGCTAAAGTGGAGGTACAATCATCTCTGTTTCATCATGCTGCTCCCCATGAGGAGTAGCATCCTTCAACACACCAATCAACCAAAAATTTTTCTTTCCAGTACCTGACTGATGTGGAACAATCACTTTTAGTTCACCTCCTGAAGGGGCAATACCCCTAATTCACCTCTCAAATGCACAAATGTTGTCTTTGGGAGAGGCTTGGTGAATATGTCTGCTAACTACTCCTTACTGGACACATGCTCCAGTGAAATCTCTTTATTATAAACCTTTTCCCTCAAGAAATGATACTTAAGCTCAAAATGCTTGGTTCTAGAATGTAAAACCAGATTCTTTGATATATTGATAGCACTTGTGTTATCATAGAATATACTTACCGGTTCAGATACAGGGATCTTGAAGCCTTCCAGTACATGCTTCATCCAAATTGTCTTAGTGCAGTTCATGAAAGCTACAACATACTCCACTTCCGCTGTAGACTGAGAGATACAACTCTGCTTTTTACTCATCCATGAGACCAGTCTACCACCGAGAAAGAATGCACCACCGGTTGTGCTTTTTTGGTCATCCACATTACCTGCCCAATTAGCATCTATGAACACTTTCAAATTGAAATTATTGTTGTATGGGTACCACAATCCATAGTCAACTATTCCCTTCAGATACCTAAGAATCTGCTTGACTGCAATCAAGTGAGATTCTCTTGGACTCTTTTGGAATCTTGTGGTAATGCCAACTGCATGTGCAATATCTGGTCTGCTATGCACTACATAATGCAACTTACCAATCATTGATCGGTATTCCTTCTCATCAACCAGTGCGGAATCATCCTCTCTTGTTAATTTGCAACCGGTCACCATTGGTGTACCAACCGGTTTTCTATCTTCCATGCCAAAAGTCTTCAGTACCTCTTTGACATATTTGGACTGAGTGATAAATATTCCATCTTCCATCTACTGGATCTGTAGTCCAATGAAGAACTTAATCTCCCCTATGAGTGACATCTCAAACTCTTTCTTCATCTCATCAACAAACTCATAACTCATCTTGTCATCTCCTCCAAAGATGATGTCATCAACAAAAACTTCACAGATCAGGATCTGATCTCCTTTAGACTTCAAGTAGATATTGTTTTCTTCACTTCTTCTCTCAAATCCAATCTTCACAAGATGGGAATGTAGGTGCTCATACCATGCCCTAGGTGCTTGCTTTAGACCATATAATACTTTATGTAGCCTAAATACCATGTCACTGTCTTCAGATAGGGAAAACCCATCTGGTTTCTCAATATACACCTCCTCTTCAAGTACACCATTTAGGAATGTAGATTTTACATCCATTTGATATACTTTGAACCTCTTAAAAGCTGCATATGCAAGAAGCATATGAACTCCTTCCAATTTGGCTACAGGAGCAAAGGTTTCTCCATAGTCTTCTCCTTCTTCTTGAGCATATCCTTTGCACACCAGTCTGGCTTTATTCCTAATCACTGTGCCATCCTTATTCAGCTTGTTTCCGAACACCCATTTGGTGCCAATGACATTTTTATGCTCTGGTTGGGTACCAAGGACCATGTACCATTTTTCTCTATCTGGTCAAGTTCTTCTTCCATTGCCTTGATCCAGTCTTCATCTTTATGAGCCTCTTTGAATGATTTGGGCTCAAATTCAGAGATCATACATGAGTTTTCTCTGATCTTTCTTCTTGTAAGGATTCATGTATCCTTATCACCTATGATCTTCTTAGGATCATGATTCAACTTGACATACCGAGGAATGGTCTTAACTAGTTCTTCTTTCTTTTCCTCTTCATCCTCATCTTCATCAGTATCAACATTCACCAGTTCAGGAACACTGTTACTAGTACTCAGTTGACTGACAACCGGTTCCCAGAAGATTGAAACCAGTTCATTTATAGCTTGCTCACTACTGGTTTCCTCAGTCTTCTCAGAGGATTCGTCAACTCTTACATTGATGCTTTCCATAATTCTCTGAGTCCTATTGTTGTAGCACTTGAAAGCTTTACTCTTGGTGGAATATCCTAGAAATATTCCCTCATCACATTTAGCTTCAAATTTTCCCTGATGTTCACTCCTCTTGATGTAACATTTGCTACCAAATACCTTAAAGTAGTTAACCATAGGTGTCTTACCGGTCCAATACTCATAAGGAGTTTTGTCCTTACCCTTTTTGATGAGTACCCGGTTCATAGTGTAGACTGCAGTGCTCACCGCTTCTCTCCAAAAGGTGTGAGATACCTTTCCTTGTATCAACATGGTTCTAGCTGCTTCAACCATAATCCGGTTGTTCCTCTCTACTAGGCCATTTTGCTGTGGAGTCTGGGGGGTAGACAGCTATCTCTTGATGCCAAATTCTTCACAATACTTGTTGAATTCATCGAAAGTGAATTCCCCTCCTTGATCAGTTCTGAGACACTTGATCCTTTTGCCGCTTTCCTTCTCCACTAATTCTCTGAAAGCTTTGAATTTCACAAAGGCTTTAGACTTGTCTTTCAAGAATGTGACCCACATCATTCTTGAGTAGTCATCAGTGAGAATCATGAAGTACCTATCACCCTGCACACTTCTAGTTTTCATAGGACCACATAGATCAGTATGCACAAGATCAAGCAAATTGTTAACAGTGAAGGATTTACCTTTAAAGGTTGAGGAAGACATTTTCCCCAATTGACACTCTCTACATAAGGTATTATCTAGTTTGCTCAGCATTGGCAACCCTCTAACTGCCTTGATCTTACTAGCCTTCACATTGTTATCAAAGTTCACATGGCAGAATCTCCTATGCCATATCCAACTATCATCAATCTTAGCCATAAGACATGTGATTATATTTGCATTTAGATGAAATAGGTTACCTTTAGTCTACATGCCAATGGCCACCAATTTACCATCTTTTCCTTTGATTCTGCAAACACCATTCTTGAATTGCAAAGTGAGGCCACTATCATTTAGCTGGGCAACAATTAGAAGGTTGTGTCTGAGACCATCAACATAGTATACATTGTCAGCACTACTCTTTCCATTCAAAGAGATGGATCCTCTGCCTTTGACCATGCATGGTGCATCATTGCCAAAGCGAACCACACCACCATCATACTCCTCTAAGGATAGATACTTGCTTCGAACACTAGTCATATGGTGAGAACAACCACTATCAATGATCCACTCATTGGAATCATCAAACCGGGAGACAAGAGCCTTCTTATCTACCACATCTTCCTTTACAGCACCAAACACAATGTCTTCATTCTCTTCAACTTCTGATTCCTCATCTGTGACACCTTCATCAACTGCCACAAGACAGTTTCTTCGGTTTCCTCCTTTGAATTTCTTGAACCTTTCTAGTTTATCCTTGTTGTCGCTATTAGGACAATTCATAGCAATATGTCCTATCTATTACAAGAGAAACATTTCAAAGGTAGCTTACCTTTGTATTTACCAGTTCCTTTTGAGAATTTCCTGGCAAGAAGTGCTTCAAATTCCATCAGAAACTCTTCATCATTCATTTCTCTGCTCTGATTAGGTTCCCCACTAGTGCTAGCCTCTTTTCCTTTTCTGGAAGGTATAGCAGAGGCTCTAAAAGTTGATTCTATCTTTTGAACACTGCCATCAAAACTATTCAGCTCATAGGTTGTCAACTTGGCTATGATGGAGTCCAAGGACACCTTAGACTTGTCTATTGATCTCAGCTCCTGAATAGCAGTGACCCTTATTGCATAGACCGACAATAGGGATCTCAGGACTTTACTTACCACAGTGGAATCTTCTATTTTTCCACCTGCACTCTTTATTTCTCCAACAACTATTTTGATTCTTATTCCATACTACTGAATGGTCTCTCCTTCAACCATCTGCATGTCTTCAAACTTCCCTCTAAGGCTTTCTTCCTTAGCCTATTTTACATGCTCATCACTACCATAGATATTTTCAAGAGCATCCCATACCTCTTTGGGATTTGCCTTGTCCTAAACATCAATAAACTCAATGTCAGATAGACTACTGATGAGGGCTTCCATGACTTGCCCATTTTCTTGTATCTCTCTTTTTTGGTCATTGGTGAGAGTACCGGTAGGAACAACATATACATTTTCAACATAACTCCAGTGTTGAACACCCATTCTTTTGATGAATATCTTCATCCTGTCTTTCCATATACCAAAATTTTCCCTGTTAAACTTTGGACCTTCCCTCTTCATCATTTTACTAGGATCTTTTCCTCAAGCACTTAAGCTTACAACACAAAGGACCTGGAGGTGCTCTGATACCAATTGATAACTCAATGATGAACCATGAGTACCAAACCGGTACTGAGAGGGGGGGGTGAATCAGTATAAGCACAAATACAGTCCAAAACTAGTTTGACAACAAATACCCCAAATGACTGACAAACAGGGATACCGGTAAAATAGAGTGCAACTGATAACATCCAATACAGCTCACTCAGTCATGAACCGATCACACAATAAGCTACCCTCTTAGCTCAATACTACAATATCATTATATTGTCATGCATAAACATGTAAACTTAACCATCAGATCTTCACAATAGTGACTTCAATATGTTTTATAGATAGACATAAAACATAGAACCTTCATATGCTTAACAGGTAAAACAAAACATCACAAGACAAAAGCATTTCACATGACACACATATTTTTCACTGTGTAGGGGAAAAAGCGAGACTAGGTTAACATGCCCTAATCCTACCTTTTGACACACATTACGGAATACGAAAGAGCCTAGAGGTATCACACAATTGGCTACTTCTTCTTGTGGAAGAGAGAGCCACGGGCTACCTATTAGGATTTCTATTCCTTTGTTGTAATTGAAAGATGAAATGATGCAAGTTCAATCCCTAACCCCAAAGTGCAAGTATGAACTAATAACAAGATTACAGAATTGAACTTAAATGATGGAAAGCTGTAAACATAAGGATAAGACAAGAATGAAAATGCGTACCCGGAGTTAAAATCTGATTGAAAATGTTCGGGACAGGGGCACGGGCGCCACTGTCCTGATTCTGCCCCTAAAACTGCTCTGGAAACTACTGTTTTTGCACTTTGGAAAAAGCTGTCAAAAATGCTGAAAATGCTGTCGGACCAGGGCACCCAGCGCCCCTGTCCTAGGGACCAGGGCGCCCAGTAGGGACCAGGGTGCCCAGAAGGGACTAGGGCGCCCAGCGCCCCTGTCCTGGCAGGACCAGGGTGCCCCACGCCCCTGTCCTGGTCTTTTTCTCTGAAATTTGGTGGGAAGGTCGGTCTTAGTCTACTTCTCCCGGATCTGCAACCTGCGGCGTCGTCCGAGTCCTGAAACCTGCACTTATATCTGAAAAGGTGTTTGGGTGGCTATATAGGGTTTTGCCTTAGTCAAACCCCCGCTTCGGTGATTTCCACCTCCACAAATAGCCAAGTTGTATTGTAAAATGTATTGTGTGTGCAGACCTAGTGTGTGTGCAAGGTCCTTAAATGCAAGAAAGCAAACTAGAGCAACCTAGAAAGTAAACCCTAATTGCTTGTAAATGATAATGTAAATGCTCTAAATCAAGATACAAAGTGATCTAAAGCATGAATAAAGGATATATTGAAGCTTATGCAAAGACATGAAATCATACCCAACCCTCAAGGGAGGAGTACAAGCCAATCTTCAGTCGGTAATTTCCTATTGTTCTTCAATGTCTTCCAAGCCCTAAGTGGATGAATGAATTTGATAAGTGCTTGATAGAGGAACGTTGAATGTTGTTGAAGTCTTCAAAGATCTGCTCTTTCGCTGCATATGAAGTTCCTCGAAAGCCAAAAATCGGATCCCTTCAAATGAAGAAAGAGAGCTCTTATGTATGAAACCCTAGGTCTTAATTTCAACTTTTGGCCGACCTAGAGATTGAATATCCCGCCAATTTCTTGGGGTTAAGCTTTATTTTATGATTGGATCGTGCTCCCAAAATTTCGGGAAAAATGTCCGGGACCATGTTGCACGGGCGCCATGGTCCCGACAACTTTTCACCAAATTTTTAGGGCCGTCAGATATGATGATTTTAGAGAGAATCCCAAAGTTACAGGTGATTTCGAGATGTTTTGACCCCCGAAATCAAGCCCCCAAGTTCAAAATAGGACCTAATTAGGGTTTTTGATTAAATGATGTATTGGAAGAATAAAATGAAAGGGGCACACTTTAATGAAAGGGCCCAACTTTATGATATGGGAGATGATAAAATAGGACCTTAGACCTAATTAATTTAATTAATTAAGTGCTAAAGGGGAAATGCAATGCAAAATGCAAAATGCGCCAAGGCGGGTGCTAAACTAGGTGTGAAATTGTACCACCCTAGCAAGTGCGTACAATTTATGACGCTACATTCACATGGAAACCCAACTTGGAAAAACCATGGTGGGGATGAATACCCACAAGCTGCTTTTTGAACTCTTTAGAAGTCTACTCTGTTAGGAGCCTTGTCCGGTTAAGGACATTACAATAGGTTCTGGTAGGAACTGATCCTATTAGGGATCACCCGATTAAGGGATACCCAGTTAAGGGTTAAACCTGGTAGGGTCACCTTGTTAGAGTATTTCAAAAACTCAATAGCTGAAAGGATCTCCTAAGCTCTATAGCTTCTCAGAACTCATTAGCCTCAAGTTACCCAGGTAAGGGATTTCAGTCAAGCCGATGAAGACTACTCGATTTAAGGGATTTTGAATTAAGCCAGTTAAGGCTACCCTGTTAGGGGATTTTACAGCTATTGAAGTGGTTAGAGATCAACAGGTATTACAATGATCTGTTAACAACACTCAATGCTAATGCAGATCCGTTTAGGCTCCTCTTTACCTTCTGCACATTCACTTTGTAGGTATCACTTCTCTCCTTTGGTCTGGAAAGAATTACGTATCACTTACCTTGGATACACACTCACATCTTTTGCCAACAACCTCAAAAAGAAAAACAACATCGACCTTATAGGAAACATACAAGTCAGTAGAAAAAACCCTAAACCCTAAACTTGTTAGGTTAAGCAATTCAAACGGTTTGATCCTGACCGTTGAATCATACTGCATTAAATGCAATAATCTTGAATCGATCTAGAGACATTCTCCATCGTCCATTATCCATCGATTTCATGGTGGCTGATAACACATCATGCATTATCACCGTTTGACAGACTTTGCACATTCCCGAGGTAGATAGGAATAGTCATCTTCATGCAAGATCCTTCACGCACACAGAGCTTACATGGCAACACGATCTATCCTCCATCATACTGCTAACTCATCACACAAAGATCACCGATTAAGTCACACAGACTTGAGGTACTCCAACTAGAAATCTTGAAATGGAAGCTACCTACCAATCGGTAGTCATATAATGCTTCCATGTGCCGGTTCCCATAACTATATGCCGGTTCACCTTGAACAAATATGCCGCTTCACTTTGGCATATAAACCGGTTCATACAAATGTTTGTTCCTTTCTCTCTTCACTTATCACATGTGTCAATTCACTTATCATATTGACATCAATGACAACATACAATATCCTTATGTCTTCATGTCGGTTCACATAATGCCAACATAAATCATGATTAAACAATAAATAATCAAATAAACGTTAATAAATAAATAATAAATAACCCACAATAGTAAATCAATTAATTAAATAAATCAAGCTCAATTAATCATTAACCAAGCTAATAAAAATAAATATTAATCGCATACAATCACCTCAAGGCAACCTAACATGGGGTCAAACAACAACACAAAATTCTACCATCAACTTGTGCCACAACACAAAATTGACAAGGTAGACAACTTAAGCCTAGAGTGTAAAAGGGAAACATATGCCATCTCCAACAACTTTCCATTGGGATAAAGACATGCTCAAACCTATGAGACTTGGTGGAATCGATGTCTAGTACTTGCAAACCTGCATCCACCACTAGATGCAATATAGTATATATACAATACATATACATCATAAATGATCAGGGAAGTGATACAAAATCACAACATTATATCATGCTCACAATGAGTGGTATGACATCGTCTCTAATCACGAAGATGCTAGAAGACAATCACAATCATCAAAGCATCAAATTAGTTATCAAAATCATAGAGTAGGGTTAGTGTAATCATAACGTCATCAAAATCCCATAAGTAACATAATCCATCATAAATAATGTGCACATATAAACCATCAAATATAGGTCCATCATCAGTATATTGTAAGGTGTATCAAACATCCACATAAGTCATCAAATAGAACGTGTTCACCTAAAGTATCCAACATCATCAGTATCATCTGAGATAGAAATAAAATCATAAATAATGATCAAAACATCAATCATATGTCTAAATAAGTCCATCGATGCATAAATCAAAAAGCAAGTCTAGGAGGGACACTACACATATACATGTATATGTATATGTATATACATACATACATATATATATATATATATATATATGTATATATGTATACATATATATGTATATATGTATGTATATGTACATACATACATACATACATACATACATACGTACGTACATACATACATATATATATAATATACGTATAAATAGACATAGATATAAATATATATTTGTACATATCTATGTATATATGTACACACACACATATGTATGTATGAAGATAAAATGATCAAAAGATGTTGACAAGATACAAATAATAAATCCTCTTTTGATTCAAGTATATGGTGCAATCAAGTGATCTAGATGAAGAAACACAACATTGACCCTAAAGATCTTCATGAACATTTAAAAAAGAAATGAGTAGAACAAAAAATCATGCACCATTAAGTGTACACAAAACATGTACCCATTCACAAAACAAAGAACCTAATTCTCCAAAGGCAAACACAAGTAATGCAACATAGATCAAGGCAACCTAAAATAGAAAATGAAATCTAATCTAGACTGGAAAGAAGAAAATCTAATCTAAGAACGGAAAGCTATAACTAGAAGCAAAAGTGAACTAAAGAAAAGAAAGAAAAAATAGGCAAAAAATGGACAAAATAAAATCTAACTTTAGTATGTAGACAAAATACTTGAACCAATATGGTTCAAATAATCTAAATATGCACATGACCTAGCATATTTTATAAACATATGAAAAAGTAACCAGATGCAGGTTATGGTGGAGGGCTTTACATGTTTATCTTTAAATTCTAAAGAAAATTCTTTCACTATGTTACTTTCATACTCAACTAAAACATCAAGAAAAATCAACAATTAGGGAAGTTCATTAGGTCGATAATTGATTCATATAAATTTGTTCTCCCTAAACATCTACAATTAAATTTAATAGCATTTAGAAGTTACAATAGTAAGGGAAGAGACAACTTGATTTATTCCTTATTCATGCAAAAAGTCTTGTTTACCATTCATCGATGGATCATAAGATACGATATCCTTTTTAACTTTAGGAGGCCATAGCTAGTGATGTACTATCTCACTCGCATTGGAAACATGCAAGACAATATCATATTCATCAGTAAACAATGCAAGTTGAAAATTATATTTAAATTTGAACATAGGAGCATGGAATATTTCACCTATTTGTGTGTCTTCATGTTGCATAGACCGTGCATTCTTGTGCCTTTATTTAAGAACCTTCTCATAAACAAAGGCTTATTTGATGGGTTTTTCTTCAAATACCACCTAAAAGTTTGTCCTCAAACATTCTCTATTGCAACAATATGCTCATCTTCATATGTCCTGGTTATTTGATCACCATCTTCAATGTTATCTAAAATTTCTCCACATGAACTTTATCTAATTTAGTACCTTCATATGATATGCATGCATTTGTGTTATTTCAATCAGTGAAATGTTATGAATTAGCATCATTTAACAAAGAAAACTCTATCATGTGGAATTAAATGATAATAGATTCATCATTTGGGATAGTAGGCAATCATTTACTTGAATTTTTGCCATGCTGCATATCGAGGTTCTCATCAAAGATTTATTCTTTCTGTAGATTATCTAAGTCACTTATTTCATTCTTGATCAATGAAATATTAGACCTTGATTAGTCACAATAGTCTTCTAGGGCATGCAATTTTTTTGTTGAGTTTTCTACTTTAGAATGTTGTCTATCCTCAGTGATAACAATAGTGATATTTTCTTCATGTTCTATCACTCTAACACATTGATCATTAGTTACATCATAGATAATCAATGCATCATTTCCTTCTAATGCTCTTTTAACTTTGGGTAAAATGTATTTTTCTACTATAATGCATTCTTCCGATGCATTGTCTGTATATTAAATGGTATCCTCTACACATTCTTTTGAGAAATCATCATTATACATTCCTAGTTGCTCTCATAATTCAAAATGGTATTTGACTTAATTGATCTCATCTTGAGATAATGAACATGTAAATTTGGAATGAGATGCACTATGTACCCTTCATAATAAGGCAGTATTATACCTTCTAGTCATAACCCATTAATTCTCAACCAATGCCCTGAATCTTGTGAAGGCTTTAGTTTCAACTTTTGAACAATGGATATCATCTTAGTCTACAAACACAACTAGTTAATGAACTTCCCAAAATAATATCTTTCCTTGTAAGGCTAATTTTATTCCTAACAAGAAGGTTAAACAATTCAACTCCTCATGCCTAATGGTGTTGTGAATTCTACATTTCCTTAGAGATGCAAACTTGGATAGATTCCTAGGATTTAGTTTCTCATTCAAAGCCTTATTAAGTTGAGGAATATCAATTAGAGGACTATTTTAACAATATGAACCATGAAATGGTTTCCCAATCAATTTTTTACTTAATTTTTTTTGTATTTTGATATTTTTTAATTTTTTAATTTTTCAACACAAAAGAGATCCAGGATATCTTAGATTTAGAATTTGAAATCTCATTTTAGTTAAAACTTGCTTCAAATATGATAAACCACTCCTTCTAGTGCCAATTATATTGATGAGATAGTTTACACTTTCCAACAACACAAAATAAAATGTATTGGGTATATCTTGTCCTCTCTTGAATAAGGAAATCTAATATGCTATTTGTACTTGATCAAATAAGATAACCTCAAGGTTCTAAATGTCAAGTCTTGATTGTAATTGTATAGCTCAATGAAATGATGTGATTTTCTAGTAAACACAAAGAGACTTACATATATGAATAGTTGGAACTTGAAAACAAGGTTTTTTAATGATCTAGGATTATGGCAAAACCTTAGCTAACTTTTTAGACCTGGAACCTAAAATCTAAGATCAAAATATAATATTACAATCTAACTAATTATTACCTTCCTAAACTAACTAAAATAAAATTTGAAAGATGGGGTTAAGATAAACTAATCTAAACTTATAGACAATGATAGTAATGGTTGATTTTGTAGATAGTGTGTGTAAAAAATATTCTGTTTAATCCATTTATAAGCATAAAACAAACACACATACACAATGAAACATTGTATTGAGGAAAATAAAATAAAACAATCAAAATACTCCCCAATGTCATCTCATCACTCCCTAGTCTTGAGGACTTTGCCGGTTCAATTGATGGCTCTCAGATGCATGATTTTAACAAAGTGACAACTCAAGGGATGGGAATTGATTATGCAAGTTATGATCTACAAGCTAATGAAATATCTATTTTATGCAAATTTATATTATGATTAAACTACCATGAAAGCCATTAAATGATGATAATGCTACTCTATGATGCTATGATAACTATGCTATGATTGCTAGAAATGATTGAAAATGCTGCTAGAATTCTAATAATGATAAGATGCTAAAGATCCCTCTCATAGCCAAAAGAGGGGGTATTTATAGGTTTTTTTGTGACCAAAGGTGATGTGGAAAGAATCATTAGTGCAGATTTAGTCTGGAGAAACCGATGATTGAGATTAAAGAAGTTGAGGAGATGGACACTAGTCATTCCTAAGGAGACAAGTACCAAAGAATCTCCAACCATATGCCAACAAAGGGGCAAGTGGCATGGAGATGAGAGACATGTGGCATCAGTGCCACATGTCTCTAAGAGAGGGTAGACACTCAAAATATGGCTAGGATAAGAGGTTGGAGGGGATAGGATTTGTTAAACCCTTAGTTGGATTGGGTGGGTTAGGTTAGCATGTGGTTAGGCTAGGTGGTTAGGAGTAGGAGCCATGTGCTCAAATTTGAATTTTAAATTTAAATTTAATGAGGGAGAATTAAATACATAAACTAATTAATTTTCATATTTAATTGAGAAAATAGAAGAAGATGATTAAAGTGGGAAGAATGGGAATTAATGAACCATAAAAAAAAATTATTGAATTTCTTTATATAGTAGAGGAATAAAGATCATCAATTAAATACTTTCATATTTAATTAATTCAATTTTCTAGACCAATTTTTAGTGTATACAAATAGATAGATTTATCATAAACTAATTCTTTCTTAACCAGAGATAACTTCACAGTGTTGAAAATGTGAAGTTGATGATATGATAGTATGGTTGTCATTAATGTCAACGTACTGCTTTTGTGATTCAGTGAGTGGATTGTGCTCTACATTTTTGATATGTTGTAGATGTGTTCAGGATGTCTTGGTATGTCATTAGATATTTCCTTGAGATGTTATTCTTATGTTTTGGTGGTCCAAAAGTTGTACTCTGGAAGTCTGTTTAGTGATAATGATATTTTCTGGCAAAGTTTGCAGAGCTTCGCGTTTCTCTGCATTTCTGATTTTGTTGATGAGATTTAAGATTTATGTTATTCATGTACATTCATCATTGATATTCCAATTTGGAATGTGATGATGAGCTTCAGAGTCATGGTTGCCGATATATTCATTCCAGGTCCAGTTGGTATTGAATGATTTTGTTTTTTCTCCGACATTTGTGGCATTTGGATAACATGTTTGTTTTGATTGATGATGTGTTGTAGTGTGGTCCACTTCTCATTCCTTTCTACTATGGGAATGTTTACTGTAGACTTATTTCAAATTATGTTTCGGTGAATTTTTCTTTTGGCCAACTTGGAGAGATTCTTAATTCAAGAGATCAGTATAAATTGAGGATGATTGTAATATGAAAATATGAATGGAAGAAAGTAGATTGAAAAGGAAGATCTATTTTATGTGAATGTGTGTGAGGTTGTGAAGAGTTGAGGTTGAGACGTGAGATTGTGTTTTGTTGTTGTTTGGTATCGGAGGTAGTGAGCCAAAGGTTTCTTCTAGCATTGCAACATTGTGGGAGTTGTGCTTCAGTGATGGATTCCTTCTTTTTCCTTCTTCTTCTTCTTCTAGGAAGTGAGCCCTTATTTTTCTGACAGTTGTAGCCAAGCAGTGAGCCCACCTACAAGGATCATTCTAGCAATGTGACACCCTTTGTAAAAATTACCTTAATCAATGTCACCCTTACAAGTGTTTCATAATTGAAAATTAGCATTCTTCGTGGATTTTTGCCTCCTTGGGTTTTCCATGTATATCTGGTGTTCTTGTGTATGTTTTATGAGTGTGCTCTTTCATGCTTATATTTTTTTATGGTTATGTTATTTGAATTTTATTTACTGGCTTTGTTTATGTGTATTAAGTAAAATATTTTAATTGGTACAACTAATTCCTCCCTCCCCTCTCAGTTGTCCAAGATATTCAACAATTGGTATCAGAGCTTTGGTTCCTAGAAAGTGAGTCTAACTGATTAAGGAAGATCTGATGACACATAAATTGACAATTCCTACCTTTGAAGGATCCAACTATAGCTTCTAGAGATTGAAGAGGAGAGGATATTTGATTTCTCTGAGTTACAAGACTTGTAAATTTGTGGAGACCAAGTATGTGCAACTGGCAAATGGACCTACTACACTAGATGAGATTGAAGCCTATGAATAAAATTAGCGAGGAAGGTAAGCTATATTTAGTACTTTGTCTAAAACTGAATTGGTGAAATTTGTTACATTGGATACTGCTTATAAAGTCTAAGAAAGATTGAAGAATATCTATGAAGGAAATGATAGAGTTAGCTAGCTAAGATGCAAATTGCTAAAGGCAAATATGAGAACTTGAGAATGGAAGAAGGTGAAGACATAACAAGCTATTTTCAAAAGGTTGGTAGTATAGTAAATGATATCAGAGATCTTGGTGGCACTTTGGATGACAAGGATGTGATAGAAAATATTATAAGGATTTTCGGAATGTTATAGTGATAAGATTTCAGCTATTGAGGAAACCTATGATCTGTCAAAAATTCACCAAAGAACAATTTGTTACTACTTATCAAACTGCCATTAGTTTTTTATATTCAATGTCATACTATATTCTAGTCGGTTAGTATTATCGAATCATGCAGTCGGTACACATAGAGAAGTTGGTATGAACAATCTAGTCGGTTACAAAAGAAAGCAATCACAGAACGCAGTATTCACCAAGCTGTTTACTGAGTATTGTTTCATGGCTACCGAGCAGTAAACTTAAATCCCCAAGTTGATATTCACCGAGTGAAACTTTTTACCAGATACATTGAACCTGGACATGCACATGAAAACGTGTTACAAGATCGAGGCACATCTAACCGTTATTACATTGGAAATTGCACTAGAAGATTGTGTATGATTGCAAGGTCAATCTAACCAATGAAATATTTTGTTTAGTTATTCATTCGAGGAATCTTTTTTGTAAGATCGAAGCAATGAATTAGATCACCATTGTAAGAGATCTATTTATACAACATGGGAAGAGAGAAGTGAATGTATATGTGTGTATGTATGAAGGAAGACTGTTATAGAGACACAGAGAGGTCACTGAGAAGGTTATCAGTGAATAGTCAAAGAACAGAGTAAACAGAAGGGTTTATCGAGTTACTTTATGAGTTACCGAGGTATGCTATAAGCAAGGTAATCTTATTCTGAGCACATAGAATCTACTATAGCATTTCAGATGTAAAGTTGCAGATATTTGTAAAGTCTTATTGTAATATTTTGAAGTTGTAAGAGAAACCTTTAACAGGGTAAAAGACTCTAACCAAGTCTATAAATTGTAAATCCTCTAACCAGGTGCAACATTTATATAGTGTTGTAAAATCCTTTAGCAAGGTAGATCTAACAGATCTTGTTACTCCTAACAGGGTAAGCTATCAGAAATAGCTAAATGTAGCTCTAACCGAGCAATCTTTATTATTGCAGTACTGAAGTTGTGAGTGCCATCCCCACCGCAGTTTTTCTCTCTAACCAAGAGTTTCTGCATGACCAAAATATATGTGTTATGGAGTGAATCATGTATGATTGTCATCTATTTGTTTTAAATTTATTTTATGTTACTGCACTATTCTGTTTATGCATAACATTAAGGTTATTATTGAAGAAAAGTTTTGGAGTACTGATTCACCCCTCCCCTCTCAGTACATTAGCTTTCCATAGTGGGCCTAACAATTGGTATTAGAGCTTGAATCTTGGAAAAGGGTTTAACTACCTAAAGAGAAAGATCTTATCAATGGAAGGCTACAAACAATCTTGGAGGATTGTGTATCTACAAGAGGAGCTGGATAATGCAAATCAAGTGATTGCAGACATGCAAAGGAAAATGAAAAAATCTCTGAAAGTGAGGAGAAAATTATCTGATGACTTGCAGGATTCTGAAGAGTAAGTGGAACAAATTGAGACATCATCTAAGAACAGGATATATCCGGAATGTTGAAAGAAAAGAACAAAGCATTGGCTAATCAACTAAAAGCAATGAAAAGGGAACATGAACATTTCAGTACACAGATGACTAAAAATCTAGATGCATTAAGGATAGCTGAGGACAAAGCAAGAGATCTACAAAGAGAGAAACATCAACTTGAAGCTCTAGTATCTGATAAGAATGATGAAATCATAAGGCTAACTAGTATTCAACAAAATATGATAGATCAACTAGGTTATGCACATCATGAAGCAATTCTAAAGAATGATGAAAATCAATCATTGAAACTTGAAGTATCAAGGTTGACTGGTGAACTTGAAATAGAAAAGAAATCCAAGGAAACACTGAAGAAGAGTTATGAAGCATCAAAGATGTTGGATGAGCAACTGAACATAAGACGACCCTACAAAGAAGGAGGACTCAATTAAAAAGGAAAAGAATCAATTGAGAAAGGAATTCATACTACCGAGAGAGGAGAATCATCAAAACAAGCTGGAAATAGGAATAACATCAAAAGGAAGAAGCCTATTTGCTACTACTATGGAAATCAAGGTCATACTGCCAACATATGCCAGATCAGAAAAGGTAAGCAACCAAATATCACTAAGTCCAATGGATATTGTTACAATTGTAATAAATATGGTCACACATCTAATCAATTTAGGAAAAAGTCTATTAACAACTATCAGAAGGCAAAATTCAAAGGGTTTTGTAGAAACTGCAATAGATATGGACATAGTACCGAGAAGTGCTGGTCTAAGAAAAAGGACTACATGCAGTATCCACACCGAGAAAACACTAGAGGTTACCGAACTCACACAGATCCTTACCGACAATATGCAGCAGTACCATGGGATTACAATACAAGGATATGGTGCGAATGTTGTGGAAGATATGGACATATTAGTACCAACTATTTTATAAGGTTTGGAATGAACAACCGAAGATCATGGAGAAATCTTGGTATGGCATGTTTTCATTGTCACAAAGTTGGACATTTAGCTGGAGATTGCAGAGATCAACCTAGAAGAGACACTGAAGAGATAAAAGAAAAATTCAAGATGATTTGGAAAAAGAAGGAAATTATGTTAGATGAAGAAAGCACCTTACCTACCAAGTTAGGTGCACCTATTTCAAATTAGTCAAGAAAAGGTATGAAGGGACATCATTCTCTAAAGGTTAAATCATAACAGTTCCTATTCTATTATGTACAAAATTCAAAATCTGCATAATGAAGATGCAATTAGTCAATTTGAAATTCTATTAAAAATACGTTATAGGAAACTTGTCAAGTCGGTGTATATAGGAAACCTGTCAAGTCGATTAATAAAGGAAATTTGGTTACTCGGTTAAAATGAAAAAAAAAGAAGTTAATCAGTAAAAGGTGAACCGAGTGCATTTAATGTTTTGACCTAACTTGCACAGAGCCTGATAAGGTATTGTTGAGTACTTACAAGCATTTTTGCAGTCATTTTCATTCACCAAGTTTTCAAGAAGTAGAGCAGAGCGAATCAAGGCAATCAAACTTCATTCAGAGCGAATTTCAAGGTATTTACATCAAATCTATTCACACTGTTAAGCTGGTTTCCGATCTAGTCAAATTGCTATTATCTACCGAGTGTGAAGCGTCAGTCATTTGTAAACCCTAAGGATAATTTGCTAAATTTTACCCGAAACCTTCAATGGCACCCAAGATCCAAGATCCAGTAGTTGTCAAAATAGAGAAGAAGGGAATGAAAGTAGATTTATGTGAAGTGCTACTGAAGAACTTGTTTGAGAACCTGAACACAATAAGGAAGCCGAAGAAGAACAACTCGGCAAATACACTAAAGTTTGGTTCACTTCTTGTATGCATGTTTTTCTACTTTGAGAAGTTCTTTCCCTCAGTCAGTAAAGTAGTATGGGAGCTACACCAACCTATCACCCATCAAATCATTGACTTTATCAAGAAACTGGGAGATAACTTTAATGATATCATGGATGACTATTTCTCCAAATTTCAAGAGAAGATGCACAACAGGTACAGGATTCCACCACAGCTAGTAGAAAAATATAAGGATAATATATGTTTTGAGGTAGACACTAATTATTGTTATGTGAATGTTGTTGAACCAAGAACTCAATATTTGCCACCAATAGGTTATGAGATTGATTATGATATAACACAACAACAAATTGATGCCCATCTATCATTGCCAAGGCATACTACCAAGTTGAGGTATGGAACCTATGAAGAGGTGAAGGAAAAAGTAAAAATGAGCATTGTAGTACCTAAGGCTACAAAAAAAGCTACAAAAATGATAAAGGTTTTATCTGAGAAATTTGGAGAAGAATCCTCCTCTACACCTGTCAAAGGCAATCTTGCCATTACTGAAGAGGAATCAGAAGCTCAAGAGGCAGCAATAACATTAAGTACAGAGTTGCCTAAGGGTAAAGTTTTGGAAAGAAAGAAACAGGACATTTCAAAGGCCCTACCGACTCCACCAACAAAGAGACCCAACACTAGAGCATCAATTGCATCACCAAGTAAGAAACAAAAGAGTGTTACTGCACCCAAGGTAACCAAGACCTATAAGAAATCTACTCGGAGACTCATTTTGGCAAAAGAGTCAAGTGATATAGAATCTGATGATGCGAACAAATTTCAGATTGTAAAAAGCAAAAAGGTAAATATTCATAGTGTTGAAAAATTTTGTGCCAATCTTAAAGAATATGGTGGATTTGTAGGATTTACATATGTTAAGTATGAGACTAGGAATAATGATGAGAAGCAACAAATTGAAGAAGTTGTCATCTGTACACTTCTAAAGTTTCAGCTAGCTCCATTAGAACTAGTAAAGTCACTTTCGAGTGAATTATACTTATATATTGATAACAGATGGAAATATGCAATGGACTCAGAGAGACAAATAAGAGAAAGAAGTCTAGTCCATCTATTCCCTGATATGTCTGTAGCAGAAATCAAGGAGCATTTGACCCCATACAATTCTAAATTTCTTGTCAAACAAAGAGCCTTAAAATTGATGAATGGGCTATACATAGATGTGGAAAATGAGACAAAAGCCAAGTGACAGGAGATCTTCAAACAAAAGGATGTCGGTGAACAATCTCAAATTGAAATTGTTGATGTCACCAAGTAGGATCCAAATGTCACCGAGCAAGGTCTAGACTTGGCTGACACTATTCAAATTGATGAAGATGTAATGGATGAAGTAGCACCGGAGTAGGAAATGATTGAAGGCACTACCTATGCAAAACTTGTATCTAGTGAATCCGTTTTAGAACAAGTTCAGCCTTATCCGCTAGTGAAACCACCTATCTCAACTGAAGCTCCTAAGGACACAGAGCAAGGCACCAAAGGTAACAAATCTGAAGTAGCAGAAGATACAACCAAAGATTAGACGTCTCAAGCACCATCAAGCACTACAAATGTTACAGCTGAGACCCCTTGCACCGAGACACCCAAGGACACTACAACGGCTATAGGAACGGACCAAAGTGTTGCATCTACCGAGAAACCTACTGAGGGTCAACAAGCCTCACAAGCACTTGTCTTAGTGCAACTGACCAAAGGAAAAGAGAGGAAGGTGAGAAAGCATAGTTTCAAATTTGATTTGACTAAACTGATAGTGTTGCCCAATGTAGACATCTCCAAATTGAAAGGGCAAGCACTCACTGAATTCGGTGAACTATGCAAAGTAAAGGCCAAACAAGAGAAGCAATTGGCCATAAAGAAGAAGAATAAAGTACTTTAGAAGGTTAAGACACTACTAACATAAATGCTACCTTTAGCTACAGTATCAACCGATGCAGCCATCCATATTCATTGGATGAACTCCTAAATCAGATTGAGACATCTGGAGTAGATGCATCCAAATACTTGAGAAAACTAAAAGACAAGGAGCTAACTGCTAAAATGATAGAGGAAGTATAGAAATCCATTGTTGTTGGCAAGGTAAAACTTGTCAAATTCATTGCTGAGTTGTCCCCTCAACTCAAGCATATTCTTTATTTATTTCAGAAACTGTGTACATTTTCCTTATTCATTAAAGATTTCAAGAATAAAACTGATGCAATTGAGAAAGAGATCATCGATCTCTCAACTAAGTTGACCACCGAGCCTAATTCAATTCAGAATTTTTATATAAAGCTTCAATAGCTCATGGCTCAACAGTTAGAACTCAGGAATGAAGAGCATAAAATCAGGATGGACATAATGACCCTTCAGACATTATTCCTTCCTCATCTCTCATCAGTATAGGAACAGATCCACAGAGCTACATGCCTATCAACTACACAAGAGGGAAGCACTCTTGATGGCTTAATATCACTATTAGCTAATATTCAAGCACAAAATTCATTAATAGAAAGTGTAAAGGATTCACTCTCAGTTGCCCTCACTAATGCCCGGACCAAGTATAAGTCTATTTTTGATCAGTTACCACCTCCGGATGGAAATTAAGTTTTTGATGTTTGTCAAAAAGGGGGAGTAATATTCTAATACTACATAGAGGAAGTAATACCTAACAAAGGGGGAGTAATACTATATTTGGAGAGTGATACAGTTTTGGTAACACAGTTTTGAGTATTGTATACAAGGGGAGTATATCTACATATACTATTTCATTGACTATTGTACATATTGTCAAGTGTAGTCATTTTGCAAGTATATAGTTTTTGAGTTATGACTTTGAAAGTAGTTTTTGTCAAACATCTCAACTAATGTCAAAAGGGGAGATTGTTACTACTTATCAAATTGCCATTAGTTTTTTATATTCAAAGTCATACTATATTCTAGTCGGTTAGTATTATCGAATCATGCAGTCGGTACACACAGAGAAGTTGGTATGAACAGTCTAGTCGGTTATAGAAGAAAGCAGTCACAGAACGTAGTATTCACCGAGCTATTTACTAAGTATTGTTTCATGGCTACTGAGCAGTAAAGTTAAATCACCGAGTTGATATTCACCGAGTGAAACATTTTACTAGATACATTGAACTTGGACATGCACATGAAAATGTGTTACAATATTGAGGCACATCTAACCGTTATTACATTGGAAATTGCACTAGAAGATTGTGTATGATTGCAAGGTCAATCTAACCAGTGAAATATTTTGTTTAGTTATTCATTTGAGGAATCTTTTTTGTAAGATCGAAGCAATGATTTAGATCACTGTTGTAAGAGATCTATTTATACAACATGGGAAGAGAGAAGTGAATGTATATGTGTGTATGTATGAAGGAAGACTATTACAGAGACACAAAGAGGTCACTGAGAAGGTTATTAGTGAACAGTCAAAGAACAGAGTAAACAGAATGGTTTACCGAGTTACTTTATGAGTTACTGAGGTATGCTATAAGCAAGGTCATCTTATTCTGAGCACATAGAATTTTCTATAGCATTTCAGATGTAAAGTTGCAAATATTTGTAAAGTCTTATTGTAATATTTTGAAGTTGTAAGAGAAACCTTTAACAAGGTAAAAGACTCTAACCAAGTCTATAAATTGTAAATTCTCTATCCAGGTGCAACATTTATATAGTGTTGTAAAATCCTTTAGCAAGGTAGATCTAATAGATCTTGTTACTCCTAACAGGGTAAGCTATCAGAAATAGCTAAATGTAGCTCTAATCGAGCAATCTTTATTATTGCAGTAGTAAAGTTGTGGGTGCCATCCCCACCGCAGTTTTTCTCTCTAACCAAGAGTTTCTGCGTGACCAAAATATATGTGTTATGGAGTGAATCATGTATGATTGTTATCTGTTTGTTTTAACTTTATTTTATGTTACTGCACTATTTTGTTTATGCATAACAATAAGGTTATTATTGAAGAAAAGTTTTGGAGTACTGATCCACCCCTCCCCTCTCAGTACATTAGCTTTCCATAGTGGGCCTAACACAATTGTATGGCACCTTAACTACATTCAATATGAGTAAATTTGGTATAGAAAAATAAAAAATTGAGACAACATTAAAAGCATCAAAGTTTATGGATGAAGATTTAGAAGATGAGAGCCTAGATGAAATGGAAGTGAACATTGTGAAAAGATGAAGAGAGGAACCAACAAGTAAAAAGGTATGTTACCTCTTAAATGTTTTTAAGTGTGGAAAAATTGGTCATTATGAATTTAGATGTCTAGAGAGAGGATCAAAACAAATTTCAAGGAAAGCAAAGGAAATATCAATAAGAAATCCTATTATGTTTGAGATGATGTTGGTATTTCAGATGATGAGTCAAATTATAAAGATGGTGACTATTTATTCTTGGTTGAAAAAGATGGACCTAAACCTAATAATAATTCTAAGATTATAAAAACTGTTTCTTCAACATTACATGTTAGAAGAGATGGAAATGAATGGTTGATTTATAGTGGATGTTCAAATCATATGACTAGTGACAAAATTAAGTTTGTCAAACTTGAAAAGTATGATGGTGGTTCTATTCGATTTGGAGATAATTAGATTGCTCAAATTGTTGGAATGGGTTATATTACTTTTGATGGAAATAATAACACTAACAATGTTTACTATGTGAGAGGATTACATCATAATCTCTTTAGTGTTGGGAAGATGTATGAAAATGGTTACAATGTTATTTTTCAGGATGGTGGTTGTGAGATCTAGAAGAGATCCAAAACTATTATTGTTGCAGGGAAAAGAACAAATGGAAATATGGATCAATTGGAAGCTGCTACTCAACATTGCCTATTATCTCAAATCAATGAAAGTTGGTGATGGCACTAGAGGATGTGTCACATAAACTTTGATAATTTGGTAAAATTTAGTATGATAAGAGTTGTGAGAGATTTACCAAGGCTAAATTAACTAGATAACGGTATTTGCAAAGAATATCAAGTGGGAAAGAAGACAAAAGAAACATTTAGAGGAAAGGAACAACCCTCTATTGGATTATTGGATTTGGTACACACAGACCTATGCAGCCTGACCAGAATATGGAGTTTACAAGGTGAGAGGTATTTCATGCTCTTAATTAATGATCATTCTAGACTGACTTGGGTTGCATTTCTAAGATAAAAATCAGAGGCATTAGAGAAATTTAAGATATTCAAAGATAGAATTGAGAATGAAGTTAATAGAAGGATTAAATGCTTGAGATTTGATAGAGGAGGTGAGTTTGTTTCTGATGAATTTGGTACTTTCTATGAGAAATATGGAATTAGAAGGCATTTATCTACTCCTAGGACACCTCGGCAGAGTAGCATAGTGGAAAGAATGAACAAGACTATTCGAGAGGCGGTAAGAACTATGATAAAAGAAGCAAATCTACTAGAAATTTACTAGAGAGAAGCAATACATGTTGTAATGCTCGCCAAGACTAAAATAGAGAAACTAACGAAATAACTTGGAAACTTAGAGATATTTTTTGTTTTTAAAGGTTACAATGCACACAAAAAGCTTATATTAAATACATACATTAAATTATTATGATTATAAAATCTTGGGCACAAGTAAAATTAACTTATAACATTTAAATTTCCATTCCATATGGTAACTTACTGACATCACTTAATTGCAATATAAGTAAACACATGTACAACATTAATTAACATTGAAATATGATTTTCTCCTACTTAAACCAATGTTCATTAGATTTTCTATAACATAGGAAAATAACCATTTAACTCATTGATTACTTAATCATAGATTATAACATATCTAACAACTTTAACATATTAAGTTTATTTTAATACCCCAATATCAAATGTTCCTATGTTAATAATCCTAAGATGCAAGATAAATCATACATTCCTAAAATATAGCTGATACCATTTTTATATAGAAGAAATCACTAAATCATCACTTCATTTCTTAAAGCATCTCATACAAAGTTACATATTACAATTATAAATCATCCTTTACAATGAAATATCATGATCCACCAATTACATGAATAAGTCCAAGTTACATATTACTATGATATTTCCTAAACATATGGAATACATAATGTACTCAGGGTTAAAATCATCATAATTAATTAGATTATAAGAGTGAATCACAAACTCTAATCTAATTAGAATTAATCCTAAGAAAAAATTGAATAATGCAAAACCAATTGAATAATGAACAAATGAATTTAATTAAAACTCCCTCAATCAATTTGACAAAGCTTCTATTGCTCTTCTCCTTAGTTGTTGTAGAATTGGCTCTCAGGTATTGCATTGTTTTCCTGCATAGATTAGACAACTATTTCAAAGACTATGATTCTATGACTCTATCTTGAATTGAGAAAATGATGTTTAATTTATAGATTTTCAACACAAAGGGGGTGAGGATTTGAACTCAAGTGTTGATTGATGGATAACTAAAATTGATTGACCTGTTAACTCAATTGATTGATTTGTTAACAAAATTGATTGACTTGTTAACAAGATTGATTCGAGAGTGAACTCAATTGATTAACCAGTAGACTGAATAGACTAGGGAGATGACTGAATTGACTGATTAGAAGACTGAATTGATGGATTAGAAGACTGAAATGATTTATTAGTCATAACAAGCTAATTTTGAGTTAAAAAAGGATGATTGATGAGTTAACTAAGTTAACTTATTAGACATCTGATTTGATCAACTAGTTCTGATTTTATCATGTGTTGTAGGATTTTGAAATTGAATTTGATTGTCATTTTCAATTTGGATTTGAATTTGGTCATTCGAATGCTGAAATGCACATGAAATTAATTGAAATTCAGATTTGGTGAAATATGAATTTGGAAATGCCAAATTAGATGAAATGATATGAAATTCAAATTTGGGAGAAAAATGAAATGAAATTAGATGAAATTAATTAGAATTAAGTGGAATTATAATGGGGGATTTGGAGGAATTTAAATAATTTAAAATGAAACTATTTAAACTTAGGAGATTGAATTAATTAAATAATAAAGATTATTTAACTAAGGAATAAATTATAATTAATTAAATAATTGATATTTAATTAATAATTGAGATAGGGTTAGTTGATTAAATGATGAAATGATAGAAATTTGATAGTTAGGAGTGTTAAATAGCGATGATTAGAAGAAATAGTTAGTTTAATCAAATAATTAAAGAATTACTTAATTAAATAGATGAATAATTAGTGTAGAATTAATGACACATTTTTAGGTGTCTACATTTGCCCCTCTTCTGAGGGGGCATATTTATACCCTAAGTGTCACCAAGGCATACTAGGATAGTTTTCTTTTCATTCTGACATTGTGTCAAAGAAAATGAAAAGAAAACTGCCCTAGTATGCCCCGGTGACACTTAGGGTATAAATATGCCCCCTCGAAAAAAGTGGTCAAAAAATTGTGGAATGAAGACCATTTTTTTGGAAATGTGCTAGATTGATAATATTAAATTTAATATGGTTTCAACCTCGTTTGATATATCTACAACTGCGTTGAAGTTGGAGGGTTCCATGGGCGTTAGGGTGACAAAAAACCCTTCTTTGAGCTATAAATTGAAAATTGGTATTGATTTGAGCTCATTTGCACTATTTTGCTTTGTAAGAAGTCCTTAAAGATATTAGTGCTTTCGGCGTCCTTGGAGCGAAATGGCGGGTCACAGAGCGATGTTGCATTTATCCGAGCGAGTGCGGTCTTATTAGAGACCTCCTGACACTGATGGCATAGTGAGTTGTCATGAGTTTTTGCTTGTTTGTATCTATTTTTTCAAAAATATTATGGTATGTCATCTTTCATGAATTTCGCAATTGACTGTCAATTTTGCCGCAATTGATATAATTGTCTCGTAATTGATGTTAATGCACCGCAATTAATATTTTATGTCGCACTTGCTACTCTTGATTCACATTTTCTCAAATCACTTCGTAGTTGTTAACTTTGTTTCGCAATTGAAAATTTTGCTTCGCATTTGCTCATATTAATTCGCATTTGCTAATCATTTTTATGTTTTCCAAATACAGGCACATTATCGAGTACTTCTTGCTAGATAGACAAGGCCGGATGGTATTGATCAACGTCATGAGTTGGATGCAGAGGATACTGATTTGTTACGATAGGTTGGCTTGTATCACATAGCGCATTTTCCTGAGCTTATGGCCAACAGGGTCATGATTACTACTTTGATTGAGCGGTGGCATTCAGAGACATGTTCTTTTCATCTACCGATAAGTGAGGCATCCATCACACTTGAGGATGTGTGGCGTATCTTAAAAAATTTGATATTTGGTACACAAGTTACTTTTGATCATCATGATGGTGTATCTGCTTTGTGTACATTGTTTGAGTGTGAGGAGTAGTATCTTCATATTTGTGATCATTATGAGATTTGCTGGGATAGTTTTGACTATGATGATCTCATAGTTGTTCTTGCTTGCACTATTGCTGGATTATTGATCATTGATAGATGTACCCATGGTTTCCCTATTGGATGGGGTCGAGTAATGCATGATATGATTATTGATAGATAGGTGTTTGCTTGGGGTCCTTGTCTTCTTGCCAATTTATATCATCAGATGCATGGGATTGTTTACTTGCAACATAAATTAATTGGATGTGGCATTACTTTTCTCCAGACATGGGCTTGGGAGCACATGGCTATCTTTCATCCTACGTTACATATTGATTTAGAGCTAGATCAGTTGTATGCTTATAGGTACATTATTGGTGTGAGACATAGGGAATTGGGTAACACCTTGTATTGGCATCATCAGATTGATATCTTACAGTATTTCTCATGGAGACCTTATCTTACATGTCCCAGTTGGGTTGATGATGGCCATCATCTTCCTTTTTGTAGACAACAAAGATATCTTATTGGTCAAAATGTGGGTGGTCACAAGGTTATTGATATGAATTATCCTAGTCGTGTACTCCGACAGTTCAGGGAGATATAGGGTATTCCGGATGTGACAACTTATTTTTCTCACACTACTCGAGAGGTTGGTGATTAGGGTGCTTGCGTGCAACCTCATGTTTTTATTGTTGAGTTTGATACTCTTGCTCTTGTTCAGTGGGGATGGTGAGTTGGTGTAGCAGATCCAGGGTCCACAACATAGTAGAGTGTATAGTGGATACAACACAGGCCTATACTTTTGACAAATCCAATAGTTTTGATTGTTGCTTAGCAGATTAGACATGGCAAAGGTCTTCGGGGGAGAGGTAAAGGTGGAGGGAGAGATGGGGGAGTTAGAGATGGAGGTGCGAGAGGTGGAGGTGGGAGAGGGATAGATCTAATAGCAGCGGTTGTAGAGCAGGTAGATAGTGGAGAGGAGGATGTGGATATTAGTGGAGAGACTACATGAGTGGTTCTAATAGGAGTGATAGTGAGGATGATGAGTCAGCATTAGGCTCATCGAGTAGCAATGGGGATGAGGATGGGAATAGTGGACATGATTTTGAGATTCCCCAGGTTATGGAGTCAGGAGGTGCAGAGAGAGGAGATGAGAAGGGATTGAGAGATCAGGTTAGGCATTTAGAGGACTTGGTTGCTACTTTGCGGTAATGACAGATGGAGGATAGAGATCAGTATCAGTGGGCGATGGAGGAGTTGACTGCAGAGAGGATCGGATAGCCACTAAGAGAGATCGACTATAGAGGGAGAGGGATGAGGCAAGTAGGAGAGCTCAGATCACCATGAATGCATATGATCAATTATTTGGGCCGGTGACAAAGGCACGGAGCCAGGCATATAGATATTTTATTGATACACAAGACCCTATTTACTATAGGAAGGCTTATGAGAGAGCCATTCGTAAGGGTCAGAGGGAGTCTAGTTTTAGGGCTTTCATGGGGAGAAGATTTAGTAAACCTACCTCTTGACAAACTAGCAGTGGAGGAGTGATGGGTCCACTTAGGGTGCCATCAGGACAGACTGGAGCTAGGCAAGATGCACCTACTGATAGAGGAAGCATAGGTTGAGAGATTTGATATTAATGTTGATGTTATAGATACAATTTATTTTGACACACTTCTATATGATATATGATATATGATATATGATATGCATTCTTGATGAGCTATTTGATGATGAAATTCATGGTCTAATGTATCTTTGTTGTTTTTATGCTTATGTCATAATGATTGCAATGTGAATGTGATATCATGTAGTGATGTCATGTACCTTTATCTTGTTATGTATAATGGTTGATGAAATTCTTATTATAATGCAATGGACTAATATTATGAAGTGATGTATATGAAAATGTAATGTGATGATGTTATTTTTTTGTTGTGTCAAAATAGGTGTTCAAAATCATGAATTTGGAAGAATTGTTAATTGTTAGACATAGAATAGATATGAAATGATAAATCAAATGAGTCAACCTTTGTTTATTCTAGAAATAGATATGATAGAAATGATTTGATAAAATTTTGATGAGAAAGTCTTCATTGCTTTATTTGTAGTGCAATGCATTATCATCATTGAGCCTTATTATTTAACAATGGAGCTTATTACACCAGGGTATGAGGAACCAAGATGTATAGATATCTCATTGAAAAGAAACAAACATGTAGAAGACAAGAAACAAACCCTCCATTCTGGGAATTATGCTAGGGATTGAGGTATGTGTGGCATTCACAAGATGAATGCTCCTATCACAGACACCCACTAAAGCAACTGTCTGAGAACTTCATTGGTTCAAACTACAAACAACAAACAAATAAAAGGATCATTCCCATCATGGCTCCTCTAGTCACTTTTTGGACATCCTTGACTAGCTAAAAGAAATTATCTTTGCCAATTTGAGAAAAAGAGTTAGCCAAAATAGACAAAACTCAGTAGTTGGACTGACTGTGCCTTTGCTTTGATATGTTTGATGTGATTTTGATAATGTCTGGTTTCAGAAGTTTTGGACCCCGTTTAAGACTGACCTATCTAGTTTTGAGTGTACCGATTCTATTTAAGACAAGATAATGATCACATTGATATAGATAGTTGATACGATTGATAAGACTTGTTCAGTTTGATTGCAGATGTTTGGTTTAAGATAGTTATATCCTTTGTGAACTTCATGCAAAGTGTTTGTTGGATAGCTGCTAGGATATTTGTCATGCGAGACATGTTATTGCAAGTTTTCAATTGATTTTTTCAATGTTTTTTTATTTTGTGGATTGATATTTTGATTTTTTTTTGTGTTTTACCCCCTTTCTGGCAATTGCGGTGGATTTTGATAACAATTGCAATGGATTTTAATAGCAATTGCGGATAAATATTCTCAATTGCATGGGATTTTAACATCAATTGTAGATTAATATTAGCAATTGCAGATTTTAATTTTTTAGGCTTGATTTTTCAATGTTTTTTATATTTTTGATGTTTTTGATTTTTTGATATTTTTGATGTTTTTTTATTTTTTGATATTTTTGATGTTTTTTGGATTTTTTGATACTTTTGATTTTTTTTGGATTTTTGAAATTTTTGATGTTTTTTGGATTTTTGAAATTTTCAATGTTTTTTGGTATTGATGAAACATGACCTGCCATTGATTGATAAAGATAAGACTAACTTGGACAAAATCCAGTAGTCATATTGATCTATGTCATTGTTTTGATTTGTGTGATAATTGATAGGAATGTCTGGGTTCAAAGAGTGAGTACCTCATATAAGACCGAACTGTCTAGTTTCGAGTGTACCCTTCCTTGTATAAGGCATGTTGATGTTTGATATAATTTGATCGGTAGATTGATTAACAAGACATGTGATCAGTTTTATTATATACTTTGAGAGTTTGTCTATTGTTGATTTGATTTGATGGATGACCCATGCTTTCTTGCTTTGATTTTTGATTTTTTTTTCTGGACATTTTCTGATTTTTAGATTTTTTCATGACATTTTATGACTTTTTCATTACATTTTATGATTTTTAAGATTTTTTTAAGGAGTTTATCTGATTTTTAGGATTTTCCTAGTTATGCCCCAAAGTGTGCAGACCTATGCATATGGAGATAATGAATTTTTGATATGAGTTATGCTAATGCAAGATGCATGACAAAAATGCACATCCTATTAGAACATGGATGAGTGTGTGTGTCTTTCATTCTGAAATGCACTAATTGAATTGAAGGTAGGAAATGTTTCAGAGATAGGAGTTCAATCTATTCTAAAAAAAACCTTAGACCATCCAACCTAACACACTATGTAACCAAGATTTATGAGTGGAGGCACGGAAAAATTCTCCACCAATTCTTGAAAATTTGATCTTCCTTTACTCATTTGTGTACAATTGAATTTATTTTGACTCTTATAACCATCAAAGACCCTTTGAATCTTATGTGACTAGCTACATAGGTTATTCTGACTTCAAAAGCAACCTCGATAGAGCCTCACTACCAGTAAGCTTATAGGGCTTTGATAAGGTTATGCACTGTAATCTCTCAAATATTTCTCCATTGCTAGTAGGCATCCATATCCCTGATGGAGTTATTCACATGTTCCCATAGCCAAGATTTTATTGCACAAGATATTTTAATTATATATCATTGCTTATTTTGCCTTGATGTTTTGATATGGATATTGGCATAGCACTCTTTTCTTTTATTTTCTTGCCTTGACTTGTAAGTAATGAAACTTATGTGGGTATGACAATTACAATGGCAGTGAAGTAGAACTTTGAGTTTTTCACTAGCCACATGACCAACTAGGTATCTGTAATGACTTAGAGCTATTGATTAATGTGTGAGATATAGAAATTAATAGATTTTAGGTAATAAGACTTGATAGTGAAACCTCTACCCAACCAAGGATAAAGCTTAATCACAAGGTGATGTTGAAGATGAATGACTAAAGGCCTCCTAAAGACTTCATGAACAAGTATCTAGGAAATGAGACAACCTTCGTTCCTTTCAGTACAGATAGGTGAATGACTTAGACAATCTCCTTGACTTATTGATGCAACTTTATGAGAAAGAAATAATGATATGCAGCTATATGTTGTGTAATGGCGATATGCAAGCAACTACGATGTACTCTGAAATGAATATATGTAATATAATGAAGATATATGCAAATGCAGTGCTGAAAATTGAAATAAACCCACCCTTAGATGTAATATCTTTTTAGGTGCATGTTGTTAATGGGATCAGGGAGTTAATCTCCCTCCATTGTTTTCAAATGATAAGCATTATTTCCAATTACTTTCATTATGACTAAAGGACCTAACCAGTTAGGCTCAAATTTTCCAAGTTTTTCACATTCATCGAGGTTCCTTTGATTTTCTTTAAGAACAATGTCTACTATTTCGAAGCAACATGGGTTAACTCTTTTGTTGTAGCTTCTTCTTATTCTGTTTTGATATCTTTGTAAATGATTCAGAGCACTTTGTCATTTTTCATCTAGGAATTATAGTTCTTGGAAACGCGCTACTCTATAGTCTTCTTCTGAGATAATGCTTTTCAGAGAGACCGTTAGCAATGGCAATTCTACCTCGATAGGCAAAATAGCTTCTGAACGATTAACCAAAGAGAATTGTGTGGTAGCAGTTTCTATGTGGACACTAGTTCAATAAGTCCAGAGAGCCGGATTCAATTGGATATGCCAATCTCATCCACTTTCATTGACAACTTTCTTTAAAATTTTCAAAATAGTTTTGTTTGTTGCCTCAGCTTGACCATTGCTTTGGGGATAGTAGGGTGTTGCAAAATGTTGTTGGATGTTAAATTTTTCTCAAAGTTCACCCACTTCTTGATTTTTGAAGGGTCATCCATTATCAGTTACAATGCACATGGGCACTCTATATTTGCAAATAATATAATTCAAAATGAATTTAGCTATTTTGTTTCCTATTGTGAAAGTCATCGAGATTGCTTCAGCCCATTTTGTGAAATTTTTAGTAGCTATGAGGATAAACTTATCTCCATTGGAGGAGGTAGGGTTTATTTTCCCTACAAGATCTAATCCCCTCTATGAAAATAGCCATGGTGATGTTATTGGCTAAATATCTTGAGCAAGTGCATGAATCAAGTTCCCATGCATTTGGCATATAGATTCATTTGCATTCATATAGATTCATTTGCATTCATTATAGAGTTCATTTGCATTCATTTAGCATCATTAATACACACATGTACTGCCATTGCATTCAGAATCATATAGAATCAAATAGATAAGCATCATAAAACTCATAGCATCATATAAGCATACATGAGAAGCAAAACATAAGTAGATCACTATTAAAACCTGCATGTCAAATATATATAACTCAAAAATGATAATGTGTGTGAATACAATAAATAAGCCCGAAGGCTTAGATAACATGATCAACCAACACTACCTCTGTCAGTAGGTGGATCATGTCCACTAGATCCTGCCCCAAGATGTCAAGGTGGTCCCATAATGCCACCACTGCTAGTTCATCATGAATTATATCTACTCGATCTCCTCCCCATAAGCTTGCCTCTTTGGACATACTTGTAAGCATCCTTTTCCATTGTAGGCCAGCAATAACCTGTTCACAACAATTTTTTTTGCTAGATCAAGTCCAGAAGAATGTGCACCACATATGCCATCATGAACTTATTTGAGGGTGATTTGTGCCTCTTCAACATTAAGGCATCTGAATAAGCTGCAATCAACCCTTTTTTTTACAAAGTGTCAACAATAATTGAATGTTTTGATGATTGTCAGATGAGTGCCTTCCTTTGATTTCATGAAAGATCAGGATGTATATATTGATCATGAAGGTATGCATATATCTCTATACCATGGGGACTCAATTCCTATTATCATACATACATATTCAGTGGATGGTATTTCATAAGTTGGGACAATGAGTTGTTCCACTAGAAATTCAAAATGAGTTCCATCGTTTAGCATATCCAAGAGAGATCCTACCATTGTCATTGCATCTACTACCTTATTTTGCACCCTCAATATCTGTTTAAATGTTGCATTGGTGAAGTGTTTCTTTTATTCTTCCACCAATTGTTTGTATGGTGTTATCTTATCATCTTTTGTATTGTAATCATCATTGACTTGATTAATAATAAGCTATGAGTCTCCAAAAACTTGTAGGTCCTTGATCTTCCATTGTGGTGCAGTGCATAATCCTACCATCAGGGCTTCATATTTGGTGTAGGAGCACCTAGGACTTAGGCTAGTAGTTTTCTCAACTTTGGCTTGTACTGACCCTTGCCAAGTTAGGTAGTGAGTAAGGACTCCAGGAGGGTCCAAGAGTGAGTGTAATGAGTGAAATGTAGGCCTAGTAGAGTCATTTTCTTCCTAGGTTTGCATTTTGTGCATAAATAGTGGTTTGAGTAGGTAGTTGACCTTCTGAATGGTCAAAAGTGTCAAAAATTGGTATAGGAATTAGGGAGGGTTAAATTAGTCTTAGAAATGTTTTAAAAGTCATGTGTGATGACTTATAATAGGCATCATAGGTTGAGAAGGCCAAAGAGTGAAAAAGTGCAAAGTTGCAAAAAGTTGTCATGACAACTTTTGTCCTAAATTGGTTAGCGACAGAGTTAGGGATTGTCCAATGCCCTAGGATGACTCCAAATGTGGGGAATACTATAAGAACCCTCTCTTGCATGGTTACCAAGGTTGGAGCTATTGTTTTGTAAGATCAAAAATATGAAACTACTCATTTTCAGACTAGTTGGCAGTATTTTGGCATTTTTTGTTCATTTTGTAAATGTAAATGGATTGAATCCATTGATCCAGTAATGGATTGAGTTTATTTGGTGTGTTACAGAGTTGTTATTTCCATTTCAAGCTTTGTAGATAGTTTGTTGTAGTGTTTTCTTGTTTTAGTTTGCAAACAACCAATTTTGGCTTGTATATAGCAGTTTTATATAAAATGGTTGCCCCATGAATTCCACATGTGCTACCATCATGAACTATTGGGAGATGGAGGGAAACCACTTTTATAGTGTACATATTTAGGGATAATTTCTGGAGATGAAATTTAATATGATTGTCACCTTCTTCTAGGCGAGTCTAGGAGCAACCTGGTTAGAGGAGACATGGTGAAATTGAAGTGTAAAGTGTAGGGGTGAATGCCAAACCACCATCTAAGATATTGGAGGGGTCCATTAAGTTAGTACAGAATTTAAAATGCAAGGGGAAGCCTTGAAAAATTCATTTGTTGCCCAAACACCAACTGGACCAATCACTGCCAGCTAGAAGGCCTAGAAACCCTTCAAAACCCTCATTTTGGGGATAGAATATTGAACAGTGGGATAAGGAGCCAAAATCACAAAAATAACTTGAGGTTAGGTGTAACTTTGAAGAAAATACAAACTTTCTATGGGGTCTTTTGGACTATTTTCCTCCAAGCCCTAGAAAACCGGATTTTGGAGGCCTAATTGGGGCTCTTTCCTTGTAGCCCTTTTCTAGGCAAAATGGTGAAATCGGTAAGGAGGGAAAAGAAAGAAAAATTTTAAAGGACCCAAAAGGAATTAAAAACATGTTAGTAGCCACCTCTATACCTTTGTATCAACTCATAATAGTAGGAGGTCAATTAGACAAGTTGAAGCCAAGACAACCATGATGAGCACATGGGAAGTATTGTGAATTGGTAGGGTTCCTAGCTAAAATACTTGAAGCAAACACCTTGGAATGGTTAAGAAGCAAGCCCTAGAAGAGATTGAGAAGGAATTGGAGGTCTAGAGTGCAATTAGGCCTAGAGAGTTGGTGGAATTGAGCAACACCAGCAAGGTGAAGTGTTAGCAAACTAGGCGAACCCCATCAAATTGGTATCAGAGCCTATAAGATTTGGGCTAAGTGAGTAGATGTCCTAAGTGGAATTTGTAGGAGATAACAATATGGTGACCAATGCAAAGTTGGAAAAGAAAGTGGATGATCAGGAGGAAGAGAATAGACTCCTGAAGGAGAAGTTGCTTGAATTGGAGAGTAAGCTTGGTGAGATTGAAACCAAGGTAGATGAAGTGTTGGTAAAGGTAGAAGGAGCAGAAGGGAAGGGTAAATAAGTGTGAAAGATTGACAAAGTACCTAAACCTAACCCTATCTAGAACAAGAACCTTTCCTGAAGGCATTGAAGGCCTTGAGTGGTAAATCACTGGAATGATTCCCATTGTTCACTGGTAAGATGGAGGCATAAGTGGTCCTAGAATGAATAGAAGGTACAGAGAGCCATTTTGAATGTGAAGGCATAACTGAATCCCAAAGAGTCAAAGTAGCCTAGTCAAGGATGAGAGGAGTTGCTCTCACATGGTGGAAATTTGTGCAAGATGAAAGGAAGAAAATGGGCAAAGCATCCATCTCTTCTTGGAAAGGGATGTTAGTCAAAATCAAAGAAGTCTATCTCCCTGATGACTATGAAGTACAAATTCATAGGAAGAGGAAAAACTTAAGACAAAAAGACCTTGATATCAGTAGCTATATGGAGCAGTTTCACAAACTTAGCCTTAGATCTCATGCAGTGGAGGAAGAGAGTCTCAAGGTTGTTGGGTACCTAAATGGTCTATGGTGGAACATCCAAGAAGAAATAAGTCTAATGAGTCCAAAAATAGTCCATCAAACCTATCAACTCTCCCTTAAGTTGGAAGAAAAAATAAAAAGAAGACATGACTCAAGAAGAAATAGGGGCAGGAGTAGAGGAAAAGATAATAGAGGACATAGGGGAGGCTTTGGAGGAAGAAGTTTTGAACAAAGGACACAAGGAGAGTCTAAACTCACCAAGCAGAAAGAGAGTGGTACTAATAAAGGAGGATTCAATAGAGGAAGGGGATCAAACAGTGGTTTTAGAGGAATATCTAGTGGCCAAGGTAGAGGTTCCTCATATTTTGCAACAATAAAGTGTTACCATTGTAACCAACTTGGTCATCCAGCATATAGGTGTTCAGAGAAGGGATCATCATCACATGGTGGTGAAAGAAGAGTGAACTATCTTCAAGAAGGGTCTTCAAGTAGCAAAACTTCAAAGATAGGTGAAAACTTGATGATAAGGATAACTTTGATCAAAGAACTGATCAAAGAAGAGCCAAGCCAAAGAAGGTCCTTATTTAGGATCAAATGCAAGATTATGGACAAAGTTTGCAAAGTGATCATTGATTCAGGGTCAACATACAACATTGTGTTAGAAGAGGCAATGAGTAAGCTCAAATTGCAAAGGATACCTCACAACAACCCTTATAGAGTCACTTGGTTGAACAAAGGCCAACATGTCCTAGTTAATGAGCAAGCATGGGTGGATTTTACCATTGGGAGGTATAAGGACAAGGTGTTATGTGATGTCCTACCCATGGATGCATGCCATCTTCTATTAGGAAGACCATGGAAATTTGATAGACAAGATATTCATGATGAAGCCAAGAATGCATACTCATTCAAGAAAGATGGAGTCACATACAAGATTCAGTCTATCCTTGAGGAAGGTGAAAAGAGGGCAGTAGGTCCTAATGTTCTTTTGGTGAGTGAAAAATAATTCTTGAAGACACTTGAGGAAGGTGAAGGTATAGGGTTTGCACTAGTAATGAAGCCCAAAGAGGAAGACAAGAAAGAGCAGCCAGATTTGCCAATAGAGCTGCAAGATTTGTTGAAGAAGTTCAAAGGCATAGTAAGTGATGGACATCCAGCCACCTTACCTCCTAAAAGAACCATAAGCCATCAAATAGACTTCATTCCCACAGCATCCTTGCCTAATAACGCAACTTATAAAATGACTCCCCAACAAAATGTTGAGATTGCCAATCAAATCCAAGAGCTCTTAGACCAAGGCCTAATTAGGAAAAGCATTAGCCCTTGTGTTGTCCCTACTGTGTTAGCCCCAAAGAAAGGTGGCACTTGGAGATTGTGTTCTGATTCTAGAGCTATAAATAGGATCACCATTAGATATAGGTTCCCAATTCCTATAATAGAAGACCTAATGGATTTTTTAGGGGAAGCCAAGTACTTTACCAAGATTGACCTTAAAAGTGGATATCACCAAATTAGGATTAAGGAGGGTGATGAATGGAAAACTGCCTTTAAGACTACATAGGGTATCTATGAGTGGCTTGTAATGCCATTTGGCTTATCCAATGCTCCAAGAACCTTCATGAGACTCATGAATGAGGTGATGAAGGACTTCATAGGTAAATTTGTGGTGGTATACCTAAATGATATTCTCATTTTCAGTAAGGATAGGGCAAATCATATGAATCATTTGCAAGATGTATCCCAAAGATTATATGATGAAAAGCTAACCATGAACTTGGATAAGTATGAATTTGTTAAGAAGGAGTTGGTTTACCTTGGATTTGTGTTGTCTCAAGGAAACCTCAAGATGGATCCCAGCAAGGTTGAAGCCATAGTAAATTGGCCTACTCCTAAGTCAGCAATAGAGGTGAGAAGCTTCCATGGACTACCTTAGTACTACATGAAGTTAATTAGGCAATTTAGTGCTATATGTGCACTAATGTTAGACAAAATTAGAGGTGGAATGAAGGAAAAGTTTTAGTGGGGTGAACAAGCAAACAAAGGTTTTGAAACCTTGAAGGAGAAGATAGCTACTCAACTGGTGCTAGTGTTGCCTAGTTTTGAGAAACTTTTCATAGTGGAATGTGATGCAAGAAATGTTGCAGTAGGTGTTGTCCTAAGCCAAGAAGAAAGACCATAGCCTTCCATAGTGAGAAGATAAGTGATGCCAAGAGGAAATACTCCTCTTATGATCTTGAGTTATATGCTTTAGTGCAGGCTTTGAGGAAGTGGAGACACTATCTCCTTCCGAAGGAATTTGTAGTCTATACGGACAACCAAGCATTGAGTTTCCTAAACTCACAAGAAAAAATCAGTCATAAACACATGAAATGGGTGGAGTACATGCAGGCCTACACATTCACCATTAAGCACAAGAAAGGGCAGTTAAACTAGGTTGCTGATGCATTAAGCAAGAGACTTTTGACAGTCCAAGAAATCCAATTGAGGAGCATAGGCGTTGACAGTTTTAGAGACTTATACTTAGAGGATGAAGACTTCTCAAATGCCTACAAGGTGTGTAAGGAGTATAAAAATCACTTCCATAGTGAGCATTCTGATTTTACTTTGCAAAATGGACTATTGTTTAGAGGTGGGCAGCTTTATGTGCCTAGAGGCTCAATAGGAGAAAATCTCATACAAGAGAAGCATAATGGAAGCCTTAGTGGATATTTTGGAGTTAATAAGATTCAAGAGTTGGTTCAGAGGTATTACTATTGGCCAAGGATGAATCAAGATGTGAAAAAGTATGTGGAGACTTGTATAGTTTTCCAAAAGGCCAAAGGTACTTCTTCAAATGCCAATTTATACCAACCTCTTCCCATACAAAATAGACCTTGGGAGTGCATTAGTATGGAATTTGTAGTAGGTTTACCAAGGACAAAGTAGATATTTGACAACATTTATGTTATTGTGGATAGATTTAGCAAAATGGCTCACTTTGTGCCTTGCAAGACTACTCATGATGCATGCCAAATAGCTCATTTGTTCTTCAAAGAGGTAGTAAGGATACATGGTTTACCCATGCGCATTGTTTCAGATAGGGACTCAAAGTTCATGAGTCATTTTTGGAAAACACTCTGGCAAAAACTTGGCACCAACCTCTCTTTTGGATCAGCCTACCATCCTCAAACAGATGGGCAGACCAAAGTGGTGAATAGAAGCTTGGGAAACTTATTAAGATGCCTTACTAAATAGTATGGTTAGACATGGGATCAAGTACTCTCACAAGCTAAATATGCATATAATGACACCATGAATAGGACTACCAGCAAGAGCCCTTTTGAAGTGGTCTATGGTGTGTACCCAAGAGGTATTTTGGCATTGAGAGACTTAGGTAGTGCAGCAGTAAGGAGTGGATATGCAGAAGACTTTTCTCAGTCAATGAAGGAGGTCCATGACTCAGTCAAGCAAGCATTGATGGAAAACACAAGCAAACTCAAACAAAAAGTTGATGAAAGAAGGAAGAACCTACAATTTCAAGTGGGAGATCTTGTCATGGTGCACCTAAACACAACAAGGATACAACAAGGAGTGTCTAACAAGTTGAAAATGAGAAGGCTAGGTCCATGTGCCATTATAGCCAAGTATGGAGAAAATGCATACAAGGTGGACCTACCTAGTGACATAGGATTGTCATCGGTTTTCAACATAGTAGACCTAGTTGCATATAAGGGACAAATTCAAGGTTCATATTGTAGTCACTCAGAGGTATCAGATGATGTGAACAACCTTCAACTACCAGCCAAACCAATTCCAAAGGCCGAGAAGGTGTTAGCGTTCAAGGATCACCAAGAAGACAAGGCATCAAACCTATTGGGAGCACCTAATCAAATGGTAGGGTATGGATGATGCTAAAGCTACATGGATGCTTGAGATAGAGTTTAAGAAGCTAGCCATTGATCAGAATCTAATTCCCAAGGAGGTGACATGATTTTCTTTTATTTGGGAGAATGGTGCAAGAGCACCTAGGACTTAGACTAGTAGTTTTCTCAATTTTGGCTTGTACTGACCCTAGCCAAGTCATATAGTGAATAAGGACTCCAAGAGGGTCCAAGAGTGAGTGTGATAAGTGAAATGTTGGCCTAGTAGAGTCAGTTTCTTCCTAGGTTTGCATTTTGTGCATAAATAGTGGTCTGAGTAGGTAGTTGACCTTCTTGATGGTCAAAAGTGTCAAAAATTGGAATAGGCATGGGTTAAATTAGTCTTAGAAATGTTTTAAAAGTCATGTGTGATGACTTATAATAGGCCTCATAGGTTGAGAAGGCCAAAGAGTGAAAAAGTGCAAAGTTGCAAAAAGTTGTCATGACAACTTTTGTCCTAAATAGCGATGGAGTTAGAGATTGTCCAATGCCCTATCATGACTCCACACATGGGGAATGTTGTCAGTATTTTGAAAATTGGATTTTCTTGTTCTATAATTGGTTAACTCTATAGGGTTGGGTTTAATATTTCATGTTGTCTCTAAGTTCTATGCCAAGAGGGGTTTTAGGGTTTTTGAGTTTTGACCTTTCTTTGGTTCTGAAAGCCCTTGCGTTCTATTTCTGAGTTACCTTTTTTCACTTAGGTGGAAGGGTCGGTCCGTCATGAAGGTGTCCCCCCTTTAGGTTTTCCCTAGGCAGGCTTTAAATAGTTTTTAAATTTTTATGCCTTTGCCTATGTCTTGTTTTTAATCTTTGTCAAGCTTAACGATCATGCAAGTCGATGTTGATCCAGCAATGTACATTGTTTTGCTGGGAAAGATGCATGTGGTTCACCTTCTATGAAGTAGCGAAAAGGTAGATGGGCCCGACAAAAGGATGGTTTGTAAGGTAAAGAAAATGCATCTCGTATTAGATCCTACAACCCACGTTGATTTGCTCGCCCAAGATGCATGTGTTTTAAAGTCTACAAAATAGCGAAACAATGGGTGGTTCCCAGAGGTAAGTGGTTCTTTGGTTAATGGCCGATCAACTTGGATTTGATCCAATAGTGCGTGTGGATTCACAGTCAAAAATGGTCCAAGATTTACCTTCTGTGAAGTAGTGAAAAGATGGAGGGCCCGGGTAAGGTGGTCACGAAGGGGTTAATAGATGATCATCTTAGACAGGATCCAATATTTCGCATTAGTTTGCAAGAAAAAACTACTTGAGATTTAAAGACTGCAAAATAGCGAAAGGTTGGTGGACCCGAAAGATAGGCAAGTCATGATTTTAAAGACCGATCAACTTGTAGTTGATCGGATGGCCCGCATGGATTCGCCGCCTTAAATCAAATGAGGCTTACTATTCATGAAGCAATGAAATGACATGGCAGTCACATGGCAGATAACGTGGTAGGATAGTTGGATCACTTTGATGAGGTAAAAGATGGCCTGTCAGATGCACGTGGCTTCAATGGATTATTGAGGGCCCGCTTTGATTTAACCGGCGATGATGAAACCCACGATGAAGTAGAAAACATGGTGGTCCTAAATTGGAGCCTAGTGGAGTTCTTGGGAAAATAGTTGATTGACACGTAAGATTCATTTACCGGTGATAGAGTAAAATAGGTAGTTTCTGTGCCGAGGGCCCACTTTAAAGGTTTAAGTGCGGTAAAGGTTGTACATCTCGAGATGGATCCAACGATGGGCACTTTTTCATAGCCCAAAGATAATGGGTAGTTAGCCTTCATGAAGTAGTGAAAACCACTAGCACTGATGGTTGTGCATGGTAAGTGAAGTAGATTGGCGGTCACCGCAGGCAGTAAAGATCATGCGAGTGGTAATTGATCAGACGACCAACGCTATTTCGCATGATCAAAGTACGCAAGGTTTACCCTTCGCAAAATAGAAAAGGGAGGGTGGGGCCCATTACTAATATAGAATGATAGGGGGAAGTAAAGGAAATGCAAGTTTCAAAGATCTGATGAGCATCATTTCTTTGCGAAGGAAAGGTGTGAGGGTTTTAAGCTCTGCAAAATGGCGAAACAACGAAACAACGAAATACTTAGAAAAGCTTGTGATCCGTTGGAGCCCATTTTTTGAATTCAATTGCGAATCCAATTCTGAGTTGATGGCCAAAGCATGCGGGTTAGTGTCTCAATTCAATGCCAAGTTTCCATATTAAGGTCCACATCAAATTCAATATTGGCACCATTTCAATGAGTTTGTTGTAGGGGAGCTAGTGAAGAGCGATTTTCTTCAGACGTGTAATAGGTTTTTGTGTCTTGCTTGCTAATTACAGTTTGAAAATCGGTATTACTATGTGCTTACCTCATTAGAGTTTGTTTGAGTCTTAATTGATATAATTGCATTATCGGGATGGCACCAAGAAGGGATTTCACAGGGAAGGTAAATTATCAGGATAGAAACATATGTGATGATTTCCTTGAACAATTGACTATGTCCATGAATGTTGCAGTCAAAATTAAAGAATTGGTACCTAAAGCCCCCGTCTAAGGATTGGAGATGATTTCTATGAAAAGGAAAATTGGTTAAGAGATCCATAGATAGGGATATCAAGTCTAGGTCTTTTCAAAGTAGGATACAGTCAGAGACATGCCCTTGCCCCAATGAATAGTATATGGGAATTGGACATAGGAAAGTTCATAGTCTCTGGGGTTTTCATGGATGTTGATTTGTTAACCCAGATTGCACACAATTATGACCCATTTGCCAAATGTATCAGGAATGTGAAAGGAGGAGCCCTGATTGAGATCAATGATGATGAGTTTAGAAAGGTTTTTAAGCTCAGAGAGGTTTCTAATTATTTAGAGCTTATAAATTTTGATACCCTAGCCCAGGTTTACAAAGTACAAAGGGATCACCTCAGGAGTGGACAATTGAATTATTTTTTTGTTAAAATTGGAGGGCTAACTGTTGTGGGACCTAGTACCATGGAACCTTTTTCTCTGAATTTGTTTACTCTAATAGATAAAGGCGTCTATTGGTCATTGTGTCAAATATTTGGGGAGGATGCTGAAGCCACCATGCCAACCCATTCTATGCTAATGATAGCACAAATTCTGAACCCCTCTCTGGCAGTTACATTTGACTATGCACCTTATTTCACAGATCCAATCCATGCGGGACTGATGGGGATAAAAAGTGGTAAGGTTGACAAACCATTTGGATGGTACTCTCTTCTCATGCACATGTTTTTGTTCAAAGGTGCTGATTATTTTGCAAATGAAATGGATTTAGTTAAGGTGAAGGATAATGAAGAGATGCCTATACAACTATGGAGTACCATTTTGTCCTAGAACAAAAAGGATGCCAGCTACCTAAAATTTGATAGATTCTTTGCATCCAAGATTAGGATTCTTTTATGTTCAGACAACCCTAGGATCCCCAAAGCTCTTTTAGAATTCCTTAGGCCTACGAAATTTTTTGAAAGCATCAATATTGTGCACAACTAGGGTGGCATATACTTGTACCCTGTCTCTAAAGTTTTTAGAGTTTACTATTTCAGAGGCACTCCATATCTATTTCCCTATCAAGTCCCATTAAAGATAGGAATTGCAGAGGTCCTAGGGCAAATTGGAGGTGTGCAAGAGGCAAAGCTAACAAATAGGGGAAAAGGGACCATTTTCCCAACTATTACCATGGCCCATCAATTTGTGATCACCAAGGGTGGTTGGAAGTACTTTGAAGATTTCTTTCAACCATATAGGTTGCTTACTATAGTAACAAGGTTTGTTGACCCTAAGGATTTTTTCAAAGGCATGTTCAAGAGAAGAGCAGTATGCAAAGGTAGGCCACATCAATTTCATATCCCTGAGGATCTAATTAGAAATGAGTTCAGTTTGGATGAGTAGGAATTGAGGAAAGAGAAGTGGGTAGCCTACAAAAAGGGTCTAGATTTCATTCATCAATTTGACAACAATTATGACCCTCTATCTAGCTTTAATCCCTTTGAGGAAAAGATCAAATTCTTAATTCTTTATTTTGAAGATTTAATGCAAACTTTGAAGGGAAACAGGGAAGCTATAATAAGAGATAATCCTAATAAGGCTAAATTGGTTCTAGCCAAGCCTATCTTTGCTAAGGCCATCCCTCTAGGAAATTATGTAATGCATAAGAAGTTCAAATATAGTGTGTTGATGCTAGTAATAGGTGAGCCCTCTACTTCAAGAGGGAAGATAGCAATTGAAGATGTCATTGACATCAAAGACTCCCCTAAAAGGCAAAGGGTGGGGAAGGAAGTGCAAATAGGTGAGTCTCTATACTCTCCATCTCAATCCACTATCCATATAGGCAATGAACAGGCGGTAGCAGAACAATTATTGTAGTTAGGGAGATTGCCTACACGTATGAGGAAACACAAGAAGGGATGCTAGAAGAGCCACCTATTGCTGAAATGAACTTAATTGTTGATGAGTTCAAATGTAAAGAGTTAGACTATGTTGTAAAGCAAGCCAGTGAGGAGTTCCTGGGTGACACTAATTTTGTCACAATGTGGGCCTTCATCCATTTTGTTTGGAAGATAAATATAGAGTAGTTCAAGCAAAAATGGGAAAAGAGGAAGAGTGAGCAACCTCATAGAGATACAACTTCAGTAGAGGAGGAAGTGAAACAAGAAGTGATGGCATAATTTCAAGCCATCACTCCTAAAGTAGGAAGGGAAATGGTGTCAAAGGCTGGTGTTCTACTCCTCCCCTGAATGGGATATAGCAGATGCCTTGGTACTTGAAGCAATCAAGAAAGAGACCAAGCCTATGGAGGGAGTGACATTCAACAAGGATAATGCTACTTTAGTTATGTGGTCCTTGAAAAGGGATGAAAGTAAAAAGAGGAAAGATACCTCAGAATCCAGTTTCCTAGGAGGTATGATAGTGAAGAGAGTTCAGGATGCAAGGGTGGTAGAAGCTAGTAGCACAGTTCTGGAAACTACAAAATTTAGTGAAGCAGTGGTCAAGAAAGAAGAAAAGGAGAGAGTCGATCTCCAAGTGAAAATAGAAACAATTCTAAAGGCTTATAGTGAAGCCAAAAAGAAGGTAGCCAACAAGGATAGTATTATTGCTAGACTACAGAGTCAATTGACAGGACAACACCAAGGAGGTGAGTCCTCTACGCTGATGATTTCATCTTCTCCAGCAAGACCTCCACCTACTAGTCCTATCATAGAATTTACCCCTTCTCCTATGCCTTCCAGTTTTCAACCGGCTAAGACTATTCAACATGAGTTGGAAAAGTTGAAATAGGCTCAAGTCCTATTTGTGAATAAATATGAAGAGAAGATAAAGGCCGCAATTTTGAGGTTTGTTGATATAGTAGAGGCCCACACTGTGCACACTAATATGAAAAGAATTTTGGATACTTTGTGTGAGTTGAATGAGGACAAGGCTATTTTAGAGCTGATTTTCAATAAGTGGATTCCAAGAGAAGTGGATTTAGAGCTTATGTGTGCATTCTATGATGAAGTAGGATCTGATGCCATTAGTAAATCCACATGTGAGTTAGCAAAAGGCCTGACCAAGCTAGCAGAAGGAAGAGACAATGTAGAGAGGAAGGCTAACTTATATTGGAAGGAATATACTAAGCATAAATTTGAATTGTTTCCTGTGGGTTTTGTTAACCAAAATCAATTGAAGGACAAACAGGTATGGCTTCATGAGATGGGAGCTAACTTGTCTTTAAGGGTGAATGAAATGAACAACAAATATGACACATCTCTGTTTGTTAAAATGATTGATGAAATAGAAAAGATAAAGTCACACTACGAATTTTTGGAATCAGAGGTTAGGAAAGTGAGAAACTCTTGGAAAAGGTTATCTAAATTAAAGGAGAAAATTATTAGCTACTCATGGCCTGCTGACGATGTATTCCAAGAGTGGACCAATAAGTATACAGTGCAAGAAGAAGGAATCCCTAAGTAGTTAGGAGATGCTACAGAGGAGAAACAAAATGAAAAGGCTGCTGAGACTGAAGAGGACTTGTAACTATTTTTTGAAAGGAGTTACGGTTGTAACTAATTATTCTTAGGAATGTTTCAAGCTTGTATGTATGCATAATGTTATAAATGGATACCAAGACTAATAGAAAAAGGGATCACAAGAATTTTTGTAAAAAAACTCTATAGAAATATATCTGAGTTTTTCTAGCTATTACAGAGGATACTTTGAGCCATGTAAAATTATTTTTTCAAAATGAATATCAATATACAGATCATAACCTTTCGAGCCTAAAACTTGTGTTGTCTTCTGGTGTGCCTTCAGTAATTTACTGGTTTCATTTAAATAGTCTAGGGTTATTCAACTGAAGATGGATTGTAATGCAATCTTTATGGATATGTTCTAAGCTTTACTCTTTAGGAGAGGAATTAAATATGCATGAAACATCTTTGTCAGTAGATTATTTGTTTGAAACTTTGAATTTGATAGACAGTGTTTAGTTAAATAAGAAAGAACTCTTATATGTGTCAGACATGAATAAGGTTAATAAAAGCCAAAGTAATGAGATGTATGGGGATGTTTATTTTGGAATCCTTGGTTGATTTAGATGACTCTGTAGCCTGGATAAGGCACTGGTATTAGTTGTGGTTTTCTTTATATTTCTCTTGGGGATCAATACTAAAAATGAGTATATGTTTTTCTTCATTGTTTCATTTTTAAGGTGATGAAGTCTATAGGTTTTAGCATTGGTTTATTATGGGCCTCAAATTTCAAAGTGTGAAAGTTTTCACAGAAGGTATGTCCACCTGAAATTTGGATGAGTTTGAAGTGTAGAAGGTTTTGTTGAAATCTTGTTATATGTTATTCTGGAGTCCTAATTCTCTTGGTGTCCTCTCCATATGCAAACAAAGTTCATTATATTTCTTATAGGAAGGATAGAAGGGAATCAGATTTTGAGAACAACAAAAGTGGCGACTCTGTTGGGGAGAGTCATAGTGTGTATCTATGTTATAGATTGGTGCTTGATTTAGTTTGGAAGTTTTCTTAGATATTTGTGTGTTTGTGGGAGATCGCGTTATCTCTCATTTGTGCTATCCTTTTCTCTGAAAATCCTCCCAATTTTTAAAATCTTTGCAAGAGATTTGTCAAAACTTGTTTTCTTATTTCCCCACAATTTGTGTGGGTGGCGACTCTGACAAGTATAACCAGTTCTATTTGAATAAGTATAACTCTTTTAAGATAAAAAAGTATAATGCATAGAGGAAGGAACACCAGGTCTTTCATGAGGAAGCATCCTCAAGAGATGTTACAAGAGGGATTACCTGAACAGGCTCGGAGAGGCCAGAAAAGATCAGTTGTACATGAGCCATCTAATGTTGCTTGGGTACAAAAGAGCATTAATATGGGTAAGTCATCTGAAAGACCCATATATGCAAATTCAAATTCTTCTTCCTGTGAATTTGAGTAGGACATTTTGGGTTTTAATTCTAGGTTTTTTGGTAGTAATGAGGAAGTCTAGATTTCAAATTAGAGGATCTCTCATGTTAGTTTATCCGGGAAAGACAGGAATAGTTCAAATATTAAGATGGACTATGTACCCAGAAAAATAGATGGAAATATTAGTTTAATTGATATTGACCAAGTTAATGTATCAGACTCCAAAGAAATGTTCCCTGATGAAGATAAGGTATCCCAAGAAATTGAGGCCCTAAATAGGAAAGTCCATCATTTAATTTCCTTAATGGAACAAAAGGAAGCAAATAAGGAAAAGGAGGCGAAAGCTAAATTGATGGAGAGGGATAGGCTTCTAAGATAGATTTCTGATCTTGAGTTGTTCACCCAAGAGAAAGCTAAGAGTGAGGATGAAGGTCCAGTCATTAGAGAAATTTTAGTTGCCAAAACCAACCCTGCACACAAGTCTGTTGTGCAACCAAGTAGGGAGGTCCTTAGTGACCCACAACCTTTTAAAAATAATGTTGACAAAGGAAAACAAAAGTGCATGGAAGATGGGTTTGGATCTAAGACTACAACAGAAATCTCTCATATGTTATCTACACATGAGAGAGAAATAGATAGGATGATAAAAGAGAATGAAGATCTGCAGAGGGAATTAGAAAAGGTTGAATTGGAAGCAGCAAATCAAGAGGTTAAAAGAAAGATTAATTATCTAAAGGCTCCTCCTATCATTTTTCCTTCAGAAGACCCAAATAAACTTGCTCCTCAGCATGCCTCACTCCCTCTAGTCAAAATTCAGTCAGCCCTACCTATGAGCATTGTCTTAGCCAATAAAGCCCCTCTCACTAATCAAGGTAACCAAATCCCTCTAACTCATGGTCCTAATATAAGAATGAACATGGGAAATAACCTTACTGCTAATCCATTCTAGAGAAGACCCATTAACTTGGAGTTATACAAACAACTCTTCTTTGATGGAATCCTAGGCAATCCTAACCATGTTCCTACTGAATTGAGGGATAGACTCCATAAATTTGCTGGCAATAATGCAATCAGTTTAGAAGAGAACCTAAAATATTTTGGTCTTAATAAATGATTATGAAATTGTAGATGAAGATGTCATCATGAAATTGTTTGTATAGTCCTTAGTTGATGATGCAAGGGATTGGTATAGGGGTCTTCCTATGAATAGGATTGGGTCTTGGGAAGATTTTAAGAATTGTTTTCAAGAACAATATGGTGACAAAACAAATGTGAGCTTCATGATCAATGAGTTAAATAATATTAGAAAGTCTGATAATGAGATTGTCATAGATTTCAATGCTAGATTTCAAAAAGCAATGCATAGGCTTTACCAAGTAATGAGGTTAGATGATAATATGTGTTTGAACACTTATTATAATGCTTTTGATTCAAAAATGACTTACATATTGAGGGATAAAAAACCCACACAGTTTGAGAGATTCTTTTAGGATTTCCATTAATGTGGAGAGTAATAGGAAAGCATCTGGAAAAGTAGGGAGAAGAACGGATAGAAGGTTGTGGCAAGAATCAAAACAACAACCTAATAAAGTTGCCAAGGAAGATGACAAAATAGAAAATTTAATGATTTCCATGAAAGATCTTACTTCTAAGGTAAGTAAAAATGAAAAAACTCATTATAATTGGCAAGATAGGCCTCCCAGATTGCATGGGATGCCCTACAATACAACTTGGAAGGATGGAAAACCCCAAAATGAGAAGCCAAAAAATGCCCAGAGCCAAGATACCCCAGATCCTTTGAAAGGAGGAAATGTTCATAATATGGAAAATACTCCTTGGTGCATGGCTTGTGATGGACCACATTCTCCTCATCAATGTGTTGTAGCTCAAGCCCTCAAAGAATCCATGAGAAAAGAGGTTGAGCCTAATATTAATATGTTTGAAACTATTATTGAAAGTGATGATGAGTCTTTACAAAGTGATTTTAGTGAATGTGATGTGTGAAATAGTAATAGATCTTATCAAGGACAGTTGACACTTGATTGGCATCCTACTTTGAATGTGGTGACTATTGAAGATGAAGAAGTTCATCTTTGAAGACCCAGTGATGAAGAGGTAAGAAATCTTGCTAAGGCTTCCATAGCCAAAGCTAAGCATAATTACAACTTGAGAAGTAGTAAGAAGGACAAAGATCAAGGTGAACCTGGCTCAATTTTCATTAAAGAAGTATCCCAGAAGAAAGCAGCAAGTAATGCCACCTTGCCTCAAGACAGTCAAGAAAAGAATAACTAAATTAAAGATGTAGCCAAGGGTATGGATAATAATGCTACTAGTGATATACAAGAAACTACCACAATGAAAAAGGCAAGCCAGCTTAAGATGAAGAAAGTTAAGACTAATACTGAGTTGATTAATAATTCCACTTTTGATATGACTCAAGCTCTTACCCAGATGAAGGTCATAGTCCCCTTGGTAGAACTATTGAAAATAAAGGAACATAGAGAAGCTGCTTTATCTTTGTTTTCTAAGATATCTGACAGTAGTACAACTTTGCCTTCAGGTTCAATGAAAGATGAAAAGGATCTTGAGCTGCAAACCCTAGAGGTATATGTTGGAACAACTATTACACAAGAGCCTTCATAGGTTGATCCTTTTTATGTTACTCTGTTAGTAAATAACCGGTTAATTAAGAACTGTATGATAGATTCCAGTGCAGCTGCAAATGTGATGCCATATGGTGTCATGAAAGAATTAGGGTTGTCAGTAAGTACAGTGTATGGGAAGTCTTATGCTATGGATAACAGAGAAGTGCTAGTGATAGGTACAATGAAAGATGTGGAAGTAAAAATAGCAGCATTCCCTAAAGCAACATATAAGATGGATGTCATAGTAACTGATACAAAACCTCACTATGGCATGCTATTATCTAGAGAATGGGCTGCAGCAGTAGGTGGAAATGTTCAGTTGGATCTATAATATGCTACAATCCCAATCAATGGAATCTAGGCTAAGTTGTATAGAGAACCACGTGCCCCTAGGGTAATTGAGAAAATAGACCCTATTATGTTGAACTGTATGATTGATGTGGATCTTGACAATTTTAGAATACAACAAATTTTACCTCAGTTGAAAAATACTAATTCTATTGTGACTGAATTGGAATCTCAACAACATGATCTATGGCACATTTATTTTGATGGAGCCTGCTCTAAAGAAGGATCTAGGATAGGAGTTCTTTTTGTGTCCCCATCAGGTATAACCTTCAAATATTCCTTTCTGCTAGCCTTTCAATGTACAAACAACACTACTGAATATGAAGCCTTGTTATTGGGGCTTGAAGTTGCAAAAAGACATGGGATTTAGTTGTTAAGAGTACTAGGAGATTCAGAGTTGGTTGTTTCTCAGGTTAGATCTAAGTATGCATCTAAAAATGATCACTTGAAAAGATATAAGCATGCAGTATGGGATGTGATTGAACATTTTAATGCGTTCTCTATTAATTGGATAGAAAGATCAAAGAATATCATGGCTGATTTCTTAGCAAATGTCGCATTAAAAAATGATGATATAACAATAACCGGTGTATCCACAGTGGAGATAAAAGCTAGGCCTGCTATTCCTGATAATGTATATAATTGGCAAGTGTTTGTGGATGATGAAGACATTCTCATATTCATACAATGCATCGATGACTATGATGGACAAAAAATTGATTGCAATGCATTGGTGGAAGTGGTGGAAGATAGAGAAACTGTGTTTGGAAATGACATGGTTCAGTTGGAAACTAATGAAATACCTAAAGGATTAGTATAATTGGAAGGTATGTTCAGTTACAGTGATAGTCATCTGCATCAGTAGTCAACCACCAAGTTAGATGAATTGGAGGAAGTAAACTTGGGGACAAAATCATCCCCTAAGTTGGTGTATATTGGAAAAAATTTGTCTCCTCATGTCAGAGCTAACCTTATTAATTTGTTGAAGAAATATAAGCATGTTTTTACCTGGTCTTATGAATATCTGAAGGTGTATAGACAAGATTTATTTCAGCATGAAGTCCCTTTGCTTCCAGATGCTAAGCCTTTTAGATAGAAACAAAGACCTATCAACCCCCTGCTAGAATCTAAAATGCAACAAGAGCTAACCAAGCTAAGGGAAGGGGGGATCATTAAGCCTATAAGGCATTCATCATGGGTGTCTAATCTGGTCCCAGTTAGGAAGAAGAATGTGGACATAAGGCTCTGTGTTGACTTTACGAACCTAAATGTCGCTTCTTTGAAAGACAATTATTCTTCTCCTAATATGGAAGCAATGTTGCAGAGAGTAACTGGCTGTGACCTATTGTCTATGATGGATGGGTTCTCAGGATATAACCAGGTGTTAGTAAGAGAATCTAAATTATTCAAGACTGCTTTTACCACCCCTTAGGGAACATATGTATATGTTAGAATGCCTTTTGGTTTAAAAAATACTGGAGCTACTTTCCAGAGAGCAATGGATGTAGCTTTCAAGGAATTCATTAACATTATCATGGTAGTGTATCAGGATGATTTAACATGTTTCTCCGAAAGAGCGGATGACCACTGTGGGCACTTGGAAAAGGTTTTCAATAAAGCTCTAGAATTCGGTGTCTCTTTAAATCCAAAGAAATGTCATTTTGTTGTCACTGAGGGAAAGATGCTTGGGTATATTTTCTCCAAGGAAGGGGTTAGAATAGACCCTAAAATAATTGAAGCTATAAACAATATACCTGAGCCAAGGAGTGTCAAAGGTATCCAGTCTTTCTTGGGCAAGGTAAATTTTGTTAGAAGGTTCATTGCCAATTTTGCAGAGATAGTCAAGCCCATTGTTAGATTTCTTAAGAAGGATACAAAGTTCTGTTGTGATGAGGAAGCTTCAAAGGCTTTTGGTGAAACTAAAAAGGCTATCCAAGAGGCACCAGTGTTGAAGTCCCCTGACTATAGTAAGACTTTTTCTCTTTTTTCTTTTGCTTCATATCATACAATGGCTGCAAATCTCTTACAAAAGGATAATGAAGGACATGAACACCCTATAGCCTTTTACAACAAATCTCTACAAGCTGCAGAGCTAAAGTATGAAATTATGGAGAAACAAGCGTATGCTCTGGTTAAGGTTGTAAAAGAATTTAGGCCATATCTTGTGAATGCACAAGTAATCACTTATGTCCCACATGCAGCTGTCAAGGACATTTTATCTCAGTTTGAGGTCACTGGTAAAAGATGTAGATGGATAACCAGAATTCAAGAGTTTGATTTGGAGATTAAAATCACTAAATTGGTAAGAGGTTTAGGTCTTGTTAAGATGATGGTTGAATCAAACCTTCTTGATGTTGAGGTGAATAATGTTGAAATTTAGAACATCTTGGTCACTAGTATTGAGATACAACCCTGGTATTCAGAGATAGTGCATTTCTTAAGGGATGAAACATATTCAGAGGGAATGACCCACAACCAAAGAAGGACAATGAGACTAAAATCTCAAAAGTATGCCCTTGTTTAGGGTGATCTATATTGGCAGAATAGAGATGGGGCATTATTGATGTGTTTAGACAAATCCCAAGCTAAAAGGATGTTAACTGAAATGCATGATGGAGTGTGTGGAGGTCATTACTCTGCCAAGACCACAACTGGTAAGATCATCCGGGCTGGTTATTATTGGCCCACTTTGTTAAAAGATGCCCATAAACATGTTCGAAGATGTGACCCATGCCAAAAAATTTCATCCAAATTGAAGTATGAGGGAGCCTTACCCCTCAACCCAGTCATAGTAGAAGCCCCTTTTGTCCAATGGGGCATTGATTTTATTGGAGAAATAATTGAGAAATCAGGAAGAGGTCATAGGTGAATCATAGTGGCCACTGATTATTTTACTAAATGGATTGAAGCTATACCCACTAGAAGAGCCACAAGTAAGGTTGTTATTGACTTCCTGATGTTATAACCATATTTGGTGTTCCTGTGAAACTAGTAATGGATGACGCCATGAGCTTTAGATCCTAGGAGTTCATTGAATTTTGCACTAGTCATCGAATAATTATGTCCTACTCTTTACCATATCATCCTCAGGGTAATGGGAAAGTTGAATCCAGCAATAAGAGCCTTCTGAACATTAATAAGAAAATCCTCGAGGAGAACAAAAGGTCTTGGGACCGGAAGTTAAAGTTGGCCCTATGGGCAAACAGGATTACTGTCAAGAAAGCAATTGGTGTTTCACCTTTTGAGTTGGTTTATGGCATGCAATCTAGGGTGCCAGTCAATAATCTTCTTTCTGTATACAAGTTCCTGCAAACTGAGGATATGGAGTTATCTGAACCTATGGAAGACAGAATGATTCAAATGGTGGAGGTGGAGGAAATCAGGACTTTGGCCCATAAGAGAAATTTGAAAATTCAGCTGCAATCCAAATATCTGTTTGATAAAAGAACTTTGTTAAGGAAGTTTCAAATTGGTGACATGGTCCTTCAATGGAATGCGAAAGGGAAAGATAAAGGAAAACACAAAAAAATTGAGTCTCTATGGATAGGCCCCTTTGTGGTTTATGATTTTAATGGACAGGATTCATATTTTTTGCAGAAAATGAATGGTGAGGTATAGGAATTTCCAGTGCATGGACAATTCCTGAAGCATTACTTTTCTTAAGTCCATGCATAGTAGGTCTTAGTTTGTATATATTTAGGTTTGTTTTTGTTGGTTTTTTTTTGGCTTGTGTTTTTTCTGTTCTCCAGAGTTTTTTGTAATTCTTGTGTTGATCTTGCAATCAACCATTCCTAGTCAGAGTCGCTGTTGTCACTATTTTGAAAATTGGATTTTCTTGTTCCATAATTGGTTAAATCTGCAGGGTTGGGTTTAATATTTCATGCTGTCTCTGAGTTCTATGCCAAGAGGGGTTTTAGGGTTTTTGAGTTTTGACCTTTCTTTGGTTCTGAAAGCCCTTGCGTTTTGTTTCTGTGTTACCCTTTTTCACTTAGGTGGAAGGGTCGGTCCATCATGAAGGTGTCCCCCCTTTAGGTTTTCCCTAGGTGGGCTTTAAATGTTTTTTTTAATTTTTACACCTTTGCCTATGTCTTGTTTTTAATCTTTGTCGGGCTTCTTAATGATCATGTAAGTCAATGTTGATCCTGCAATGCATGTTGTTTTGCTGGGAGAAGATGCCTATGGTTTACCTTCTGCGAAGTAGCAAAAAGGTAGATGGGCCCAGCAAAAGGATAGTTTGTAAGGTAAAGAAAATGCATCTCGTATTAGATCCAATGACCCACATTGATTCACTTGCCTAAGATGCAAAACAAAATAGTGAAAGAATGGGTGGGTCCCAGAGGTAAGCGGTTCTTTGGTTAATGCCTGATCAACTTAGAGTTGATCCAACAATGTACATGGATTCACGGCCGAAAATGGTCCAATATTTACCTTTTGCGAAGTAGCGAAAAGATGGAGGGCCCGGGTAAGGAGGTCACAAAGGGCTTAACAGATGATCATCTTAGACAGGATCCAACAGTTCATGTTAGTTTGCAAGGAAAAGCTGCTTGAGATTTAAAGACTGTGAAATAGTGAAAGGTTGGTGGACCTGAAAGATATGAAAGTCATGATTTTAAAGACCGATCAACTTGTAGTTGATCGGACGACCCGCGTGGATTCATAGCCTTAAATAAAATGAGGCTTACCATTTGCAAAGAGGCAAAATGACATGGTAGTCACATGGAGGATAATGTGGCAAGACAGTTGGATCACTTGGCTGAGGTAAAAGATGGCTGTCAAATGCACGTGGCTTCAAAGGATTTTTGAGGGCCCGCTTTGATTTAATCGACGATGGCGTTGAAACCCACAGTGAAGTAGAACACGTGGTGGTCCTAAATTGGAGCCCAATGGAGTTCTTGGGAAAATAGCTGACTGACACGTAAGATTCATTTACCGGTGATAGATAAAAATAGGTAGTTTCCATGCCGAGGGCCCACTTTAAAGATTTAAGTGCGGTAAAGATTATACATCTCAAGATGGATCCAACGATGGGTGCCTTTTCACAGCCCAAAGATGCTGGGTAGTTAGCCTTTGTGAAGAAGCAAAAACTGCTAGCAGTGATGGTTGTGCATGGTTAGTGAAGTAAACTAGCGGTCACCGTAGGCAGTAAAGATCAAGCGGGTGGTAATTGATCAGATGGCTAGTGTTGTTTCACGTGATCAAAGTACGCAAGGTTTACCCTTTGCGAAATAGTGAAGGAGGGTGGGGCCCGTTACTAATATAGAATGACCGGGGGAATTAAAGGCAATGCAAGTTTCCAAGATATGACGAGTGTCATTGCTTTGCAAAGGAAAGGTGCGAGGGTTTCAAGCTCCATGAAATGGCGAAACAACGAAATAGCAAAATACTTAGAAAAGCTTGTGATCCGTTGGAGCCCATTTTTGAATTCAATTCCGAATTCAATTCTGAGTTGATGGCCAAAGCATGCGGGTTAATGTCTCAATTCAATCCAAGGTGGTCATATTAAGGTCCACATCAAATTGAATATCAACACCATTTTGACGAGTTTGTTGTAGAGGAGTTGGTGCAGAGTGATTTTCTTCAGGCGTGTAAAAGGTTTTTGTGTCTTGCTTGCTAATTACAGTTTGAAAATTGATATTACTATGTGCTTGCCTCATCAGAGTTTGTTTGAGTCTTAATTGATATAAATGCATTACCGGGATGGCACCAAGAAGGGATTTTATAGGGAAGGTAAATTATCAGGATAGAAACATATGTGATTATTTCCTAGAACAATTGACTATGTCCACGAATGTTGCAGCCAAAATTAAAGAATTGGTACCTAAAGCCCCTCGTCTAAGGATTGGAGACAGTTTGTATGACAAGGGAAATTGGTCAAGAGATCCACAGATAGGGATATTAGGTCTGGGTCTTTTCAAAGCAGGATTCAGTCAGAGACATGCCCTTGCCCCAATGAATAGTATATGGGAATTAGATGTAGGAAAGCTCATAGTCCCTGGGGTTTTCATGGATGTTGATTTGTTAACCTATATTGCACACAATTATAACCTAGTTGCCAAATGTATCAGGAATGTGAAAGGAGGAGCCCTGATTAAGATCAATGATGATGAGTTTAGAAAGGTTTTTAAGCTCAGTGAGGTGTCTAATTATTTAGAGCCTATAAATTTTCATACCCTGGCCTAGGTTTACAATGTACAAAGGGATCACCTCAGAAGTAGACCATTCAAAGAGTTTTTTGTTAAAATTGGAGGGCTAACTATTGTGGGCCCTAGTACCATGGAACCTTTTTCTCTAAATTTGTTTACTCTAAGAGCTAAAGGCGTGTATTGGTCACTGTGTCAAATCTTTGGGGAGGATGTTGAAGCCACCATGCCAACCCATTATATGCTAATGATAGCATAGATTTTGAACACCTCTCTAGTAGTTACTTTTGACTATGCACCTTATCTCACAGATATAATCCATGCAGGACTGATGGGGATAAAAAGTGGTAAGGTTAACAAACCATTTGGATGGTACTCTCTTCTCATGCACATGTTTTTGTTCAAAGGTGCTGATTATTTTGCAAATGAAATGGATTTAGTTAAGGTGAAAGATAATGAAGAGATGCCTATACAGCTATGGAGTACCATTTTGTCCTGGGACAGAGAGGATGCCAGCTACCTAAAATTTGACAGATACTTTGCATCCAAGATTAGGATTCTTTTATGTTCAGACAACCCTAGGATCGCCAAAGCTCTTTTAGAATTCCTTAGGCCTAAGGAATTTTCTGAAAGCATCAAGATTGTGCATAACTGGGGTGACATATACTTGTACCCTATCTCTATAGTTTTAAGACTTTATGGTTTCAGAGGCACTCCATATTTATTGCCCTATCAAGTCCCATTAAAGATAGGAATTACAGACGTCCTAAGGCAAATTGGAGGTGTGCAAGAGGCAGAGCTAACAAATAGGGGAAAAGGGACCATTTTTCCAACTATTACCATGGCCCATTAATTTGTGATCACCAAGGGTGGTTGGAAGTACTTTGAAGATTTCTTTCAACCATATAGGTTTCCTACTGCAGTAACAAGGTTTGCTGACCCTAAGGATTTTTTCAATGGCATGTTCAGGAGAAGAGAATTATGCAAAGGTAGGCCACATCACTTTCATTTCCTTGAGGATCTAATTAGAAATGAGTTCAGTTTGGATGAGCAGGAATTGAGGAAAGAGAAGTGGGTAGCCTACAAGAAGGGTCTAGATTTCATTCATCAATTTGATAGCAATTATGACCCTCTATCTAGCAATAATCCCTTTGAGGAAAAGATCAAATTCTTAATTCTTTATTTTGACGATTTAATGCAAACTTTGAAGGAAAAGAGGGAAGCTATAATAAGAGATAATCCTGATAAGGCTAAATTTGTTCTAGCCAAGCCAGTCTTTGCTAAGGCCATCCCTCTGGGGAATTATATAATGCATAAGAAGTCCAAATATAGTGTGTTGATGCTAGTAACAGGTGAGCCCTCTACTTCAAGAGGGAAGATAGCAATTGAAAATGTCATTGACATCCAAGACTCCCCTAAAAGGCAAAGGGTGGGGAAGGAAGTGCAAATAGGCGAGTCTCTATACTCTCCATCTCAATCCACTATCCATATAGGCAATGAACAGGCAGTAGCAGAACAATTATTTTAGTTAGGGAGTCTTGGGGAGATTGCCTACACATATGACAAAACACAAGAAGGGATGCCAGAAGAGCCACCTACTACTGAAATGAACTTAACTATTGATGAGTTCAAAGGTAAAGAGCTAGACTATGTTGTAAAGCAAGCCAGTGAGGAGTTCCTGGCTGACACTAATTATGTCACAATAGGGGCCTTCATCCAATTTGTTTGGAAGCAAAATATAGAGTAGTTCAAGGCAAGATGTGAAAAGAGGAAGAGTGAGCAGCCTCACAGAGATACAACTTCAGTAGAGGAGGAAGTGAAACAAGAAATGATGGTAGAATTTCAAGCCATCACTCCTAAAGCAAGAAGGGAAATGGTGTCAAAGACTGGTGTTCTACTCCTCCTTGAATGGGATATAGTAGATGCCTTGGTACTTGAAGTAGTCAAGAAAGAGACCAAGCCTATGGAGGGAGTGACATTCAACAAGGATAATGTTGCCTTAGTTATGTGGTCCTTGAAAAGGGATGAAAGTAAAAAGAGGAAAGATACCTCAGAATCCAGTTTCCTAGGAGGTATGATAGTGAAGAGAGTTTAGGATATAGGGGTCGTAGAAGCTTCTAGCATAGTTCTGGAAACTACAAAATTTAGTGTAGAAGTGGCTGAGAAAGAAGCAAAGAAGAGAGTCAATCTCCAAGTGAAAATAGAAACAATTCTAAAGGCTTATAGTTAAGCCAAAAAGGAGGTAGAAAATAGGGATAGTATTATTGCTAGACTACAAAGTCAATTGATAGGACAACATGAAGGAGGTGAGTCCTCTACCCTGATGATTGCATCTTCTCTAGCAAGACCTCCACCTACTAGTCCTATCATAGAATTTCCCCCTTCTCCTATGCCTTCTAGTTTTCAACCGGCTGAGACCATTCAACATGAGTTGGAAAAGTTGAAATAGGCTCAAGCCCTATTTGTGAATAAATATGAAGAGAAGATAAAGGCCACAATTTTGAGGTTTGCTGATATAGTAGAGCCCCCCACTATGCAAACTAATATGAAAAGAATTTTGGATACTTTTTGTGAGCTGAATGAGGACAAGGCTATTTTGGAGCCGATTTTGAATAAGTGGATGCCAAGAGAAGTGGATTTAGAGCTTATGTGTGCATCCTATGATGAAGTAGGATCTGATGCCATTATTAAATCCACATGTGAGTTAGCAAAAGGCCTGACCAAGCTAGCAGAAGGAAGAGCCAATGCAGAGAGGAAGGCTAACTTATACAGGAAGGAATATACTGAGTATAAATTTGAATATTTTCCTAGGGGTTTTGTTAACCAAAATCAATTGAAGGACAAATAGTTATGGCTTGATGAGCTGGGAGCTAACTTGTCTTTAAGGGTGAATGAAATCATCAACAAAGATGACACATCTCTGTTTGTTAAAATGATTGAATAAATAGAAAAGATAAAGTCACACTATGACTTTTTGGAATCAGAGGTTAGGAAAGTGAGAAACTCTTGGAAAAGGTTATCTAAATTAAAGGAGAAAATTGTTAGCTACTCATGGCCTGCTGACGACGTGTTCCAAGAGTGGACCGATAAGTATGTGGTGCAAGAAGAAGGAATCCCGGAGCAGTTAGGAGATGCTACAGAGGAGCAACAAACTGAAAAAGGCCATTGAGACTAAAGAGGACCTGTAACTATTTTTTGAAAGGAGTTACGGTTGTAACTAATTATTCTTAGGAATGTCCATAGCTTGTATGCATCCATAATGTTATTAATGGATACCAGGACTAATAGAAAAAGGGATCACAAGAATTTTTGTTAAAAAACTCTGTAGAAATATATCTGAGTTTTTCTAGATCTTACAGAGGATACTTTGAGTCATGTAAAATTATTTTTTCAAAATGAATATCAATATACAGATCATAACCTCTCGAGCCTAAAACCTGTGTTGTCTTCTGGTGTGCCTTCAGTAATTTACTGGTTTCATTTGAATAGTCTAGGGTTATTCAACTGAACACGGATTGTAATGCAATCTTTATGGATATGTTATTAGATTTTCTCTTCAGGAGAGGAATTAAATATGCATGAAACATCTCTATCAGTAGATTATTTGTTTTAAACTTTGAATTTGATAGACAATGTTTAGTTAAACAAGAAAGAACTCTTATATGTGTCAGGCATGAATAAGGTTAATAAAAGCCAAAGTAATGAGATGTATGGGGATGTTTACTTTGGAATCCTTGCTTGATTTAGATGACTCTGTAGCTTGGATAAGGCACTGGTATCAGTTGTGGTTTTCTTTATATTTCTCTTGGGGATCAATACTAAAAATGAGTATAAGTTTTTCTTCATTGTTTCATTTTTAAGGTGATGAAGTCCATAGGTTTTAGCATTGGTTTATTATGGACCTCTAATTTCAAAGTGTGGATGTTTTCATAGAAGGTATACCCACTTGAACTTTGGATGAGTTTGAAGTGTAGAAGGTTTTGTTGAAACCTTGTTATATGTTCTTCTAGAGTCCTAATTCTCTTGGTGTTCTCTCCATATGCAAACAGAGTTCATTATATTTCTTACAGGAAGGATAGAAGGGAATCAAATTTTGAGAACAACATGGAATACTATAATCACCCTCTCTTGCATGGTTACCAATGTTGGAGCTATTGTTTTGTAAGATCAAAAATATGAAACTACTCATTTTCAGACTAGTTGGTAGCATTTTGGCTTGTTTTGTTCATTTTGTAAATGAAAATGGATTGAATCCATTGATCTAGTAATGGATTGAGTTTATTTGGTGTTTTACAAAGTTTTTAGTTCCATTTCAAGCTTTGTAGATAGTTTTTATTGGTGTTTTCTTGTTTTAGTTTGCAAACAACTAGTTTTGGCTTGTATATAGCAGTTTTATGTAAAATGGTTACCCCATGAATTCAACACATGATACCATCATGGCCTATTGTTAAATGGAGGGAAACCACTTTTACAATGTACATATGCAGGGACAAGTGTTGTAGATGACATTTAATATGAATTTCACCTTGTTCTAGGCAAGTATAGGAGCAACTCGGCTAGAGGAGACAGGGTGAAATTGAAGTGCAAAGTGCAAAGGTGAATGCCAAACCACCATATAAGATATTTGAGGGGTCCATGAAGTTGTTACAGAATTTACAATGCAAGGGGAAGCCTTGAAAAATTCATTTGTTTGCTAAACACCAACTTGACCAGTCACTATCGGCTAGAAGGCCTAGAAACCCTTCAAAACCCTCATTTTTGGGTTAGAATATTGAACGGTGGGATAAGGAGCCAAAAGAAAAAAAATCACTTGAGGTTAGGTGTATCTTTGAAGAAAATCCAAACTTTATATGGGGTCTTTTGGACCGTTTTCCTCCAAGCCCTAGAAAACTGGATTTTGGCAGCCTAATTGGGGCTCTTTCCTTGTAGCCCCTTTCTAGGCAAAATGGTGAAATTGGTAAGGAGGGTAAAGAAAGAAAACCTTTAAAGGACCCAAAAGGAATTCAAAAAATGTTATTAGCCACCTCCACACCTCTTCATCAACTCATAATAGTAGGAGGTCAATTAGACAAGTTGAAGCCAAGACAACCATGATGAGCACATGGGAAGCATTGTGAATTGGTAGGGTTCCTAGCTAAAACACCTAAAGAAAACAACTTGGAATGGTTAAGAAGAAAGCCATAGAAGAGATTGAGAAGGAATTCAAGGTATAGAGTGCAATTAGGCCTGGCGATTTGGTGGAATTGAGCAACACCAACTAGGTGAAGTGTTAACAAACTAGGTGAACCCCATCAATATTCAACAATGTTATTGGTCCAAGGGAAGCTGATCCTGAATGATTTGGGAATTGAATATCCTTGAGGAGTTATGAAAAGAATTCCTGCTCCTACTCCATGATTTGTCTGTGAAACATCAAAGAATAATTTCCAGTTTGTTTGTGTTGATAGTGCAAATACTGATTCATCTGGAAAATCTATCACCATTGAATGATTGTCTTTTAGGGGTGCTTCTACAAGTTGATCTGCTATTATTTGTCCTTTTATGGCTTTTCTATTGATAGATTCAATGTCAAATTCACTAAGTATCATAACCCACTTTGCAATTCTATCGGTGAGTCCTGCTCTATTCATTAGGTACTTGAGTGGATTAAATTGTGCAATGAGTTGTACTTTATGACTCAACATATAATGTCTCAATTTTTGTGATGCAAAAACTACTGCAAGACATGCTCTTTCTATTGGTGCGTAGTTGAGTTCATATCCAATGAGTGTTCTATTGATGTATTAGACAACTCTCTCTTTTCCTTGTTCATCATTTTGTGCTAGGAGAGAACCTAAGGAGGAGTTTGTTGCATCTATATACATGAGTAATGGTTTCCCATGCATGGGTAGAACCAAGATCGGTGTGGACAAAAGATATTCTTTTAGTGTCTCAAATTCCTCTTGGCATTGTTGTGTCCATTTGAATGTGAGGACTTTCCTTAAAATATGTTGAAATGGTTGGCACTTTTCTGCCAATTGGGCAATGAAACACCTTATGGACTGTAATCTGCCTTGCAGACTTCTGAGTTGCTTGAGCGTAGTAGGTGATGGCATGTCTAAAATAGCTTTCACTTTCTCTAGATATATCTCAATGTCATGATTGGATACAATGAATCCCAAGAGTTTTCCAAATGTTACTCGGAAGACACATCTTTTTGGATTGAGTCTTACATTGTATTGCTCAAGTCTATCAAAGATCTTAGCCAATATTTCTAGATGACTATCCCTTGTGTTGGAATTTGCTAGCAAGTCATCTGCATAGTCTTCCATGATTGTGTATCATGTCATGGAATAAGGTGGCCATTGAACTTTTATAAGTGGCACCTACATTTTTGAGGCCGAATTGGATCAAATTCTAGCAACATGTTCCACATGGACACGCGAATGTAGTTTTAGGTTGGTCTTCTGGTGCAATTTTGATTTGATTATAACCAAAAAAACCATCCATGAGTGATAGCATTTCATTTCCATTTGTCAAGTCCACTATGATGTCTATGTTAGGGAGTGGAAATTCATCTTTTTGGAAAGCCTTGTTGAGATCTCTAAAGTTGGTGTAGATCCCGATACCTCCAGTATGCTTGGATACCGAGACTAGATTTGAAATCCATTCAACATAGTCTATGAGCCTAATGAAACCCACATCTAACAATTTTTGTAGCTCAATTTTGACTAACAAGGCTATGGGAGGGTGCATCTTCCTGAGCTTCTACTTATATGGTTTTACTCTTGGAAGCAATGACAAATGATGTAAGACCAATTTGGGATCTAATCCAGGCATATCTACATAAGACCATGAAAAATTGATTGGTCTTTGCTTAAAGAATTTTATAAATTTCTCTTTTTCTATCAGATTTAGGGATTTTGCTAAGTGAATGTTACAAACTTTCTCAGTATCGTCGATGTTGATTTCCTCAGTTTCTTCTACCAATAATATTGACTATTCTTTATCAATAGGTAGATCATCCATTATGTTATGAGGAATATGTTTTTCTTTATTATCATTATATTGATTAGGAGAGGAGCTTGCTTCTCTGAAATATGCAATTTTGTCTAAATCTATTGCAAAGCCAGCCTTGTGATCATTATAATGGAGTCTATCCCTTGCACCCAAGAATTTAGCCATGGTTTCATCATTTTGAAACCAATATAATTGTGGTTTTCCTTTTTGCCCCCAGTCAATCAAATATGGATGTATAAGGGGTAAGTCTTTCTTCCCTGTTTTCATAGAAGATATTGATACCATGCATACTTGGTTATGACTTGATGTGTCCTCATCATAAATTGGTGGTGGGTTGTCTTCATTATCAGATGGGAATTCATAGTCATGAGAATCTATGACACTTTCTATGTATGTTTCACTTTTTGATCCTGTGTCACTCATCTACTCTTGTTCTTGTAATTGAGTTTGTTGCAGATTAGTGGATCTTCTTTGTATTGTGGATGCCCTTCTTACGCTTGGTATCAGTCTTTATAGTCTTTCTTCATTTGACTCAAATGGAGAAGCTGGAATTGTTTCCCTTGGCAAAAGTATTGACAACAACCAAGGATTTGGCTCATTTGTTGGTGTTAATCCTATATCTACTACCATGTTTGCTTGTGCAGATGTTTCAAGTACTATACTACTAGATGACTCTATGCTAGTTTCTTGTAGAAGTTGCCTCATGTCTTCACCATCTGATTCCATAATAGGAGATGTTTCTAGTCTCATTCTTTTCTGAGATGAAGAGGAATGCATTCTTGTTGATGACTGATTCTGAGGTATTTATTTTGAGGGTAACCTAGGTTTGTTTAGTATATCTAATGTATGTTGCCTGGCTTCTATTATTTGTGGTACATGTTTATATCCCAAGCCTTGATTCTTTGGGTTTTCATGTGGAAAAATAGGTTCTAATATTCCTTTCTTTCGTATTCCCAATCTTGTGGTCCCATCATACCCATGTTTTGGTAACATCTTGAAGTCGTTGCCATATTGATGTAGAGGTAACCTGGGTACTATCATGTCATCTTCTTCTCTGTTTATCCAATGATCGATATATTAATTTAGAGATTCTTCTTCTAAGTATCCCCATCTAATGAAAGAGTATGAATCTGAGTACTTCACTATCTCTTTTCATTTATCTTGCTTCATTGTTGTGTTTTGAGGCTTCCCAAAAGACCTAGGAGAAAAATATGATTGTTTGCCATTTGAGGTACTTGAAATGGAATATTCTCCACAAACAACTTCCTTAATTTGAAAAGAAGATGTGGTAGGTGTATTTTTCTCTATTCCTCTAATTGATAATGATTCCATTCATAAGTGAAGTGGGGCCTCCTAATTGTTTGGTACTTGATTGTATGTGCTTTCCCTTAAATAATTATAGTGTTGAAAAGGGTTTGGGCCACCATGGACAGTGATCTCTATGCCATTGTATGGGAACTTCACACATTGGTGAAAAGTTGATGGTACTGCTTGCATGGTATGTATCCATGGGTGACCTAACAACATATTTTACCTCTCTATCTAGGACTTGAAAGGTGATGTCTATTGTAACTAGTCCCACGTGTATTGGTTACAATAGACATCACCTTTCAAGTCCTACCATTTCATCTACTGCACTTAGTGTGTTTATGGCATAGTCAAATGTGACATTGGTATAGTTGGCAGTATTATTTTGTGCATTAGAACTAGAAGCCTTTCCTTTGTCATGTTTGATGAAAGGGTCCTTAAAAATGGTATGATCTGTGTTTGGTGCCTTATTGGTATCCACAGTAATGTCACCTTGATCAATGAGATCTTGGATGAGGTTCTTCAATTTATAGCAACTTGATGTTTTGTGACCCTTATTGCAGTGATACTCACATAAATCATTGTCATTCCAACAAGTGGGCTTGAATGGACCTGGTTCATATGGCCTAGCTCATGGTAAAGTTATGGCATTGCTCCGTATCAAATTTTTTAGTGTTGATTCAATAGGTTTACCAAAGGTTGTAAAGTTTCTTCTGGGTGTGCGTATCCTTGGTGGCCTTGGATTGTTTGACTGTAGTGCATTGGTGTTGTTTTTCTGAGACTGGTTCTTATTAGCAAAATCAACTGGTCCTTGTAGAGATACTATCGATTGAGCTCTGTTTATAACACGTGCATCAATAACTCCATCATTTGTAACATTTTTGTTTCTAGACCAAAATTTTGGTCTTTCATTGTTTGTACTGGTGGTCGGTCCACTATCCTTGTGGTGTTTTAGTATCCCTTGTTCTAATAGGCCTCTCTCACACTTGATGCCTTTTTCTATTATGTCTTTAAAATTATTTAGGCATTGCATTTGCAATGGATACTTGATTAGAGGCACAAGATTTTCATTGAAAATATCTACTTGCTCAGCTTCAGGGATGTGACTAAGACATCTACGATATAGGCCTCTCCATCTTTGCAATAATGTGGCAAAAGTTTCACCTTATTTTTTCTTTGTTGCACATAAATCCATTAGGGTAATTGAATTATCTATGTTGAATGCAAAGTTGGATATAAATAACTCAGCCAATTCTCCCCATGAAGTAATTTTGGGTGGAAGGTGTGAAAACCATTCCAATGTTGTCCCTCCAAGACTTTTGGAAAATAACCTCATTAAGTATGTATCATCATGGGATACTTCAATACATGCCATGAAGAATTATCTGACATGATCTCGAGGATCACCTTTCCCTCTATACTTTCCAAACTTTGGAGTTTCAAAATGTGGGGGAAATGGTGGCAAGTATAACTTTCTTTCAAAAGGATACGGACAGAGGTCCTCCATTGTGTAGCTCTTTTTATCATTAACTGCTTGCATACTAGCTATTTGTTTTTGAAGATTCTCCATTTGTTGAGTCAGGATCTCTGTTTGGTTCAATGGTGCATTGACTTGATGAGTGTTTCCCACAAAAGGGATAGTATTGGAGTACCTTTGAGCTTGTTGGAATGTAGACTAACCATGTAATTGTGCACCATAAGTTCCAATAGGTGGTGCAAAGTATGCAAATTGTGGGCTGACATTTGGCTAAGCTGAGGTAGTTGTCCCTTGATTCACATTCTGGCTACTGTAGGTGGAACCAACTAAAACTAAGGGTTAGTGATATTTGTTAAATTAGTGTTGTGAGCCATTGTAGCTTGCATCGTCATGTTGGGTGTTGTCAAAGATGTAACATTGGTACTTATTGATGCCATTGTTGACTGTGTTGAAGTTGTAGCCATATGGGCACTTTGAGATATACCTTGTGTTGATGTAGCAATTGTTGCTTGAGTCTATGTTGCAATAGGTATTTGAGGTATATTTTGATTCAATGTCACACCCTATGATAATATCATTGAAATATCTACCCCTAGAGGTAACTTGGGCCCATTCTAGGCTAAGAGAGAGAGATATATGTCTCTATCATTATTGATGAGAGCATTGAGAATCATAAGTGTCACAGGATCTTGTTGGGTTGCTTCCAATTCTTCTTTTGTCAAATTATGTTGTATTTCATCAATGGAAGGCATCATGTTTGTGTTTGTTGACAGTGTTACGGGTGTGTGACTCTGTGTTTGTTGTTGTGTGGATAGATCCATATTCCATGTGGGGTTAACCAAGAGGTGATTATTAGGATCCATCTGGTGTTTTTCCTTCTGAGCACGTGTTAATGGCATGAATATTGTTCCAAAGTGATCTTGAATATCTAAGATGTGTATGCAAGACTTGATTAAATGCAACTAAGTATGCTTCTATAACCTCCTAAAGACTAAAGTGGAGACAATACAATCTATGAATGATGACTTGCTATCAAGAATTTTGAAATTCGAACACAATATTTGCAGGGTATTGGAGGAAAGCTTCTAATTCTGCCTCTTCTTTGATTCAATTTTTGAGGCCTATGTCTATTTGTACTGACTTTTGAACTTCATTATCTATGACAACTTGGACTATGTCGTATTGGTCTTGATCAACTATTAATTCCTCAGCAAGGATATTCAAACCGTCAATTATTTCTAATTGAGCATTGTTTGGCCCAAGATCGGGTTTCTCAAATGGGAATTTATCGTTTCCTTTTAAACCCATATGTTGAAGAATACTATGCAAACTATGCAAACCCTAAAAATGATTGACATTTTTATTTTTTAACAAGGTTTTAGAAATGTTTCTATGGTCTTTTCTACAAATTGTCTAATGGATTCTTTCTGAGCTACTCTTTGTATCTTTTTTCTTAGTTTCTCATCAAAATGAATAGACTTCCGGATTTCATCATCTATGATGGCCTCAATTGTGTCATATTGGGCAGGATTGACTCTTACTTCCCAAGTGAGGTTATCCAAACCATCAATTATTGCTAATTGGTCATTTATTGGCCCAAGACTAGGTTGTTCGAATGGAAATTCTTTGTCTCATCTAATATCCATGGACTTAGGTATGATTCGTATACTCTAATGCAACACTAAATTTTAAGTGAGTGAATGAAAACTTGATGAAATGACTTGTGCTAGGACCTTGTGTGATGATTCTAATGGGACTTCTACATGAATGGAATGCTTAGGACCTAAGATCACTTGAAAGTAACATGTATATCATCTTTAAATTTGGGCAAAGGTTTGGATCTGACGTTGATGTTTAATGTTGATGCTTAACTTTGTTGAGGTTTGTTTGATTTTGTTGAACACTAAAACTTTGTTAAGGTTTTAATTGATCTTGTTGTACACTGAAACTTGACTTGGTTGAGGTTGTGATTTGTTTCTTATAATGTTTGAATTTGGCGAAGTGTAGCAAAGGACACAATAGTCACATCAAAAGAATAAAACCATGAAAAGAACAATTGTTTAAGGAATTTTTCCAAATTTCCATGAATGTTGGGATCTTTCTCAAGATCTCATTTTATTTTTGATATATTGGGGCAATTCAATATCATATTAGACAGACTCTCCTAAGGTCAAAAGGTCACAAGTATTACCATAGCCCACATCTTGATACTCCGTCAGCTCAAACAACCCTATCACACCCTAGGGTGAGCCTATTTTTTTACCTTTTTTTAAAAATTAGACCAAAGAAGATTTCTCCTTAATTGGTCCATTATCCTGGGAGATATATGGTGAGTGTCTTGGGGGCGGATTCTTCCCCACCCTTACACTATGATAAAACAAGTGTATGCTTACTGATTTAGCTGGGCTTCTAATTTCTAAGGTGTTTAGAAAGGGTTTCATTTGAGTGGTCACAATCAGTAGCAGTTTACACTCCATTGAGGGAGGTCTCCTAGTCTGTAGAGGTTACACTCTATAGATTTTAACGTACCGTATAGGCACTGAGGGAGGCATAATACCATTGTGACAACATGTTACACTCATCGCATATGATTTTCATCACATGTGCATTTATTTATAGTGGCTTGGATTACTTATCTTTAGTCATTGCCACTTAGGTTGTTCCCCTCTCACTGGCCTTAATGGCACCCTAAGGGCAACTCGAGAGGACAGGCCTTCTAAAGGATTTAATTGCAAGAAATAAATGAAGGCATGAAAGAAGAGAGTCTTTCTTTTTGGTCACCCATTGAAGGGGAGAGCATAATTCCTATCCCTTTGAAGACACAAAAACCAGGAGTTCTTTTTAGCCTTTTAACGCAATGATTTTCTAATCTATTAGGAGATGTTGCTCCAAAAAAGCATGGGGTTCAATTTTAACTTTCATCGCAATTGTGAAAAAGAAGACAAGTTTGTTTGTGGTTTATTTTATTAGCACCAAATTGAAGTGTCTCTAAGCTACCCCTGCAAAAAATGATGTTAGTAAGCACATGGTGGGATATCTAGCTTAATTTTCCAATTACAGAGCTTTGTCTTTTTACAGACAGAAAGAAATTCTAATAAAAACTAGAACTGAACCAGGATAAAAAGAGAAAAATCTAATCTAACAATTGCAACTAACCTACAGAGAAAATGTGAATTGATGTCAAATCAATTGCGAATTATTATTTAAGCAATTGTAATGTGATGGCTAATCAATTGCTCATTAGTAAAAATAAAAAATAAAAATAAAATTGTTTTTGAATTTTTAAGAATTGGCAGAAAAAGATAGAAGATAGAAGGATTATTCTGCAATGATATTATCCCACACTACTCGAGCCATCACATCGATGTCATCATAAAATTTGTACTTGGCTAAGAAATGGTGGATATTTTGGTGATATTGAGCAATCTCCTATTTTTCTTTGATTTAACAGAGCTCCTTTTCTGCCTTTAAGATCCTTTGATATGACATTTGTTGTCTGCTATGCTATTTTTCCTTCCTTGCACCTAAAATTCTGAAAGTCACCTTCCCTGCCATTGGGTTAGAACCATTTTATGCAAAAAAAGGAAATCTCTAGAATTTAATGATTTTTCTAGGTTAGGTGCGCAAGATCACACAATAAAGAAATGACAAGGAAAATTTTAATTTTGCAACCCTTTAAGTCATTGCAAGTTATTTTAGCAATTGCAGTGCAACAATCAGAGTAATTGCAAAGTAATGTGATGGCAATTGCAAACTGTTATTAGCAATTACAATTTTCTGCATATGCAATTGCGAACTGAAGATTCCTGTGCATGTACGGATCTGCAAAATTAGTCAAAATAGAAAGCAAAGGTTAGAGTGATTTCATGTCAGGTTCACCAAATGTACTCTGGGTTAATAACATTATAATTAATCAGATTATAAGAGTGAATCAAAAACTCTAATCTAATTATAATTAATCTTAAATAACAATCGAATAATGCAAAACCAATTGAATAATGAACAAATGAATCTAATTAAAACTCCCTAAAATGATTTGACAAAGATTCCATTGCTCTTCTCCTTAGTTGTTGTAGAATTGGCTCTCGGGTATTGCACTATTTTCATGCATATATTAGACAACTATTTTGAAGACTGTGATTCTGTGATTCTAGCTTGAATTGAGAAAATGATGTTTAATTTATAGATTTTTAACATGAAGGGGGTGAGGTTTTGAACTCATGTGTTGATTGATAGATAACTGAAATTGATTGACCTGTTAACTCAATTGATTGATTTGTTAACAGAATTGATCGACTTGTTAATAGGATTGATTGGAGAGTGAACTCAATTAGTTAACCTGTAGAGTAGATATACTAGGGAGATGATTGAATTGATTGATTAGAAGACTCAAATGATGGATTAGAAGACTAAAGTGACTGATTAGTCATAAAAAGCAGATTTTGAGTTAAAAAAGGATGATTAATGAGTTAACTTAGTTAACTAATCATACAACTGATTTGATCAATCAGTTCTAGTCTTAGCATGTGTTGTAGGATTTTGAAATTGAATTTAATTGTCATTTTCAATTTGGATTTTAATTTGGTCATTCGAATATTGAAATGCACATCAAATTAACAAAAAAAAATTTTTGGTGAAATGTGAATTTGGAAATGTGAAATTAGATGAAATGATATGAAATTCAAATTTGGGGGAAAAATGAAATGAAATTAATTGGAATTATAATTTAGGGTTTTGGAGGAATTTAATTAATTAATTTAAATAACTTAAATGAAATTATTTAAACTTAAGAGATTGAATTAAATTCAATAATAGAGATTATTTAACTAAGGAATAAATCATAATTAATTAAATAATTGATATTTAATTAATAATTGAGATATGATTAATTGATTAAATGATGAAATGATAGAAATTAGATAGTTAGGAGTGTTGAATAGTGATGATTAGAAGAAATAGTTAGTTTAATCAAATAATTAAAGAATTACTTAATTAAATAGATGAATAATTAGTGTAGAATTAATGAGACATTTTTAGGTGTCTACACATGACATCTGCTCCATGAATCCATAGAACAAGAACTAAAAATATGTAGAAGCATCCATCACACACACGAACAATCGACAAAGAAAATATCAATGGAAGAAGGCATCAAACCACTCAACCATGTGGAACTAAAAATGTCCACCCTCATGCTCCAAAGAATGACGTAAGGCCAAACACACACACTAGACATAGGCTGACACCTATTCAACCATGGGAACACAAACATACACATAGAAATTAACATATTGAAAGACTAAACAACATAAAACTTAGGCTTAATCTCAAAATAATGAATTCATTAGAGGCTCCACAAAACACAAAGGTTAAGGTCCTAGGAAACACATAGGGGAAAGTGTCATGACATGCCATCAACAAGGGTTTCCCTGGTAGTCTCTCTCTAGACCCTCGTGCCCAAGTGACACCCATGAAGAACCAACTCAACCCTTCACAAAGACAAGGAAGAATGGTCATTCCATTACACCTTTCCTAACTCATCTTGAGCCTAAACTAGCACTTTAGGCCATGAGTGGGGCACACAATTATCTTGTTAATGTGTTACCCAACCCCTATATTAATTAATTAAAATTATCACTTGTTTACAAAAAATTTCCAGTGAGATTCCCTGGCAGCCACCTAGGGCCCCGACATCCACTTGGAAGCCACTCCCCCTAATTTGATCCTAAAACCTAGGAATCAACAAGAATATAAATATCTCATAATATCCACATGAAGCTTATCACATAGGTTCCGAATTAAAGTCTCAACCTCAATAGTAAATCTGAATCACGATTTAATTCCAATTCCAATTCCTCAAACATAATCACAAATGTAAAAATTTCAAGCCTCAAAGAATGAATACTTATAAGAGAGAGAAATATATAAATCCATCACAATCAGATAATCAAATAACTAAAAAGAGACACAACATGAAGCCAAAGAACCTATACAAGCCCCTCGTTTGACTAGGAATGACTCAAACTCCAAAATTAAGCCAAAAATGAAAAAATTGTAGAATTGCTCATTTGCCAATTCTCATAGAACATTTGTTAATTATTTTAGCACATTTTCTAATTATTTTAGTGAATTTGTTCATTCTTTTAGCACATTCAAGACATAGAATTGTGAATTTGTGACACAGAATTATTCATATGTTAAATACTATAGTGCATACATAACTTCTTTTAGTGCATATGTTAAATTCTATGGCCCATATGCAACAAAGACACAATTATAACTTAGACACAAAATGAAGTTTATCCAACAACTCAGAAAAACTCAAGACCTGAAAATGATTCAAATCCGATGAATTAAAAGGGTGTATATCACCTTGGAACACAATATGATCATCCCAAATGAGAATTATAATTTTTAGGACTTCTAGCATCGTGAAATTTAGACTCCAAGAACAACAAAACCCAAAACTTTACACACCCATTTAACATAGCATAAAATGGAAACACAAAGTTATTCTAGAACAATCAAAATGTTAGAAAACATAATTAAGAGAAATATTTATCCATTGAAGTAATACAATTAATAGGCAATCTTACTTTTGAAAAGATAGTTCATAAAAGAAACATAGATAAGTCAGATCGCCAACTTGGGAGAAAGAAGTAGATAAAGATTGAAAGGAAAGGTGATCTTGCATGAATGATCAATCCACAACAATGAAAAAATTTCCTTCAAAGCCAAGACAACTATGAAGCAACCCCCAAAAAATCCTCAATCCACATTCAAGAATGCACCAAGAAGCTTCTCAAAATCCAAGATCAAAACTTCATCTTCCAAAACCCAAACTTCTACAAATTCTCTAGAAAACTCAAAACTTCTTCCACATTCTCCAAAATCTAGCATTTTGCACAAACACCACCATGCAAAATAAAAAACAATTCCCAAAAGACCAAAAATACATGCAAGACTCAAAAATCCATCCTTTCCACTCACACAACAAATCAAAATGGCAACTTTCATTCGAACACATGATCCACCCAATCAATAATTAATAAAAATATAATAATAATTGCTAATTACAACTCCCCAATAAATTATAAAATACCAATAAATAATAAATTCATAAATATACATAGATAATTAGATAACATAATTTCCATAAAACAACTTAAGATAATATTATATGCTCACAACCATATATACATACATGTGTGTGTGTGTGTGTGCAACACAATTAATTAATCACCACAACTTAATAAAATCAACCCAAATCAAAGATTAAATAAAATACAACATACTTAAACCACATAACACCTAGCAAGACAACCTAAGCTAACCACTAGGACTGACAAGGCACTAACTAGGTTTTGAGTGTGATAGGAATAAATGTCACCTCCGGTCAACTACCATTGGGATTAAGGCACACTCAAACCTTTGAGAAAGAGTGGAGTTGATGCCTAGTACCTGCATCCTACATAAGACCAAACATCTATATGAAACATTTATATAAACATAAAGTAAACAAATAGGTGAAAGAGAATCGCTACATCACACCCTACTCATATATGAGTGAGGTTATATCATCCCTTTCACATTCACAGTCATAAGACAAAATGATAATATCATAGCTTCATCAATAACATCGACATCATATCTAAGGTAATTATGAAATATGGGTTAGCACATGGAAAAACATCATGATCGATAAATATATAAACCACATCACATAATAATGAGTAACATGTATAACCAACACAACTCTACCATCATCATAGTCCTAAGTATATCATCATCCAACATAAAACATAATGTATCAAAGTCTCCATAGAGTATCTCAACATAAAAGAGTATAAAAAAGTTCATAAATGTCCAACAAATGCATAAAAAGAAAGTGTGTCATGGAAGGGTACTACGCCCTCCCCCTAAGTCTAGGCTTACTTCTGGAAGCCTGAGAACAAATAGAGAAAGAGATCTCTCATCTACACTGCAACCTCCCATATTATTTAAGACTCATCATCCAGGTGCCATTGGATCCTTACCTGCTCTATATCTAAACCCCTGAGGGTTAGGCCTTGACGCTAAAGAATGCACACAGGCTCTAAATAAAGTTGCTCATCCTCTACCTACAAGGCATTCAAATCCAATACATGGGTTACATCAGGGAAATAGGGCCTCAAAACTAAAACATGGAACACATCATGGATACATGATGGATTATGTGGAAAGGCACGATGATAAGCTATAGGATTGATCCTCTCCAAAATCTTGAATGAACCAACAAAATGAGGTTCCAACTTAGAGCATTTTCCATAATGGATAGAACTCTTTCCTAGGTGAACTCTCAAAAACACCTATCTCCTACAGATAACTATCGATGCACATGGTGAGAATCTGCATATTTCTTCTACCTATCCTACACCACCACCAAATTCTCTCAAATGTGAGTCACATGCTGCTCCATTGCTCACAACATCTCTAGTCCTAAAAGAACTTGATCCTCCAACCAATCCCAACTCAAAGGTATATGGAAAGGTCAACCATACAAAGCTTGGAAATGAGGCATACTGATAAAACTATGGCACCCATTATTGTAGGGGAACTTAACCAAATATAAGAAATCCTCTCACCATGACTGTTGGTCCATGACATACATCTGAAGTATATCCTCAAGAACCTGATTAACCCTCTTTGTCTATCCATCTATCTCTGGATGATATCCTAAACTAAAGTTTTAACTAATCTCCCAAGGCATGCTGAAGAGAAGTCCATAGTGTTGAATTGAAAACATGATTTTTGTTTAATATAATTTGACAAGGAATCCTGTGCAACCTTACAATGTCCTCCATGAAAACTCAAGCCACTATCACTACTATATAGGAAGATCAAATGGGTGAGAAGTGTGCCACCTTGGTCAAACTATCAATGGTGACCATGATAACATCATTTATGTGAGAAGAGACCAACAAAACAAACAATGGAGTCCATCAAAATGATATCCCATTTCCACTCTGGAACCAGGTTCGACTGCAAAAACCTGGCGGGATGCTGGTGCTCAGCCTTCACCCTCTAGCACTCAAAACACTGAGACATAATTTTTTTTATATCTTGCCTCATACCGAACCAATGGTACAACTGTTGAAGGTCTGTGTGCATCTTCTTGGTACCTGGATGTGTCAAGTAAGGTGCACAATGTGGCTCTATCAAAATCAAGGTGTAAAGCCCCTCTAAAGATGGAACATAGACACAACCTAAATGGAAAATAATACCATCTGATTCCATAGAATTTCCTATATATCTCCCCTCTAGAGCTCTCCTAGAGTCAATCTTCACTCTCACCTCCTAGTACCAAGCATCTGAAGGAAGTGATTTGAGTATCTGGCTCCTCAGATCCACATTGAGAGTCATTAATGACAATTAATGTCTGCTATGGGTCAATGCATCTACCACAACATTCTTCTTCCCCTAAAACTACTTTGCCTCAAAGGCATACTCACAGAGAAATTCCATCCATCATCATTGTCTAGCATTCACTTTCAGCTATGTAAAAATGTACTACAAGCTCTGATGATCATTATGCAACTCAAACTAATGCCCAAGCAAAAAATGTATCTACCTCACTAGAACATGAACAACTATTTCTAACTCCAAGTCATGAGTGGGATAATTTAGCTTGTGTTCCCTTGAGTTTATCAGACTCTTTTGTATAAGAGCATCTCCCAAACCCTCCATAGAAGCATCAGTACACACAACAAAATCTCCTATTGGATCTGGCATTGCTAAAATAGGTGTACTAGTCAGATGCTCCTTTACAGTCTGGAAATTTGCTTCACACTACTATGTCTAAATAAATTTCTTCCTTTTCCTTTGAAGAGAATTAATGGGATGGGCTATCCTCAAAAATCCATGATCAAACTGGTGGTAATATCCCACAAGGCCCATGAAGTTATGAAACTCAACCACATTAGTATGCACTGGCCAATCCAAAAGTGCCTAAATGTTAGAGAGATATACAACAATATTCTCTAGAGATAACATGCCCCAAGTTCTTCACCTCAGTCTAGAAGAACTCACACTTAGCCAAATTGGCATACAACTAATTATCTCAAAGACATTGCAACACCTATCTCGAATGCTCATTATTGTCTCTATGGTCCTTGAATAAAACAATATGTCATCTAGGAACACAAGGACAAATATATCAAGGTAGGTCTCAAAAACCCCATTCATCAAACTCATGAAAACTTAGGGTGCATTAGTAAGTCCAAAAGAAACCACTATAAACTCATAGAGCCCTTAGCAAGTACCAAAAGTTGTCCAATGAATATCCACCTCATGAATCTAAAACTGATGGTACCTTGACTTAAGGTCTATCTTAATAAAGACCTTAGCACCCTTAATCTCATCAAAGAGATCTTCAATCCTTGGCAATAGATAACGATTATTCACTGTCACCTTATTCAACTATTAGTAGTCTATACACAAGAAGAGGGATTTGTCCTTCTTAACAAAAAGAACCAGTGCTCCCCCTAGAGAAACACTAGGATGAATAAACCCCTTAGCTAATAAATCCTCCAATAGAGCCCAAACTCACTCAAATCCTGAGTGGTCATCCGATAAGACACTTTAGAAATTGGCTCTACTTTGGGGACTAGATGAATCCAAAAATCAATGTCACGCTTAGGTGGCATAATTAAAATCTTGCTAGGAAAGACATCTGAAAACTCTTAAAGAATAGAATAACTAAGAAAGGGATCTTCTTGACTCTCTCGCTCATCCAATCATTCACTATCACTACAAACAACTAACATGCTTGCCACAAACACAACTTCAAATGCATAGTGAAAATCATACGAAGAGAAATAGGTCATTGCACACCTACAACCTCCACTCTCTCTCTATAGTCACCAGGACACTACATCATCTTCCAGCGGCAATCTATATTAGCCTGGTGTGCCTCAAGCCAATCCATGCCCAAGACAACACCATCTAATCCCAATGAAAGAACACAAAGATAAATAGTGGTGGTGAATAATCCTAAGTCCAACACACAACCATGAACAAGAGAATCCATAGTTACCTTGGAACCAATGGCTAACTCAACCTACCAATTATTGGCTTGCTTTGCCACCGAGAGCCCACATCGCTCCACTAAAGAAGGAGAAATAAAGGAATCTAAAGCTCCCAAATCAAATAGAATAGAGAAAGTAATACCACCTATCCAACCTATAGTCTCCACAACTATACCCTGATGCTTAGCCCAATGGTTGTCAACCATTGCAAATACCCAACGGGATCTCCCTACATCTCCGACGATAGGCTCTAAAGTTGCTAGTCTCTATCCAGAGATCCATGTTGATCTCTAAGGGAAATTCACTACAGTGTGACCCTACTATCCAGAAGAGAAGAAATATCCCATACTGAAACTTCTACCTGTCGAAGGTGCACTGGACTGATGGAAAATTTCTCTACTAGAGTTCTTCTGAGAACTCTATGCTAGCTAAGTAGTATGAAATCACTTATGGAATTGCCAGTTATGATCCTTCCCTACCTGAGATCCCCACCATGAGCATAGTTCTGACCCTAAAAAATTATTCTTTGATTAATGTTGTCCACCCTTGAATAATGGAGGGTGAGTCCTAGCAGATCCTACTGCCTGTGACTGAGTACCCCTTGCACTAGAACCTAAAACTGGAGCACTACCAATCTACACACTTGATTGTCCACCTAGAGTGATAGACAAATTCTCCTCAACCAGTCAGGCCTTCTCTATAGCCACATCCATAGTTAGGTTCAAAAACCCAAACCCCTCCATTGATACAGACATTAAGGACCCTAACAAAATACTACACAAGCATGACTTCATCATCTATTATCCCTACATATTGCTTAAGTTCAAAGAACCTATGCTCATACTGTTCATGTCATGCCCAAACTTTTGGGAAAAAACAAAACAACAAATTTTTTTTGAACAACATAAATTCATTAAATGATCTACATTAAAACGGAATTAAATAAGTTTTGTCTCAACTAAGGGTTAACTCTGGTTTAAATAGAATCATTTACTAAAGTTGATTTAATCAACTAAATCAATATGGCAACAATAATTAGAGAAGACCAAATTATTCCCTAAGAGGGTCATCTCAACTTAATTAATTAATCTAATTAAACTAATTAATCTCCTCTAATTAAAATCGACAGATATTAATTATTTCAATAGCAGTTAAAATACATATGTCTTGGAGATATATCTGGGTCAAGCAGAAGGATGGGGCATTTTTTGCTTATTGCTTTTAACTATGGGTGCTTGGTCTATCATCTGTAAATGTTGTTTTAAGCACGCCCCTTATATTATTCACTTTCAGACAAAAAAATTAAAAGTAGTGGTATCTTATTTTGGGTCATTGATGCATTATTTGACATAGTTTGTGTGTAATCCCAAATAGGGCCCGAGGCCTTTGCTTCCCCTATCCGATTGGTCTTATGGTGTTTGGAAATTGTTTTTTATCATGCTTTACTCTTTGGTACCACTTTCAAGAGTTTTTGTTTCTTACTCATTGGCAAAAAGCTTGTCTATGTACGGTGGCTGGAAGTTAAATCATAGGAATGCACTTCTATTTTTTCACCACACAAGGTGTCATTATTGAGAGTAATGTTTGCATGTTTTTGGGGTACGGGGGAATTATTTCTTGTACATGGTTAATCCTTTCCTCATAAATTTTATAATTGGTTTTCCGCCCTTGTTGATTGCACGATTTTGGTTTCTTCATGTTTTCATAACGTGGCAAAAGTTTTGTGATACTCTGAGCAATTTTGTTTGTGTGGATATCTTGAGTCATTAATTTGCTTGGCTAGTTTTATGCTTTGCATGGGCATTGCCATCATCATTTAGTAAGATGGCGGCTTGTGTTTCTGTCTTGCATTCTTGGTGCCGAGCTGGTTTGAAAATATCATCATTATTTGTTTAGGGTGGCAGCTTGGATAATGACATCATTTTTTATTAGTGTGTCATCCTCTCATTGTTGTTTTTTACTGTCTTATGATGGCATTGGGTTCTTTAATTTTCCTCGGCTCTCCTAGCTTTGCATTTGCTTTTCTGATGGAATCAATGGGCTATCGCATTCTATTGTCCTGCAAGCACCATGATTTTCAAGAATCTTTTGTTTTGGATGATGAGAAGCTCGGGCATTTGTTTCAAATTCATTTGGTGGATTTTTCTCTGGCTATTCCCAAAGTTTTGGGAAGGCAATGGCTTGTGGATAATCCAGGTTGTTTCCTTGCTGATATTGCATCTCGGTTTCTCACTGTATGTATGGATGTGCTTCTGGATTCTGCTATGGTTAGGGCAATTTGTGATACATACTTCAACCCACACTTTTACTCTTCGGTTGATTTGGATAATGCTCTCTCTAATTACCGCTTTGATTTTGGTAATTTTGCATATGCTGGTTTTATTACTCATTCTCAATTATTATCCTCTGGGTGGCATGGGGAACTCCTTTTAGTTCTAAGGAATGGGCTAATATCTAACATATATGATGACACATTATTTGAATTGGTAGCCCTTTTAGATCATATATCTCCAGATTGTCTGGCTATAGCAGTTAATGTTTTTGCAAGATTGCCTTTTCTCTTAGAAGCATTGTCTAATGTTCAAGCTTTTCCAGTCTGGATTCCTCCCATATAGATGGTGTCTCCTTCCTCTCTGCCATTAGAAGGGCCTAGCTCATTGCTCTTATTTACTTGACAGCATGATCTTGGGTTTCTATTTTGAGTGTAACAGGTTTTGCTTGCAGGTTTTTTGAGCAGGGGTATGCTTCCATCTGGTTCTTTCATCTTTTTGGCAAGTAGTATTGTTGTTCGTGGGACATAAGGGGTGGTTTTTCTACACGCCTTTTGGTCATTATGGTGTTGAGCGGGTGCTACAAAATCTTGTCAAGCATGGAAGAGTGTTGTCTTCCCCTTTTCTACAAATTTATTCTTCAAAATTATTTTTGGGTCCTGTAGAGAATGATAAGCATCTTCGAAGAATCATGTAAGGGGAGGATGTTTATATCAAGTATGTAATGGGTCTATGGGGTTTTTTGGATGATGTCAAGTATATTCTGATAAAGCTCTATAACGGGAGGGTGATTAAACTCAGATTTGTAATTAGGTATATGAGGATCTAAATTTTAGTTTTTTTCTCTTTTTCAAGCCACAACTGGAGGTTTTCTTGCGGGTTCTTTCCTGCTGGTATGCCCTTTGAACCCATTATGTATTTTCAACTCTTAAATTTAATAAAATATAAGTTTAGTGGCTTGTCCACTTTTATCAAAAAAAAATACTCAAGGCTAAATAAAATAATTAATTAATTGAACGTATGCAAATTCATTTTTAAATATAACCAATAAAGTTAACAAATTCAATTATGATATTTGCCAAATAAATATATTTTATATTAAAGTCAATTTTAAATCCCCTAAGACATTTAAATTTCAACTATTAAATATTTGTCAAGCAATGACCTCATGGGATTAAAATTTTACATTATGCCTTTAATAATTTCCATTAATAAAATTTTCAAAAGAAATTTAATCCTAAACATCCATATATATATATATGTGTGTGTGTGTGTGTGTGTGTGTGTGTTTATTAACATATTAATATATATAAATATATGCCATCATATAAATATTTGCTATAAAACTCCCTCATTTTAGAGCTAAATACCTTATTATTCATTAATAGAAATAATCTTTATTTTCTAAACAATAATTAATTCACATGGAGGATTATCCTTTTTAAATTTTTAAAAAGGTTTCCCACCTATCTTATTTACTTTAATATTATTATCTTACTGAACCCTAACTAGGGTTTGTTTATCTTTTATACCAGCTCTATCTTCTTATTTCCTAAATATTTCAATCCCTTATTATTAAGAAAACCCTAACCTGAAATAGTGTTAGGGTTGCTTATGGAACTATTCTCTTTAATTTTAACTGCTAACCCTAACCCGAAAATGGGTTAGGGTTTTTCTCTCTCTATTTTTTTTTTCATAACATATTTTCTAGCTTTCCCCTCGTGTGTGTGTGCAAATTTGATGGTGGCAAAGAGGGAGAAAGGGGTGGCGTCATGCATGGGAAACCACGGTGTTTAGGGAGGCGGCAGCAGTAATCATGGTGGCGGCGGCAATCATAAGACACGGCGGTGGCTACGGTTATGGAGGCAACCAACGGTGGTGCCATGGGCGTCCCTGCGGGTCTTGGCCCGCAGTGGCGTCGCGGATGCCCTTGTGGGGTCTCGACCCACAGAGGGGCCCGAGAGGGTTTGACTGCATTTTTTTTTTTTTTTAATTATTTTTATTTTTTAATATAGTTAAAGGATAATATATATATATATAAAGAAAATCTGGTTGTCTTGCATGATTTTAGTAAAAACCAGAAACTTAAAATGACAAGTACTATTTTTTATAGTAGCTACATCAGTGTTAAATATTTAAATAACCAGAACACTAAGGTAAGATGCATTTCTTTCTATTATCAATTCACTCATATTTTATTAAATGCATTTGTTCAATATAAGGACAACATATATATATATATATATATATATATATATATATATATACATATATATATATATATTTGAGTATATATATTTATATATATAGATTTCTATGATTAAATATGTATTTCAATAGTTTTAGCAAACTGATCTTAAATAACAGAATAGGAGTAATCTTTTTATTTTTTTTTCATTTAGAGCATATAGTTTCCTTTTCGTTTTTAAAATAAGATTATCTAGATTTATTTTCTGCTTTTATAGAATATAAAAATATGACAGAGTTTTATTTATTTACAACATCAACTAACTTTTAAAAAAAAAACCATTAAATCCTTAAAAAACTTGATGTAATTCAATACTAACATTCATTCTGAAAATTCATTTATTTTTCCCTACTTAACATGCTTTTAGAATAGGAAAAATTTAGCAGAAATGTTGCAATATAACCCTTTCTAAAATCCATTGGTTTAATAATAGTTGCAACTAACTATTTAAAAAAAATCTATTTAATCTATAAACAACAAATGTGATGCAATATTAACATTCACTCTAACACCTATTTACTTTATTTTCTATGAACAATAGATAGATATAAATGTTTATTCTCTTTTACTAACATCTATACTTCAACATTTTATTTATTTCCTTTCCATTTTGAGCATGCATACACCTTATTAACAAATAAAAGAAAACAGAAAACAAATTTCCTTCCATTTCTTTTTCTTTTGCAATGAATAAATTACAAGGAAATAACTCAAATGTATTTCTTTCTTTGCAAGATCAAAATCTAATAAAAAGAATACATCTTGTTTCAAGATAAAACATAGTCTAATAAATACATTTTATTTTCTGCAATATAAATACAATAGAAAACTTATTTTTCTTTCTTTTCTTTGCAACTAAAATACAATAATAAACTCTTTTCTGCAACTAAAATACAATCAACAAAGATCATTTCCAAGCTTTCCCTTCCAAATCTTTTCCAAAGCAACCTGCAATAAAAACTTGAGGTTGTGACCATGGAGGCTCACCTCCCAACCTAGGCTTACTAGAAGCCACCCTCGAGCTAGGAGAACCAAGGCTAGACGGGAAACACACATACAAACACATACATGCAGAAACTCAAAACAACAAAAAACACTCCCAACCCAAGGTTTAAACAATGTCACTTACGTGACTTTCAAGTGGGGTGAAGGTGGACTAAGTACCCTTGAGGATAATTCTACAAATAGTGAACATAATGCCATAACAAGGCTACAAATATAACATATCCATAAGTTCCAAACTTATCCCTATAATTCCTTATGACCCCCAAGGCATACAAGCCAACAAATCCCCTTATGACCCCCATTGCGTAAACATAATACTATGCAGCAAGGGTCACAAAATCCCATGAGAATCACTCTCTTCCAAAGAGAGCCTCTCACTCAAAGGTTGTCAAACAACCCTTCACCCCAAGGCCACTCTACCCTCCCAAGGGTGAGTTTGGCCTTGAAAACTCCCAAAAACAATGACATAAAAATTAACCAAAATCACATATGGAAGGACTCCAAAAACAACAAGGAAAAACAACAAAGAAAGCAATGCAACAACAATCCTTTCCATAACATCAACATACAAAAGATAGCAATTCAACCAACCTTAATTTGCCAAAAGGGTAAGGAAATTTGTAGGAGAGCTTCTCAAATCCACAACTTTTCTCCTTCCAAACTTAGCCAAAAATCTTTCCAATACTTGCAAAAATTCTGAAAATTCTAAGCCTCCAAAATGGAGAGTGGGTGATCAAACTTTTCCCTCCCAAACTATTCCCTATGAAGCCACACCTCACTCTTTCCAACCCACTTGGGAAGGGTGAAGGATGCTCATTGGTTGGTCTTCTCAAAACCTTACACACTCCCTAACCAAGGTACCTCAAAAAGGGGAAATGGAATGGGGAAGAGGAATGACACTCATGAAGTGGGTTATCTAACCAAGGAAGGCTCTTCTAAAGATGAAATTCGGCCAACTTGGGAAACTCACTTTTTGGGGAGGTTAAACAAGCCCTAGGGAGTGGACACATGGCTAAATTTGGCCTTCATCCATAGGTACATCATATGAACCACTAAAAATGCCCCAAACTTCACCCCAAGAGTTAGTTTAACCCCTTGGAAGTCCACCCAAAGTTTACCTACGGGTCAACCCTGAGTTGACCCTTCTAATGGCTCCCTATCCTAGGTTTACTTGGGACCATTTTAGGATAATCGAAAATATATGCATTGGTAAAAAAATTTCCTCAAAAAGAGACATGAAAATGCCAACTCATCTTACAACACATGTGTCGAGTGACATTACAAAAAGAATTACACATCACTAAAACACGCATGGCAAATGTCCCTTTTGAAATTTATAAATTAAACAAATTTCCAAATTAAACACTCATCCAAGCATAACATTTACAAATTAAAATACATTTACAAACGAGGGGTTGTCTCTCCAAATAGACAACCCCTAGCTTCACAATCGCACATAGGCCTAGGCTTGATTCTCTGAATAATTTACATGGTCACATGGAATAATTTTCCTACACATCTCACTTGCACATTAGTAATTCCAAAAATCACGTATAATATTATCAAAAGAATACAATTCAGACATCGCATAAAATTTCAATTATAAAAATCAAGTATCCAATTATCTAATAACATCCACATACAATCATCTACTAAATGGCATCATCCTCATAAATATGGAATTAAATCATTTATAGAGCATGCATCTGTAATTTCAAGCATCAAAATAAAGTACTGCAAATCAAAGTAAATGACATAATAATATCAATGTTATCCACCACATGAGATCATATAAAATCTATGTCCAAAATTCATCACAATATAGTATCCACAATAGGTCCAACATGAAAATAACAAAAATGCTATGATGGCTTGGGGTAGGGCCTCATAGTTCAACTAACATGACCAACTTTTGTAGGTTATGGAACTCATCTACCTTCTTCTGTCTCCAATGATTTGATAGGAAACAAGCACAAAATCTCTTTAAAAACATCTCCCATGAAATTGATGCAATATCTAGATGAAGCTTCTGCTCCTCTAGATGAAACCAAGTGGAAGAAAACCCTCACAGATGCATGATGGCACACCTAGCCTTGGTGTTACTACTACATGGGTGCATAGAAAAACACTTGCCCAAATACAAAATCCACATCTCTGCCTCTATCCCATTGCTAGATCCATCAAATGTAGGAGTTCAAGACCTAAGAAGGTCCCTCATATGTCCTGCTAGTATCGCATCCTGATCTGAAACTGCAATATCTCTCCTTTAGGGTGATCTCTCTCTCTCAGTCCTGATACACAACTCTATCTTGATGAGACTCTCATTGCTGATTTTCCTCCTGCCTCAATCCTAAGTGAGCATGAAGTTCTTGAAGAACATTAACCAACTGAGGAACTACATCATTACCTACTTGGTTCTCACCCTGAGCTTCCTCTTCCTGATGATCATGCTGCTAAACCTCTTGATGATCATGTGTCTAATCCTTCTAACAACCTTCTTCAGGAACCTCAGGATGAGGGTTCTATTGAGTACCCATATGGTACCTCACCCATGACCTCTACCCCTAGGAGGCATCTTATCTACACAAGGCACGAAACAACAATAAGAGAAAATCTTGGGCCAACTGCTACAAGGGGTAAACTTGAAAAGATGACTTCAAAAACATGCACAATGGGCTCATATAAAACTAGAGTACCTAGTGTATGAACATGGGCTCTAATGCCAGATGTAATGCCTACCAAGAATACCTTAGAGAAACTAACCAAATAACTAGAAAACTTATAGATAATTTTTTTTCAATGTTACAATGTACACCTAAAGCTTACATTAAATTATTATGATTACAAAATCCTAAGTGTACAAGAGGAATTAAGTTATAACATTTAAATTTCCATTCCCTAGGGTAACTTAACGACATTACTTAACTACAATATAAGTTCATATTGCCTATAACATAAGAAAATAACCATTTAAATCATTGATTACTTAATCATACATTATAACATATCTATCAACTTTAACACATTAAGTTCATTTTAATACCCCAGTGTTAGATGTTACTAAGTTAATAATCCTAAGATGCAAGATAAATCATACATTCCTAAAATAAAGTTGATACCATTTCAATATAGAAGAAATTACATAAATCATCACTACATTTTTTAAAGCATCTCATACAAAGTTACATTACAATTATACATCATCCTTTACAATAAATTATCATGATCCACCAACTACATGAATAAGTCCAAGTTACATATTACTATGATATTTCCTAAACATATGGAATACATAACATCTACTCCATGAATCCATAGAACAAGAAGTGAAAAATATGTAGAAGCATCCATCAAGCACATGAACAACCAACAAAGAAAATCCCAATGGGAGAAGGCATCAAACCACCCGACCATGTGGAACCAAAAAGGTCCACCCCTAATGCTCTAGAGAATGACATAAGGCCCCACACACACTTTAGACATAGGCTGACACCTATACAACAATGGGAACATAAACATACACATAGACATTAACATACTAAAAGACTAAACAACATAAGACATAGGCTTAATCTCAAAACAATGAACTCACCAAAGGCTCCATAAAACACAAATGTTAAGGTCCTAGGATACATAAAGGGGAAAGTGTCATCACATTCCATCAGCAACGGTTTCCTTGGTAGTCTCTCTCTAGGCCCCGATGCCCAAGTGACATCCATGCAGAACCAACTCAACCCTTCACAAAGATAAGGAAGAATGGTCATGCTATCATTCCTTCCCTAACTCATCTTGAGCCTAAACTAGCACTCTAGGCCATGGGTGGGCAACACAATTATCTTGTTAATGTGAAAGCTACCCAACCCCTAGATTAATTAATTAAAATTATCACTTATTTATGGAAAACTTCTGATGAGATTCCCCAGTAGTCACTTAGGGCCCCAACACCCACTTGGAAGCCACTCCCCCTAATATGCTCCTAAAACCTAGAGATCAACAAGATTATAAACACATGAAGCTTAACACATAGGTTTCAAATCAAATTATGAACCTCAAAAGTAAATATGAATCACAATTCAATTCCAATTCCAATTCCAGTTCCTCAAACATAATTACAAATGTAAAAATTTCAAGCCTCAGAGAATGAATACTCATAAGAGAGATAAAAATACACAAATATATCACAATCAATAATTCAATCACTGAAAAGAGACACAACATGAATTCAAAGAACCTATACAAGCCTTTGGTTCTACCTGGCATGACTCAGACTCCAAAATTATTCCAAAAGTGGAAAAACCACATAACTGTGAATTTGCCTATTCTTTTAGCACACTTGTTAATTATTTTAGCGCATTTGTCAATTCTTATATCAAATTTGTTAATTCTTTTAGCGCATTCAAGACACAAAATTGTGAATATGTTAAATACTATGGTGCATACATAGCTTCTTTTAGCGCATATGCTAAATTCTATGGCAAATATGCAACAAAGACAAAATTATGACTTAGACACAAAACAAAGTTTATCCATGGACTCAGACAAACTCCAGACTCGATAACGATTCAAACCTGATGAAGAAAAATGGTATATATCACCAAGGAACACAATATGATCATCTCAGATGAAAATTATATTTTACAGGACTTCCATCATCGAAAAATTTAGACTCCAAGAACAACGAAACCCAAAACTCTATAGACTTGTTTAACAGAGTATAAAATGGAAACACAAAGTTTTTCCAGGACAATCATAATGTTAGAAAACACAACTAAAAGAAATCTTTATCCATTAAAGCAATACAATTAACCAATAATTAGAAATACCAAGGTGAAGACATAAATTTATTCTATAATTTCAAAATAAATAACATGCAACAATAACAAACAATCTTTCTTTCAAAAACATAGGTAAGTCAGATTGCCAACCTGGGAGAAAGAAGTAGACAAATATTGAAAAGAAAGGTGATCCTGGATGAAATATCAATCCACAACAATGAACAAATTTCCTTCAAAGCTAAGGCAACTACGAAGAAACCCCAAACAACTCCTCAATCCACATTCAAGCACACACTAGAAAGCTTCTCGAAATCCAAGATAAAAACTTCATCTTCCAAAACACAAACTTCTACAAATTCTCCAAAAAAATAAAAACTTCTTCCACATTCTCCAAAATCCAGCAACTTACACAAAAAACACCATGCAAAACCAAAACCAATTCCCAAAAGACCAAAAATACATGCAAAACTAAAAAATCCATCCTTTCCACTCACACATTAAATCAAAATGGCAACTTTCATTCGAACACATGATCCAACCAATCAAATAATTATAATGAAAATATAATAAGAATTTTTAATTACAACTCCCCAATAAATAAAAAATACCAATAAATAATTAAATTTGTAAATATAGATAGATAATTAAATAACATAATTTCCACAAAACAATATAATACTATATGCTCACAATACATACATACATACATACATACATACATGTGTGCACGCGCGCGCGCACACACACACACACACACACAAACACATCTCTCTCTCTCTCTCTCTCTCTCTCTCTCTGTGTGTGTGTGTGTGTGTGTGTGTGTGTGTGTGTGTGTGTGTGTGTGTGTGTGTGTGTGTGTGTGTGTGTGTGTGTGTGTGTGTATGTATATGTATATGTATATGTATATGTACATATATACATATACATATACATATATATACATACATATACATACACACACACACACACATAGATGTGTTTGTGTGTTTGTGTGTGTGTATGTATGTGTATATGTATGTATATATGTATATGTATATGTATATGTATATGTACATATACATGTATATGTATATGTACATATACATGTATATGTACATATACATGTATATGTATATGTACATATACATATACATATACATATACATACATACACACACACACATGTATATATATATATATATATCTGTGTGTGTGTGTAACATTATTTATTAACTACATAAAAGAGATATGCAACATAATTAATTAATCACCACAACTTAATAAAATCAACCCAAGTTAAAGATTAAATAAAATACAACATACTTAAACCACATAGCACCTAGCAAGGCGACCTAAGCTGACCACTAGGACTGACAAGGCACCAACTAGGTTTTGAGTGTGATAGGAACTTAGGTCACCTCCGATAAAATTCCATTGGGATTAAGGCACACTCAGACCTGTGAGACCAGGTGGAGTCGATGCCTAGTACCTGCATCATGCATAACACCAAATGTCTATATGCAGCATGTATATAAACATAAAGCAAACAAACAGATGAAAAAGAATCACAACATCCCACAACACTCATTTATGAGTGATGTGATATCATCCCTTTCACATCCATAGTCATAAGACAACATGGAAATGTCATAGCTTCATCAATAACATTGTCATCATATCTAAGGTAATCATAAAATATGGGTTAGCACATGGAAAACATCATAATCAATAAATATAAACCACAACACATAATAATGAGTAACATGTATAACCAACACAACTCTAACATCATCATAGTCCTGAGTATTATAATTATCCAACATATAACATTATGTATCCAAGTCACCATAGAGTATCTCAACATAAAGGAATCTAAATAAGTTCATAAATGTCCAACAAATGCATCAAAAGAAAGTGTGTCATGGAAGGTCACTACACACATTGGTGTGTATACCCTTAACAGAGTTTTATTCAAGAAGAAATATGGGAAGACATCTTATGAGTTAATGCATGGAAGGATTCCATCTATAAAATATTTCAAAGTTTTTGGAAGTAGATGTTATATCCAAAGAGATGAAGGAAATCTTGGAAAGTTTGACAGGAGAGTTGATGAAGGTATATTTTTGGTTTATTCTAAAAAGAGAAAGACTTAATAATGTGATGAAAATTTGGTTATATTCTTAGTATGGTCTACAACTAAGCTTTACAAATCAACAAAGTTGATGCACAATTAGGGAGATCTTTCTCCCAACTCACCTACCAAACCAAGCCTCCTAGACCTAAGCAAAAAAGAATCAAAATAGTGAAGACATTAAAATGGATTATTAGTTCAAAGCAATACTTCAAAAACATCTTATGACACCCAACCAAACATGTTCCAATAATTGGTTATGGATTCTAACGTGCAGAATGAAAGGACACTTCACAACCACCATAAACTCCTAGCAGCCCTCCCTTTTAGGACTACCATAAATATATTTTGATATGGACTATAAATCAAGGCTGTAAAATTATTTTTTGATACCCTTTTTGGAGTTATAAATAATATCAAAAACTTGGAATAGGTTGTTTTGTAACAAAACAATCAAAAATGGAGTTCTAATACTGTAGTAGATCCCCAATTGGCCCTCTTTTCCAAATCAAGTACCTCACAAATGCACACCAATCCACAATTAATGGATCCAATAGGTTTAATTCATCACCAAATAACCAAATCAACTGGTTTTGGGTCCCCAAACTCTTAGGTTTGTAACAGGTTCACTCATACCTTCAAAACACCCCTCTTCATAAGCCCGTCACATAGGGATACTAGGCCAAATTCACTTCAAACTCACACCAAACTTGCTTCCCTAAATTGAAACCAAAAGAAACATTTAAATAACTCCTAAATCCACCATTCCACTAGGTTATAGCCTTTCACATTAGTGGAATGTGGAGAAATTCACATTTTTGTGTTCAAACCCTAGGTGGAAAGGGTTTACAAACAATTTTCACCAAAATGTTTATATATTCCAAAATACTAGATGAAATTGGACCAAACCACAACCAAATGAAATTATACTCACTCTAATTTACAACTATGTGATTCTTCAACCCAAAAGGTATCGTTTGGACAAGTACAAAACACTGCAACATGACTAAAATAATAAATCTACGAAAAAATCATAATTATTTTTATTAGATCTCCTCCAAAATTCATCAACCTTCATTGCCTCGACCAAAAGAGGCTTTATAGACATTAAAAATACATTTTATAACTGCTCCCAGCCAGTTTTCAAATTAAATGACTATTAGTTGTCAATTTTTCATAATTGACAACTTGTTTTTGTAACTTAGCAAAATTGCAAAGTTGACAACTTTTGTAACTTTTAAAGATTGTTGCCAAACTTTGTGCAAACACCCCAAACTAACTCAAAATCACCCTAAACATACTAAAATGGGCTAAAAATCCTTAATACATGTATTTCACCCATATTGGACACCTTTGGTAACCTTGACTATGGTTCACCATATCATGACCATATTGGTCTATCTAGGACAAATGGCTTAATAGCCTTACAAATAGAATTGTTATGATTACAACTGGTTCTTTGGATCTTATTAGACCTCCATAAGACACAAAAAAAAGACCCATTACAATAAATACTTCATGAGGCATGAAAAGACTTGGTGCCCCTGCACCATACACCTAGGCTTGAAAAAGACCTCAAGTCCCTTTGAGGATCATGTTGCACCATGTCATGTTTATTGTTATCAGGCTCTGACCCCAAATGTTACCTTTGGCTGGTAAAAATTTCCACTAGATTAGGTACTTGAGCCTTGTATCCTTCTTGACATTTTTTGACCGATTGTCTTCTTAACATATTTCTTCCTCCTCAAACTGATCTATTGAGTATCTTCTCACCTTTCTCTTGTCACAAATGAATGTGGCAAAGAATTTTAGACTTGGAAACATGCCTTTCCCATTCATTCCTTGGATTGCCTTCATAGGTACACTGGGTATGCACTTGGATTTGTGTTCTTGGCTCTACCATCCATCCTCATTTGTTGCCATCAGATTTCCCACCTTAGGAACCTCTACATTATCAGACCTACTAGCCTTAGCTTGGATAGTATACAAATTCCCTTCATCTCCTTCACCACTAATGGAAAAATCATTGTCCCAATAATAATTCCATCTTGCCTTTGTAACTTACCTTGTGCCTTCTCAAGGGACTTATCCTTGGCCTCCTTTGTTTCAGACTTAGATACCAAACCTTCACCTTGTTTCCTTGTGTTGGAATTCTACACTCACATGAGAAAGGTTGATGTTTTCATTTATGGCAACCAACTAGTAACAAGATTCTATAGGTTCACTGGCAACACAAACATCATACATCAGCATTGGCAGGCACAACAAGTTCATTCATTAGCATCTAGTTTACACTGGCAATAAAGCATACCGACATTCAGGCTGACATGAGACAATTTTTTGTTTATATGAATTGTATTGTAATGTAGTTAATTATCTGTAAGTCAAAATGATGTATTGTAAAGACTCATATATGTATGAGATCTTATAGGTCATTTTGATATGAGAAAATATATAGAATAGAAGAAAGGCGATTATGTAATAGATCATAGAAGATAGATTATGTGAGTGAATATCATTCGCTGGAAAGGTTTTTGGTTATGATTTCTAACCAAGCTTAAACCGGTACTAAATCAAGCATTGCAGATGCTATTTTGAGTAGTACATTTTCTTGGATTTAATTATCCATTTTGTAGTCAGTGAGACTCTTTCATTGAGCAGTGAGCTCTAGGTTGTTGGTCTTCTTGCATGTGCAGGCCCCTATTGTAAGTAATATTTATTCATTTTGGCTAGTGAGTAAATATTGTGGGTCACAAATCCCACTGAGGTTTTTCCCTTACTAGGTTTCCTCGCCAAAATATCTTGTGTTATGGTGTGCATTTATGCCGTCTTTGTTATTTCTCTTTGTTGCATTATTACGTGTTTACCGGTACATTAATTTGGGTTGCAAAGTTATAAATAAGTTAAAATATTCCATTAACCAAATAGACATTGATTTACCCCCCCCCCTCTCAATGTCTTTGGGACTATCATTGCATCTAACAATTGGTATCAAAGCCTAGTCCTCTATTTGCAAAAGCCTAACAACTTGAGGAAGATTCTGAAACTGGTATCGATGGAGAGTTTGAGAAAATAGTTGGAAGGAGCTCTTGAAGATTTTGATGCAGAAAATTTGAAGAATATCAAACTTGAAGATGATCTGAGGACTGCCCAAGAATTCATTAAAGGACTTTAGGAGAACATGGTTATAGCACAAAATAAGAGGTAGGAACTTCATGAGAAAATGTAGAAACATGAAGATGAAAAGGAAACTCTTAGGGATATTGCAGAGAAGTTGAGGCAAGAGAACACTAACATGAAGAATGAAATGTAAAATCTAACCATGAGGCTATGTAAGGATATTGAAGATAGGAAGAAGAATGAAGAAGACTTGACTAGGAGACTTAATGATGGAGCAAATGAAAATATGAGACTTTGTCATGAAAATGATATGCTAAAGACATATTTGATTTACATGCAACATGATAAAGAGGAGCTTATGAGACAAGTTAGCATTCTGGAAAATGAGTTGATCACTACAAATGAATACAAAGACAAATTCAAGAAAAGTTCAGAAAGGCTTGATGACATGCTGAAAAGATGGAAACCTGATGGAGATGCAATTGGACTTGGGTTTGAACATGCAGAAAGTTCTGAGATTGCAAACAATCAAGATCATAGAAAACCAGTAAGACAACCTAATGCTTATAAATTTAATGGGAAATGTTTTAATTGCAACAATTTTGGTCATAGAGCAAATCAATGCAGATTTAGAAATAATTAGAATACAAATTTACCCACCAGTCAATGTTCCAAATGCAATAAAGTTGGTCATAACTCAGAAAATTGTAGAATTAATGTGAAATGCTATGTTTGTGGTAGATTTGGACATTTATCTAATCAATGCAAAACACAAACCGGTCAAGGATATGGAAAAACTATTTAGAGGAATAATGTAACTTGTTATGCATGTAACAAGATTAGACATATTGCAAAATTCTGTAGAAGCAAGACTATACCAGAGAATAATAAAAGATCTAATGAGAAGGGAAAAGAAAAACTAAATGAAATAAAGAAAGAATTTTCAAAACAATGGATTAAGAAGAGATATCAGAGAATTGATGAATCTATCTCTGCACCGGTAGAACATAGTAATCCTCCACCGGTAGGAGATTCTTCATCTGATTAAGGAATAATCCTTAGGGGGTATGGCAACAAATTTAAAATCATGCATTCTACCCTTGGTTGATGGTGAGAAATTATATTTATTTTTTACACCAGATAACCCTCATTTCAATCCACCAAGCATATAAGCATTCAAAGAGAGCGTCAATTAAGCAAAGGCATTTTAAAGGTGAAGCAACAAAGATCTTTTAGGGCATTCAAGGATTTCACAAGTCAAAAGGTATTTATCTTTTGCAATGGCATCTTTATCCTCTGTACCTCAATTCATTGCAAACCCTACTGTGGTAGAGAGTATTAAGCACCCTAGACCCGTGTTTAAAATCATTCTCGAGATTGCTAAGCAAGATGATTCCATTGGAGCCTTTTCTAAGATTTTGAAGGGAGTTTCTTTTGCCGAAGACCCGAGGATTTATATTCACTACAACATAGATAATTTAGGGTCTGGTGATTTGAAAAATATGTACAAAGATGTTATAACAAATGAATAAGGTTTAGTCAAGCCGGAGCATAAGATTGTTGAGGATTTAGGATTTGTTGAAATTCTAAACATTCCTGAATTTCTGGATGAAATAGTTCATTTTGTACTGAGCAGGGTTCATGGAGAGTTTATGTGGCTAGACTTTGTTTTTAAAATCACTAAGGAAGCAATCAAGGCAGTTACTAGTTTACCCTCAACCCGTACTAGGCCTGATAAAAAGAAGAAGATACCAAACAAGGGTGTTATGGACCTAACCGAAGCTACATTTGACAACAGATCTCTTAGGGTTAGTGACATCACTGATGCAAATGTGAAATATGTGAGCATGGTATTTGGATACAGGGTTACTCATCCAAATAGGTTAAATTATGTTTCTAGCTTGTGTATACATAATGCATATGAAATGGTTAAGAACAATACTAGAATTGACATCTATCAGTGGCTTAAAGATGAACTGATAGATAACTTGAAAAAGATTAAGGGTGATAAGAAGGGAACATTCCATTTTGAGAATCTACTTGTGTGTTTAATGCTTTACTTCACAAAGGAGATACCTGGTGTTGGTCACAAGGACTTTGCATATGACATCCCTGTTGGTAGATAGATCATGGAAGCTATTACTGGCATATGTGCTAACAGTGATGACATGGTAACAACCTATTTCAAAAACTTTCAAACCAAGATGAAGGCTAGATAAAGGATGTCGCAGAGTATTGTGGATAAGTATGACAAGCAAATATGTTTTGTAATCAAAAGAGATGAAATATGGATGGAAGTTGTTACTCCTAGAACCATTTGGATAACAAAGATGGGATATGAAGTAGATCTGAATATTCTTGAAGCTTACGCAAGAACACTTCTTGATGCACCAAGGGAACCTTCTAGAGAAATCTTTGGCAGTGCTGACACTATTGAGAAGATGGTTGGTATGCAAAAGCAGAGAAAAAGAAGAGAAAAAATCATCAGAGATGCATCCAAAATGCCTAAAGAAGTTAAAGAAAATGTGATGAACATAAGTGGTATTTCTACTAGTGAACTGGAAGGATTGGAATTGATAGCTCATGTTTCACCAGTTGTCACTTCTTCTGATATAGACAGTGATAAGGTAACAAAGTTCAAAAGAGTTGAAAGGAAGAAGAGGAAAACTTCACCGGTACCTTCTCCTTCTCCTAAAAGGACAAGAACATTAAGGAAGAAGCAGTAGGCTATAAGAGATCTTAAGAAGAAATTAACTCCAAAGAAGAAACAACAACCTAAGGCATCGAATACCCTTACACCAAAGGAATTGATCAATGAAATAACACAAGAAGGTAATCTTAGCAATGTGAATAAATTTTATCATTCTTTCAAGGATTATGATAAAGACACAATAGAGGAAAGAATTATTTTGCATCTTGACATCTATAAAAAATTTTTGATTGAGGTTGTAGATGATCTGCCAAATGACTTATATTTGAGGTTAGAGGCTAAAAGAATGTCAATGATGGAACTGGAAAAAAAATTAAAGGTTGAAGTATTATTGGTGGTTCACCCTGTTAATTCTAGGGAGGAGATTGATGAATTGATTTCTGAAGCCAACCAACCAATTTTTATGAGTGGTCACTAGAAGGTTAGTCTAACGGTTGGGAGAGTAAAAGAAATAGCAAATGAAACTACTGACAAATGGGACATATTTTTTGTAGAAAAAGAAAAGAAAGAAGAAAGGGATAGACAGAAAATGGATAAGTCTTTTGCAAAGGTATATCAGAAAGATAAAAGTAAAGGTATAATTGGTAGTGTGCCTATTATAAAGGTCAAAGATAACCTTTCTCCACCAGCACAAGACACCCCACCAATAACTTTAGGGACACCGATACATACTGACAGTCAACTGAAAAAGAAGGCTGGAAATAACACATGATGATACTAATCTGAATTCTGAAATTCTTTTTACCATGAATGTAGATACATAGGATTTTAATATTGTTATGGATAAAGATACTTCAGAGGTTAAGACAGCTGATGCTACGAATGTTGAGATCTCTGAGTCACTGGTTAACATTGCTGACTCTCAGAACATTGAAATATCGGCAAAAGATAAGAAACCTGACACTGAGAAACCAACAGAAGCAGAGGTATATACGCAAAGTGAGAAATCGACAGCAATTGTAAATAAAGAGGTAATAAATGATGGAAACAAGGAAGAAATTGTTAAGGTAATTGGTCTAGTGTCTAATGAAAAGAAAGTTATTACAGAACCTAGCACATCCACTATAGATTTCAAACCTACAAATGTAACTGATGTACTTTTAGATTCAATAAAGAGGATCACAGATTGCAATGCCTTAGCATTTAAGGCCATTGATGATACATTGCCTATTTTGAAAATGATTGCATCGACATGTAAGATAGATCATATTGATGGTTCTTTGGGTAAATTGGATGCATTTTCCAAATTTATTGCTTCAAATGTTCTAACTATAGATAAGATTAATGAAGAAACTATTAAGGAAAGGGTGAATAAAGAAAAAGGTGAATTCTTTGACAAAACTATGAAGGACTATACTGAGCATATTGATTCCTTATTACTAGTACTTAATTCCATAATTTTGGAATACAAAGAATTATATAAGGAAGCATGCAAGCCTCACCACCTGACTGAAGATATTGATGAGGACATTAAGAAAACACAAAAGGAGATAGATGACATAGCAGATAATATAATAGGTTCTTCGGAACTTACCTTAGTTTCTGAACAAGAAATGATAGTTTTTGAAGAAAAGATTGAGAATTTGGAAAAAGAAAAAGCAAGGATAAGGATGAAGGCCCGGGAGCTGAAAAACAAACTTGGTCCTAGATTGAACAACCTTACAACTCAGTGGGTTGAGCTATCTAAAGCTATAATTCAAGGAGACTGATCACTAGAGAAACAAATGCATTATCTAACTAGCATGATCCAACAGACTGAAAACATTATTTCTGACAGTAATAAATTCATGTAGATCCTGAATCTAATTTTGGTGGATATCTTTCAAATTGTACACAACCAGTTACAGGCTATGAGGTAGAATTTTATACTCTTTGACTCTTTTTGACATCCTTTGTCATTGATGCTAAAGGGGGAGTAGTATGGAGAAAAATGCATAGAAGAAATCACTTTCTTAGGGGGAGGACACTCTTTTTTGGGGATCAGTTTTGGACTTCATTTTGGACAACAATTTTTTGGATTTTTCTCATGAGTGTTGCCATCAATGCCAAAGGGGGAGATTGTTAGCATTCTACACTCACATGAGAATGGTTGATGTTGTCATTGATGGCAACCAACCGGTAACAGGATTCTATAGGTTCATTGACAACATAGACATCATACACTGGCACCGACAAGCCCAACAAGTTCATTCATCGACATCTAGTTTACACTATCAATAAAGCATACCGGCACTCAGGCCGACATGAGACAAATTTTTTTTATATGAATTGTATTTTAATGTAATTAATTATCTATAAGCCAACATGATGTATTGTGAAGACTCATATATGTATGATATCTTAGAGGTCATTTTGATATGAGAAAATATACAGAATAGAAGAAAGGAGATTATGTAATAGATCATAGAAGATAGGTTATATGAGTGAATATCATTCGCCAGCAAGGTTTTTGGTTATGGTTTCTAACTAAGCTTAAACCGGTACTGAATCAAGCATTGTAGATTCTATTTTGAGTAGTACATTATCTTGGATTTAATTATCCATTTTGTAGTTAGTGAGACTCTTTCATTGAGCAGTGAGCTCTAGGCTGTTGGCCTTCCTGCATGTGTAGGCCCCTATTGTAAGTAATATTTATTCATATTGGCCAGTTAGTAAATATTGTGGGTCACAAATCCCACTGATTTTTTTCCCTTACCGGGTTTCCTTGCCAAAATATCTTGTGTTATGGTGTGCGTTTATGTTGTCTCTATTATTTCTCTTTGCTGCATTATTACTTGTTTATCGGTACATTAATTTGGGTTGCATAGTTACAAATAAGTTCAAATATTCCATTAACCAGATAGATACTGATTCACCCCCCCCTCTCAGTGTCTTTGGGACTATCATCGCATCTAACACCTTGCTCTCATCAATGCATCATTCTCCCCAAGGTCTTTCCTAACCTCTACAACCCCTGCAATGGTTGCATGCTCCTTTTTTTCTTCCTCCATCCTCACAAACTCTTTCTTACCAACCAAAATGATCTTTTACACCTTGTCCTTTTCTTCAACACTCTCTTGTAATGGGGTTAGTACAAAAGTTTTTCCATACTTCTTAATAGTGTAGGTATTCTCCCTACCATCATACACTAACTGTCTATAAAATTGCCATGGCCTTCCTAGAAGTAAATGGCAATAATACATGGGCAAAATATCACTTAGGACCCTATCCTTGTACTCACCAATTTTAAACTCAACATATGCTTGTTCATTAACCAAAATGGATTGACTATCATTCACCCAAGATGCTCTATATGGGTTTTGATGAGGGCTCTCTCTAGGTTCATTTTGTCTACCATTTCCCTAGACACCATATTATCAGTGGAACCAGAATCTTTTACTACCTTCCATACCTTACCTTTTATTTTTAAGTTGATCCTAAATAGTGCTTGTCTTTCTATCATCTCTTTGTCATTGGATGTTTTCAAGAGTGTTCTTCTCAGTATCAATGCTTCTCTGACTTCTGAAACACAAACATGACTAGGAGGGTTTACACTTTCATCTTCCTCTTCTTAGACTATTTGAACCCTCTTTTCACTTCTTTCACCTCCACTTGATGTAGGCCCCTTCTTCTCAGGAAACTTGAATGTTTGGTTCCCAAACTCATTGTAATTGTATCATTTTCTTGAAAAGGTGTTTGAATTCCTACCACCACCAAATCTACCTCTTGAACCTCTGAAACCTCCTCTAAAATCAATGACTTTCTCTTTGCCTTTTCTTGCCTCTCCTTGGTATTCTTTGGTTTTCCTTGTGCCTCTTCCTCTACTAGTGTTACCTCTACCTCCTCCTTGTCTTTCTGGCCTCCTCTTCAACTTCTCCTCAACCTTCATGGCCAACTTGTAACACTCTTCTACTATTCTAGGTGTGGAGAGACTAAGTTCATCCTGAATGTTTTACCTCAAGCCACCAAGATATCTTGTTACTTTTTCTTCATCATCTTCCTCATGTGTTACCCTTATGTCTAACTTGTGGAATTCCTCTATATAGGCTTGTACATCAATGTCCTTTTGTCTTAGATTTTGTAGCCTCTTAAACATTTGAACCTTATAATAATTAGGTAAGAACTTCCCCTTCATTTTTTCCACTATTTTGTACCATGAGGTTACCTTTAGCTTCTCCTTCTTCCACCTATTAGCTTGTACACAATCCCAACAAAGTAGGGCATGTCCCTTCAACCTTGACTTAGCCACCTTCACCTTTTGATTCTCTTCCACCTCTTCACATTCAAAATAGTTTTCCAATGCCCCAATCTAGTCTATGATCTCTTCTCCATCCATTTTACCTCCATACATGGGTAGATCTACCTTGGCTTTGTGGTCACTTGCTCTAACCGCCTTAAGTAGCTTTTCCATCCTTGCATCCTCTGGATTCATTTCTTCCTCTTGGGGGACTTCATCTTCACCCTCTCCTTCTTCTTTTCCACTCTCCTCATCAATAATCCTTCCTCTACTTCTATTGATGGCCTCTAATTCTTCCATCCTCTCTTTCAAGACACTAACCCATGGAGGCATCTTGACTTCAACCTCTCACTCCTTCTCTCAACCTACACAAACACAACACACAAACACCAAATTCTCCCTTTCCTGAACCTTATGTGGTTTTATACCACTTGATGCAAAGGTGGGTATATTCTTAGGATGGTCTACAACTGAGTTTTATAAATCAACAAAGATGATTCACAATTAGGGAGATCTTTCTCCCAACTCACATACCAAACCAAGCCTCCTAAACCCAAGCAAAAATGACTCAAAATAGTGAAGACATTAAAATGGATTAGGACTTCAAACACAGACAAAAAAAATCTTATTACACCCAAACAAACATGTTCCAAGCATTGGTTATGGCTTCTAACTTGTAGAATGAATGGACACTTCACAACCACCCCAAATTCCTAATAGCCCTCCCTTTTAGGATTGTCATAAATATCTTTTGATATGGACTAGATATCAATACTATGAAATTATTTTTGGATACCCTTTTTGGAGTTATAAATCATATCAAAAACTTGTAATAGGTTGTTTTATAACAAAATAATCAAAACTGGAGTTCTATTGCTGCACTAGAGCCCCAATTATCCCTATTTTCCAAAGCAAGTACCTCACAAAGGCAAACCAATACACAATAAATGTATCCAAGAGGTATCATGCATCACCAAATCACAAAATCAGCTAGTTTTTGGCACTCAAGTTCACTCATACCTTCAAAATACCCCTCTTCACAAGCCTGTCACATAGGGATGCCAAGCCAAATTCACTTCAAACTTACACCAGACTTGCTCCCCTACATTGAAACCAAAAATTAAATTTAAAGGAATCCTAAATAAACCATTTCACTAGGTTATATCCTTTCACCATAATGGAATGTGGAGAAATTCACATTTTTGTGTTCAAACCCTAGGTTGGCAAGGGTTTACAGATAGTTTTCACGGAAATGCTTATATCTTCCAAAATAATAGATTAAATTGGACCAAAACACAACCAAATTAAATTGGAATCAATATAATTTCCAACCATGTGATTCAAAAGTACCACACAAACAAGTACAAAATGCCACAACCTGACCGAAATAGTAAATTTGCGGAAAAAACAAAATTGTTTTTATTAGATCTCCTCCAAAATTCACCAACCTTCATTTCCTCAAACAAAAGTGGCTTTATATACATTAAAAATAACTTATCTAACTTCTCCCAACCAAATTTCAAATTAAATGACCATTAGTTGTTAATTTTGCATAATTGACAACTTGTTTTTGTAACTTAGCGAAATTGCAAAGTTGACAACTTTTGTAACTCTTGAAGATTGTTGCCAAACTTTATGTAAACACCCAAAACTGACTCAAAATCATACTAAAAATACTAAAATGGGGTAAAAATAATTATTACATGGATTTCACCCATATTGGACATCTTTGGTAGCCTTGACCATAGTTGACCATATCAGGACCATATTGGTCTATCTGGGACAAATGGCTTAATAGCCTTAAAAATGGAACTGTTCTAATTACAATTGATCCTTTGAACCTTATTAGAACTCCATAAGACACAAAAAAAAGACCCATTACAATAAAGTCTTTATGAGGCATGAAAAGACTTGCTACCCCTGCACCATGATGTTATAACAAGAGATTGAATAAAATGGTTGAAAGTCCAAATGTGAAGGTTGATGAAAATATTTCTAAAGACTCAGGTATACAAGTAGGATATGAATCTAATGACTCTATATTAAAATAAGATGATAAGATAAGAGAAGAAGATAAGTAGAAAGAAACTCAAATAAGATGATAAGATAAGAGAAGAAGATAAGTAGAAAGAAACTCAAGTTGCTCTAGCAACAAGATCTAAAACCCTAAGGTATGTTCAAAGGAATCACTCTGAAAATAAAATTATGAGACAAGAACAAAGGAGTAATTACAAGAAGCAAAGATACTGGAGAGAAATTTCTACTAATGTTTTCTTTGTGAAACTGAACCTAAGGCAGTTGAAGAATCTTGTAAAGATCAGAATTGGATGAAGGCTATGAAGGAAGAGCTAGATTAGATTGAGAAGAATCAGACTAGGGAATTAGTCCCTAGATTGACAGATAAGAACATTATTGGAATAATGTGGGCATTCTAGAATAAGCTCGATGAAGACAATCATGTTGTAAGAAACAAGGCTATATTAGTATGTAAAGGTTACACTCAAGTTGAAGGCATTTATTTTGAAGAGACTTATGCTCTTGTTTCCTGAATGGAAGCTATTAGGATGTTTTTGGCTTTTGCAACATGCAAAGATTTCAAAGTTTATCAAATGGATGGAAAGACAACATTTTTCAATGGAGAATTAAAAGAAGAAGTCTACATTGAACAATAAGAAGGATTTAAGTTGTCATATGATCCAGATGTTGTTTGCATTGAAGAAGGTGTTGTATAGGTTGAAGTAAGCACCTAGAGCTTGGTATGGAATATTAGACAAGTATCTACTGAATCAAGGTTTTCAAAAAGGGTCTGTTGATAGCAATATTTACTTGAAAGTTCAATCAATTAGGATCCTAATTGTTGTTGTATATTTGGATGACATAATTTTTGGAGGAAATGATGGCATGTGAAAGAAGTTTTCTAGTGAAATGCAAAAGGAATTTGAAATGTCTATGATTGGTGAGTTAAATTTTTTTCTTGGATTGAAAGTAAATCAAAATAGTAAAGGTATTTTCATTTCTTAGTCAAAATATGTTAGAGAATTGTTGACAAAGTTTGGATTGGAGAATTCCAAACTAGTATGTACTCCTATGAATATTGGATGCAAGTTGACTAATGATGATAAATCTCCTAAGGCTCATGCAAGCAAGTACAGCTCAATTGTTGGAGGATTGTTATACCTGACTACTACCAGACCGGATATCATGTATGTTGTTTTCCTTGTAGCTAGATTTCAGCAAGATTTGAAAGAGTCACATATTGTTGCAATAAAGAGGATATTCATATATTTGAAAGGAATAGAAGATTTTGGATTCTGGTATCCCAAAGGATCAAACTTTACTCTAAAATCCTATACTGATGTAGATTGGGTAGGAAGTCTTGATGATAGGAAGAGTACCAATGGTGGAGGATTTTTCCTTGGCTCCTCATTAGTTGCATGGTTAAGCAAAAATCAAGATTTTGTGTCTTTATCAACTGCATAAGATGAGTATATTGTAGCTGGATCATGTTGTGCTCAGATACTTTGGATGAAATAGACATTGGAGGATATTGGTGTGATGTTTGATGAATCGATCTCAGTCATGTGTGATAATACAAGTGCAATAAATATTTCTAAGAACCCAATACTACATTCCAAAGCAAAGCATATTTCTATTCAATATCATTTCTTAAAGGAGAAAGTGATGGACAATGAAGTAAAAATTGAATACATACGTACAAAAGAGCAAGTCGTAGATAACTTTATGAAGGCTTTGTGTAAAGATACTTTTGAGTATCTCTGACAAAAGTTGAGGGTATTACCCATTCCTAGTATGAACTAGTGCATTTTGGTAGTGCATTAGTCCAGGGAACTTCATGCATATTTTTAGTTTGGACTAATGATTTGGGGCTTCCTCTTAGGGGGAGCTATGTGGAATCTAAAGATGGTTACTTGTGTTGAGTTTTTGCTCACCTTTGTCTTTGATGTCAAAGAGGGAGAAGTTTGGAGAAGTTTGGAGAATTTTGGATAAAATTTGTTTGTTGTTGATGAATGTTGCCATCAATGACAAAGGGGGAGATAGTTGCAATTGTGAAGTTGATGATATGTCAGTATGGTTGTCATTGATGTTAACGTACTAATTTTATGATTTATTGAGTGGATTATTGTCTTCATTTTTTATATGTTGCAGATGTATTTTGGATGTGCTGGTATGTCATTGGATATTGCTTTTAGATACTATTCTTATGTTTTTATGGTCTTAAAGTTGTGCTCCGGAAGTTTGTTCAGTGATGATGATGTTTTTTGGTAGAGTTTGTAAAGCTCCACATTTCTCTGCATTTCTGATTTTGTTGATGAGATTTCATATTTATGTTATTCATGTATTCATCATTGACATTCTGATTTGGAATGTGATGATGAGCTTCGAAGTCATGGCTGTTGATATGTTCATTTCGGGTCCAATTGACCTTGAATGATTATATTTTTGCTTTGACATTTATGGCATATGGATAATGTGTTGTTTTGGTCGATGATGTGTTGTGGTGTGGTCCACTTCTCATTCCTTTCTACCACAAAAATGTTTAGTGTAGACCTATTTCAAATTTTGTTTTGGTAAATTATCCTTTTGGCCAACTTGGAAAGATTCTTGATTCAAGAGATCAGTATAAATTGAGGATGATTGTAATATGAAAATATGAATGAAAGCAAGTAGATTGAAAAGGAAGATCCATTTTATGTGAATGTGTGCAAGTTTGTGAAGGCTTGAGGTTGAGTAGTGATATTTTGTGTTGTTGTTGTTTGGTACGAGAGGTAATGAGCCAAAGGTTTCTTCCAACATTGCAACATTGTGGCAATTGTGGTTCAGTGGTGGATTCCTTGTTTTTCCTTCTTCTTCTTTTAGGAAATGAGTTCTTCTTTTTCTGGCAGTTGTAGTCATGCAATGAGACCACCTATAGTGATAATTATGGTAGTGAGCCACCCTTTGTAAAAATCACCTTAATTGGTGTCACCCTAATAGGTGTTTCATAATTGAGAATTAGTATTCTCCATGGTTTTTCCCTCCTTAGGTTTTCCACCTATATCTAGTGTTCTTGTGTATGTTTTATATGTGTGCTCTTTCATGCTTATATATATATATATATATGGTTAAGTTATTAGAAGTTTGTTTATCGGATTTGTTTATGTGGATTAAGTAAAAGATTTTAATTGGTACAATTGATTCACCCCCCCCCCTCTCAGTTGCCTGGGATATTTAACACACTGTGCCACCAAAATAGTGTAATCTTCAAAAGAAATTAAAGATTTTTTGATCATGGACATGAATTCAAGTACCTAATTATGATGCAACTTAAACAAACATTCATAATTGAATAATACCCAAAATCAAGTTAAGACTAGCCATGCACTATAAGTTAGAATCATTAAGATACAAATGGTATGGACCCAAAATATATCAAATATATTTACACTTCACCATTAAAATAAATAAACTTTAACTAATATTTATGAAAGGAACCATTCATTCAAGATAAAACACTTAGTAAAACACCACACTTCAATGCTTCATTCATTTCTTCAATTGTTGCATTACAATAATTCCTTCTCAACAACCCTTTACTATGGGAGAGCAAGTCTCATTTTATAGATTTTACAATTTGAATCAATGGCTGAGATTAAATCTATTTAGCTTCTAGAAACCCTAAAACAATTGTTTTTAATATTTTCCAATCACCCTCACTACAAGAATTTTTTTTACACTTCTCGACATAAAAAGGGACAAAATGATAGCTTTTTGGAGAATAACACAAAAGAATAGCTTTATAGGAAGATATAATCACTTTGACTTCATAATATTGTTTCAATTTAGCCAAAAAAATATTTTGCACAAAAAATAATTTCTTTTTCAAACTACATCATATTTCCACTTCATGTCCATTTGGTCTATGAAAGTATTCATCAACCTTGTAGAATCATCCTTCACAAGGTCTCTTTGATCATTAGTACTGGTATAAATTGACTTTTTTTAATATCCTTACAAAATCCTGAGCTTAAGAAAGTTCTTTGTCTTTTTAGCATCATAAAAGTTAGACTCTCAGGTTACACATTCCATCTTCTTGATTTGTCCAGTTTTGGCCACCACCTCAATGCATTTTCTCATCACCTATGAATTGTAGTAGTAATTTGTAATGAGAAAATGATTTTACCCAATTTATTGTGTACATTTACATCTAACTTCCTTTACTCTCGAGATGCTTAAAAAATTGTCAACAATCAAAGCCAATCCCCCTTTAGTCAGTTATTCTCTAATCTTGTGTTCATGTTTTGTTTTTGTGTTTCCAAAGGTACTACCAATCCTGACTCCTTTGGATTATCCCTTGCCTTCAATTCTTCTCAGTGGTGTTTAATTTGCAAAGACAAGTTAGCTTGAATCATATATCATAAACTATTAAATAATCAGGATTAACATCATTCATCAAATTATCATAAACCAAGATGAAATCATAATCAAATCATATAAAGAATTTTTAATCATCATGTGCACAACATTATCTCAAGTACTCACCATGCACTTAAATACCCATCACAATATATGAAAATTAGTATTTATATTGGGTATGCATTGCATTTTAATTTCAACCATTCTAAAGGCGTAATACAAAGACCAACATTATCTGGTAATTTTCATTTATATCCACCTCGAGTCAGCCATCCATCCTCTTATTCAGCCACACTATCGGTAGATATATATACATTTATATGTATATCTATATATTCAAACAAAATCTCTCACTCCTGCAATCCAGAACCCTTTTTAGAACTATCTAGGATAGAGTAGCTCTCCCATCCCCGACGCTCATATTATTATTCTCTTGTCAGATAATTATTAATATTATATATACATTTATAAACATATCTAGATATATATATCTATATATATATCTATAAGGATATATTTTTTGGTCTCAAACTTTCTCTAATATAAATATCTATATTAGACTTGATCTCCCTTTCTCATATAGATATTTACTCAATTTTATTTTTACATACTCTCTTATACACACACACACACACACACACACACACACACACACACACACACACACACACACACACACATATATATTCTATGTTCATATATATCTCGGTAGGTTTAGAACCTTGTATCCTCACTTTCAGATATTGAGAGTCATTTTCTTATTTAAATATATTCCCTTTCATGCACGATTATTTGCTTAAATCCTTATTTATTTGTTCTATTTATATTGATATATACTTAGAGTCATTTTTTAATATACAATCATTTATATTTTTTTTTCGAGGTATACCTCCTCTCACCTTTCATCCTATTCCAAATAGGTTTTAGATATTCATGTAGATACTTCACTTTTATACATATATACCTACTCATTCTCACTTATATATATTCAGTTATTTATTTTATTTTTTTCCCTCACTTATTATATTTATATATATATATATATATAAATTCACTCACATACACACTTTATATATATTTATATATACATATATATAGATATATTCTAATCCTTTTTTCTATTTTATCTTGCTTGGATAGAGATGTTTAAGCATTTATATGGGTATTTTATCAGGCCTCATTTTCTCCTATCAAATTGGTTACACCTAAATTTAGCTTCATGTAGTCTTGTTGCTCTGTCTGGATAAACTTTAGGACTAGAAGGAGGCAAAACCATACATTAATAAGCTTAGGTATATAAACATGTTGTCATATCTGGCATCTAAATATATGCATCATGGATATATAGCTAATATTATTAACATAGATACGACCTTCCTCTAGGACTAAAGCTTACCTAGCTATCTGCTTCTCTATTTTTCATCTTTCGATCCCCTATATTTGGTGAGCTATAGTTGACGTATGAGATATAATTGTTGAACATCACGCGTCAGCTCCCTTTCTCGATCAAATCCTCTTGACGACTCTTTGCATAGTCGAGTTGATGTTCCCTCAGTGAAGTGACAGTTGAGGTACCCTTTACCTGATGGCTTAAGGTGGTGGTAATAATGATCTTGATCCTTGAAGATGGCACTGAACGCATTTCATCAACTCATTAAGTAGTTGCTCATTATGTAGCTTTAAGAGTGCAAGTCCTATTTTAGAATACTAAGTTGGTCTTCTCTATCATTTTTCTGTTAAGCTACAATGGATACTACTCTCAAGCTTTTGGGGTTGAAATGCCAGATGACCTTCATTGGCGAGATCAAGGACGAGAGGCTGAGAGGCATTCTTGCCCAACAGAACCCTTTGATCTTTGGAGCGGTAATGAAATTTCTAGGGAAGGAATTCATTATGAATGAGGACCGAACCAAAGCAAATTCGGACATAGTAGCAATGTTTTTAGCCCTTGCAATGCATTTTGAGAAGGATAGGGACATTGTGATGAAATTATGCAAGAAGGTCTTCATTAAAGACATCCTCAGTGAATTAGAATGGGTGATGGTAAATATAGATGAGGAACTCATAGCTCCCAAACCCCAAGATTATGACATCCTTATCAAGAAGAATAACCCAGTTCCTCGCTACCCCAATCTGGTAATTGATGACCGTGTGGCCTTCGAAGTTCTTCATCCTGTTAGAAGCAGAAATCTCATATTTCTCTCTTGGTTTCTCCAAGTTAAGAAACCCTCATGTGAGAAATGGCTACTAATCTATTTGGAGGCAGAGAATATTACAGCTATCCCTGATCATGTGCCTCTCCCTCATTCCCCTGATGTCCCTTCAGCAGCTTCACCAGTGAGCACCAGTTTCATGCCCCCCCACAGGCCAAGCAAGAAAGGTTGAATTCCCTTTGGGGTGGCAAGCTTCGAGGTTTCTGTTATGTTATCAAAAGAAAACCCTTTTTTTGTTTTCAGTAGTAACATAATACTTTTATGTGATATATTTACTAGCTTATTATTCTCTCGGATAGGAATGCCTCATAAATGTTTTATCAAAACTTTTTCCAATGGACTTGAGGTAGTAGTGCCTCTTTACTACTTATGGGATTCATATATTTTTGAACTTATGTAGACATGCAACCATATATCAATAATTAATATATAGATATTTGTATATATGATTATATAAATACAAAATGTGGATCTTTCAATCTTTGTTTCTTCTAAGTTTTTTCCAGCACTCTCAGACGGGGCTTGCTTACTTAGGTCTTTCATTTCTCTTTTAGTTTTCCAATACCTATTATGAATATTAGCACTAGCTTTGCTTGAGGGGCTTAAGCTACCTATGAAAAGTAAATAACTAGGCACATGCATTTAAGGACATTTTCTTATAGCTACAATCTTTTTGAAACATCTCATGTTTAATTACTTTGGGAAGTTTCAACTTAGCTTTAAGATTTTGTTAAAAGCATTTATGCTCTGCTGCATTTCCCTATGTATGAATGGTCTTAGCCACCATCAGGCTACCCAGGCCCTTCATGAGTGCATTTTTGTTCTACACACACACACACACACACATATATATATCTATTCTCTTTTATCTTTTAGGATTATTTATAGACATACATCTATATAACTATATTTACATGAAGTTAGGTAAATATATATTCATTTATATTCTCCTTGTTCCTGCCTTTCTCTTAGTATCTGAAATATACAATCTTAGATGTATATTTCTATCCTCATCCCCCTCTCAATCTTATTTTTTGGTCTTCAATAATAATAGGGTATAATGACACTGGGTCGCTTTAACTTACCCCTGAGGCTCTGTTTAATAGGGTCTTTGCTCAGCTTCTTTCCTTTCCTATTGTCTGTACGGTCTTAGGCTCTCAAGATCTTTCATGGCCGCATTTTGGGCTATTCATAATATCTATATTTACATTTATTCTTATATATATTTATATAAATATATACATATTCATATCCACTTATATAGATATATATAAGTATATATATATATATATATATATATCTATATATATATATATATATCTATATATATATATATATATATATATATATATATATATATATATATATAAATTTATAAAAAAAAAAAATTCTTATATATGTATATATATATATATCTTTATTCCTCTACATCTTTTATTTTTTCAGAAATATTTTCTAACTTGCATCCATGTAGAGTCCCATATGTATTTATCAGTGTCTTTCTCAACCTTTTAAGCTAAAAGTCTCAGATGTTTATTTCATTATTTACTCTCTCATATTTAGCTCTTTCTCTAGCATTCTCCAGCTTAATCTCAATAGGAAGGGGGCTGATCCTATACTATCTCACTTTAGTTCTTGTTTAAAAATCTTTGAAGAATTGTAGCTCCCCACATTCTCTTTGCAGAAATATTAAGGGACCTGCCTCACCTATTCACACTAATCTATCTCCATCTCCGAAGGGTATTAATCGTCAAATTTGTACTATGCTTCTAAGTTTTTTGAGACTAACTCCTTGAGTTTCTATATCTTAATAGGGTGATCTTAGGCAGGTATTATTATTGTATCCTAGAAATCATCCATCAATAGGGATAGCATCGAGGTACATAAAGAAGAGGTGGTAGATAGATGATTCATAACTTTGGGTGGCCAAACTTCAAATAGGGGGGCTTTATCTACAATCTTGTCTTTTGAATGATATATCGACTTGTAACTTAGAAAAATGAGGTCAAGCACTTAGAAACAACTCAAAGGGATCTCTAACCATGCTATTTATAATGTTCTATCTATATTTCTTGGTATATGCTCTATAATGATAGGTCCTATAGGATAATTGGCTGAGGGAGCTTCCTAGCTTGATAGATAAAATTCTCTTGTATCAAATGTTACTAATAATCTAGGCAAGTTATTGAATACTAACCATGCAGAAGGAGCAGAGCCATCTCTAAACAAATATTAGGACCTATAAGCAATCACAGCTCAAACCCAAAGCCATGGTTCAAGGATTTTGGTGATAAATGAAAATTGTAATCAAGGGCTTGTAAGGGAGAGAAACATCCTCCCACCTGCTCACCCTAGCCCGAGGTGCTGATGTATGATTAGAATCTGTGACTATTTGTATATAGATGTAGAGATTATCTGGACTACAGTCCCGAGCAAGGCCAGAGGTTTTCTCGCCTCCACTCTTTCCTATCGGCGCTCGCACGAGTGGAGTAATGTAAACTTTTTAAAATGATTAATAAAATTCTTGGCCTCGGCCTCTTATCGAACAAAAAAAAAAAAAATACAAAGACCAACATCATTATTACCATGCAAGGAAATTTTCATCAATTCTACACATTTTGTGTTTGTTCAAGTTTTAAGCTTGGCCTTTGTTTCACCATTTTGTATTATTTCTATACTTTAGTTTGACTCTTCATGACAACACAAATTTACCAAAACATTTCATTACAATCCTCGCCAATTTTATTAAATGTTTATGGGTATTCATCTTTGACATATATATTTCATTATACCACATTGGCCTCATCACCATTGGTGCATTCAAGTGAATCTAACTTGATCTAGGTCAAAAAAAAATTCTTAATACTTTTTGAGTTTTTCCATATACATGAAATTCAACATTTAGAACACTCTCAAGACTTCAACCAATCTTTACTATCAAGATTTTTCTTTTTTGTGGATATTCTTACTTGCCTCACATTCCCCAAATTAATCCTTTTTTTAGAAATTTATGTTATTTACATTACTTCATCAACTTTTCTTTGTTTCTGGCATTCTTTCAAAATCCCTCTTTAATCATGGATTTCATGCACCTTGGTATTTGCCAATAATTTCATTCATTGAGAATGAGTTAAAATTAATGCACTTGGCACCCTCTCTCATATTTCCATTGCATATTATTAATGTTCATCTAAATAGGATCCCACAATCATTACTAGACTCAACCACTCAATGACCTTTACATTACAATTAACCTTTCAGCTATCGAGCCTATTCACGATTCCTACCTTTTTGCATTTTAATGTTTTCACCTCCCAAAACATTTAGTTGTTTTGAGTTTATTAAATCTTAATCTCCTATATTATTGGCTATTTGCTTATTTCAAAAAGATCATAAAATCATCCAATGTTGTTATTAGCTCTCATGTTCATTAATCAACTATTCACACCAACTTTGGCATTTTAGAGGTTTTAGGTATTTGTAAGTTGTGTGGAGAAATTAACAATGACAAAATGTTCCCAAATTTAGTTTATTGTTGAGCTTCATTTTGTTCGTTCAAAAACATTCTCACAATCAATGCATCTGTAGTTAAAAGGATATACATCACTCTTTTCTAGGTCCCTTACGTTTGTGAGCATTCTATCTTCACAGGTATTAGGGATGAATGAGGAAAATTATTTCTTCTCATTACTTCACCGAACCTCTCATCCAATCACTCTCACCAATCCAATTTTGGCTCTCTTGATTCAACTATCATACACTTTGTGAGAATTGTGTCATTTGGTTCAATCAATTTTCAAATCTTCTATAGGTTCTCAACATTCTTACTCACTTTCGTTGTTTATTTTATACTATCAAACTCCAAAGTAAGTGAGTTGTTTTTGGAACATGCCTCCTGTTGGGTCTCAAATCAACAGATTGGATAGATTCTAAGGAAATGCCAATTCCTATGATCAAACCCTCCAATTGACTTGGCCAACTTATAGAGTGAACCTATTTGGTTACTAACTCTCTCACTTTAGGCTCTGCAGGACCTAGGTGGGTATACCTACTCACTAGTTGTTCCTTCAACTAATGCTTTTTATAGCAGATTTAGTTTCTTAATCTGATATCTCCTAGTTGCAGAATGGCATAGGTTCCCAGAATGGAGATATAGCAGATGAGTTCAAGATTGTTGTTGTAGAAGCTATTCGATCTATGTTTCCTAATTACTTTTATTGCTTTAAAATAACATATGATGAATATGGTGATAAGTGTAATTTGAATTTAACCAGTGCCTTCCTTGCTGTTTGGGCTACAGAGTCATTATACTTTCTTCAGGACTTATCATGCGAGCCTATGAGATAGTTTTTTAATCCACCCTTTTATAGACATGTCGGTTACTATTTCTTTTGAGATCAATTTGAATGCTTATATCATATGTTGATTGAATGAATTTAACCCTACCTTTAAGGGACCAATCAATGAAGTACTGCAAGGAACAATTACAATTCGCAAGCAAAACTTTTGTTTCAACCTTATAACATGAAGCACAAATTTGATTTCAAGAATATGAATAACCTTATCACTTTAGATAATATCACAGAGGATTGCCAGAACAAAGTGAAATGATCCACAACACATACGCAAAGAAAAACAACAGTTCATAGCATGTATTCCGTCGAAGTTTGTAAAACTTACAGGCTATCATACATCGCCATCTTCTTATTGTGTATCTCTTTCTTATTACATATTTACAAAAACCATTCTCATATATATATGGGAATGACAGCTATTCACGAAAAGACACGTCTTTTCAAAATGCTAATCATTAGTTTAAACGTTTCTAACAAACTTAAGCAAAAAGAGATTAAGAATTCCTAAATGATGAATATAATCATCATCTTTAAAGGTTTTGATTTTAGCACTCTGTTTCTTCAACTCTTCTCCTTGCGACAGATATTTGAATATCATCTGGTTGATGGTAGAGGCCATGTCTTTACTTTGATCCATTTCTAACAAAGCCCAATCTTTGACACTGATAAGCTCATTCCGCAAGTCCTCCAGGGATATTACATCTCCTTCTTTATAGACCGAGGGCATTCCAATAGGTCTCCCATCATCCAATTCCTTAAGATCTCTCCTTAGCCCATCTTCGAGTTTAACATGATTCTCCATGTACGCTATCCCTTCAGTCTTCTCCTCTAGCGTCATTGTATCGACACTATTCAGTACTTCATGTAGTCGTGCTTTTAATCTCTCATGCTCTGTTAATGCCTTTATAGTTCCATTATATACCTTCCAATATGGTTCGACATGCAAAAGCATGGTGTTAAACCGATGTCCGATGATATCATTGACCAGCTTATCCTTCTTTTGTTGGATACTATTTGCATGTTTGGTGGCTTTATCTGCTTGATACTTCTAGTACAGAGCATCGGAAACATCATCCAAGCTACGTCCTGTGGGGTATGAGGTGTATTCGCTTATGGGAGTCCCTGTCTCAAGTTGCAATATTTTTGCTTGCAACTTTTGATTCTCCTCTTTGGATTTTTCATACAACCCCATATATGTGACATTTTCTCTGACCAAAAATTCTGTCTGGTCCAGGTTTAATTTGGCAACATCCAAGTTTAATTTAGCAGTGACCCTAGGGTCCGTCTTTCCAACCTGATGAACCATGAGGTGTCCAAAGGTTTCTTCAATATCCACAATGATAGGCCTCTTCCCCTTTGGATATAATGCCCATTGTAGGAGAGCCTTCTTGTTAGGATCATATCCAGAGCCTAGGAATAATTTGTCTATCTCCTGAGGCAACACCTGTTGATTCAAATCTTGCTTTTTCAAGAACCCGTCAAACAGAAGTGCTGAGTTTATATCCCAACCAGAAAAGATGATTACACCGGCCTCTTTTAGCAATCTTCTCCCTTTCTCAGGGGTCATATCCTTCATGAGGATATCGATTTCATCCTGCAATTTCTTCATCTGTTCTTCTTCTGGTCTTCCAGCCATGCTTCGTTTAACATGTGCCCCTTTGTACTGGTACAAAAATGAAAGGAATTCCCTTGAAGAAGCGAATCCATCATCAGCAAAAAAATCTTCATGTTCAGTCATTCTTATATTGACTACATCCTTAATGTTAATCTCACCAGTGTCCACATTCATCTCTGCTTCAAAACCAGGAGGATAATCTTCCCTGGGGGAATCAGCAGGGATACTACTAGCAGTTGATTTTGGTGACATGTGAGCCAATGGTTGACTATCCTTCTCAGTGTTGATAAAATGAAGGAATTGTGGGGGCACTCTATGCATGATCTCATCTTCATGTTGAATTAGCCTTTTAGCTACTTCCAGAGGATCTTGGAGGTTCCCAAGTAAATCTCCATCTATCATCCCCCTTGCCCTTTTCCATTTGTAGGCCTCCCAAGTCAATTCACTCTTTTCTCTCAAAACCCTGGCCTCCTCTCTTTCAAGATTTTTAATCAGGTCATCTGGCATTTTGGCCACATGTATTCCAGCTTTGAGTTTTTGTGACATTCTGGCAGCTCTTATATACCCTTCAGGATCGAAGTTCTCTCTAAGTTCACCCAGAGTCATGCCATAGTAGTCTAACTTATTCTGTAGTAAATGATAGCTTTTTGAACTTTTAACAAAAAAGTCAGAAAAAACCAATAAACCTGGAACGATGGACTGCTTACTGGAATCTGTAAGGTGTTTGGCACTGACAATAGATAATTGTCTTACAATCTCCAGGCTAGCCACCCTGTTTGGTACTGTAATTGGAAGCATGTGTGGTCTTCCTTCATACCCAAATACCCTGATTTCTGTGTGATTATCGTGGCAATACCAATCACCCCAATTGTGATCAATTTGTGACTCCGGAGAGAAGTCCTTTGGCCTGAGGAATCTCTTAATTTCAGGGGATAGGGTATAATCTCTGTGTTGCCCAAAGGCCGCACTAAGAGGTTTCACAAAATATTCCTGAAAGTGCCAGTACTGGTTGTTCATGAACCTCTGGTCCCATGCGGAAACCCACAACTGAACTGGCTTCTTCAAACCATTCTTATCATAAGCTCTAATGCAAAAATCATCTGACTAGAAGTTGATCTCTTGTCCACAATAAAGAATAATATGCATTAACAAGGAGTACAATGAAAAATGTATGTTCACGAGATCCCTTTTTAACTTCTCTAACCCATGATTTAAGGCATCTGCAACATAAGTGGCATAATCAAATGACCTAGGGTCTTTTGATTGTAAATCAGCACACAAAACCATAACCCCAATATCCATGAGTGGATGAGCCTCTAGGCCTAATACTTGGGCTGCAGCATAATATGTATACTTAAAATATGGATGGAAGTGGTTGACATCAAACGGCACCTTGTCATCTTTGTTGAACGGAACAAATGCCCCACCCACTTTCGGTCGATGAATAGGTAGTCTCCAAGTCCTGTAGATGTTTTCCAAGCCAAAGAATTCTTGTGACAGTTTCTGCATATCGATTCTCTCCTCCACTTCCCAGTCTAAATCAAATACCATATCAATAGTTTGTTTGTTAATCACCACTAAGGGATTCCCTTTGTAATCGCATATGGTTTTGGTTCTTGGATTATAACAATCTACCAGAGCTTTCATTAATTCAACATCTACAAACACATTTGGGACTACCAATTTCCCTAAGTTCTTCTTCCATAGATTACTTATGGGCTCAGGAGCATCCCTTCTTTTGTAGCTAAATAGGAATAATTCATGTCCTCTGATTTCAGTCCAAATGTCTCCCAGATTTTCAAATCTATCCTCCAATCCTTCTTCTTCGCTTTTGATCTTTTTAGACCTTACACTAGATATGGGACATTGGTCTAGCAAATCCTGAGTCAGAGCTCTCCCTTCCTTCTTTTGTTTTTTGGGCTTCTCTTCAGGGTTTAGTTCTTTTGCTTTCCTACTCCTTTTAGAAGAAGAAGAAGAAGGTTCCATGATTTTAGCAAATACGAGAGACAATACTTACTTGGAGAAATGCCCAGCTCTTCTGATTGTCGTTCACAAATTTCCACAAGTTCTTCGCAATTTTCAGTCTCTCGGCATCAATCTGGCTCCTCTGAAAATTCGATCAGTTCAGCTGTAGTCGTATGGGTAACTTGTGCATAGTTAATGTCTCTGCATCTACAATGGCTACTCAAGTGTTTAAATTTAATTGCAGATGTGACATTCTTCACTTGGGCCTTTAATTCTTTCGCGGGAAGTACAGTTCGACCAGAATGATCGTAATTCAAGTTTTCGATGAAACCCTTATCTTCGGCCAAGCATTTTGATCTTTCATCGAAAGCCCATTCTCCTCGATATTACCTTTTCAGTGAGTAACCCATGTCGAGAAGCCATCTTCAAGACTCATCGAAATCATCTTTTCATCGATAAACTTTCTTTCGATAAGTCACTTGCAAGTTTCATCGAAATCGTATTTCGATGAGTTCTGTTCTTCGGTGAAAGTTCATGCAAATTCATCGAAAGTCCTTTTCCTTCGATATCCTCTTTTATCGATAAAACACCTCTGTTCTTGTTCGACATTATGTTATCGATGAGATTTGCATGTCGATGAATGCTTTATGAGTTTCTTTGGTAGTTATATTTCTTCGAAATCACTTTTTGTCTACTGCCTTTTGTTTTCACTTTTCGATGAAACTTGGAGTATCGATGAGTAGTTTCCTTGATTTACCAAAAGTGATGTTCCAACGAAGACCTTTTGCATAGTGCTTTACACGTCATGCTCTATTTCGATGAAAGCACTCTTTCGATGAAACTCCTTTTGAAATGCTCGATACAATTTCTTGGCCGAAAATCTTTTAGTCTTTCACGCTTATGGAAATATTTTTTTTTTATATTTCAAATATAGTGTTCAACAGTGGCTCTGACTGAGGATGGAGGCATATTGTGTATGTCTTCAAGAATTCAGAATCTCTAGGTATCATAGATACATGATGGTATTTACAATGGAAATGGATCCTAATCTACTGTACATATGATATAATATGTTTAAGAAAAGAAGTTTTTCAAGAATTGTCCATGTACTGGCAATTCTTGGACCTCCCCTGTTGTGTTTTGGAGCAAATAGGAATCCTCTCCCTTTTTATCTATGATCACATATGGGCCGATCCATAAGGCTTCAAATTTACCATGCTTGCCTTTGTCCTGACTCCTGGCATTCCACATTAAAACCCAATCGCCTACACAAAATTTTCTATCTGACGTCCTCTTGTCATACAACTTCTTCATTTGATTTTGGATCCTGATATTCTGCCTCTGAGCCTCTGCTCTGACTTCATCAAGTTCTACTAACTGCATTATCCTTTCTTGTGATGGGTCTTCAAGATCTATCCCCTCTTGAGTTATGAATCTATGTATAGGCAAGAGATTATCCAAAGGCAGTCTGGCCCTTTTGCCATAAACCAACTCAAATGGAGACCTTCCTATAGATTTCTTCATAGTTATCCTATCGGCCCATAATGCAAGATTCAACTTTGAATCCCATGCTTTCTTGTTCTATCCCAGCATCCTTTTAATGATCTTTAGGATATTCTTGTTGCTTGATTCAGCTTGCCCATTCCCTTGAGGGTGGTAAGGGGAAGAATGTGATATCTTGATGCCATATTCTTCACAAAAAGTATTGAATTCCTCCGACCTAAATGACATACCATTGTCTGAGATGATCTTTGCAGGAACACCGAATCTAGTAATAATGTTTTCCATTAAAAAATTTATCACCACTTTGCTAGTGGCCTGTCTAGTGGGTATTGCCTCCACCCATTTAGTAAAATAATCTGTAGTGACTAATATCCATCTGTGTCCTCCACTAGATTTTTCTGATATTTCTCCTATGAAATCTATCCCCCATTGTTGAAATGGTTCCTCAGCCAACATTGGTCTCAATGGGAGTGACCCTTGATATTTCATTTTGCTTGAAAACTTTTGACAAGCTTCACACTTTCTGACATATTTATAAGAGTCATTGAAAACACATGGCCAAAAATATCCAGCTCTCAATATCTTATGTGCTGTAGTCTTAGCCGAAAAATGAACACCACAAACCCCATCATGCATCTCATGAAGAACTTTCTCTGCTTGGTGGTTATCTAGGCATAACAATAATATCCCATCTCTATTTTTCCAATATAAGTCCCCATTGACAATCACATATCTTGCAGATTTTAACTTCAAAGCTCTCTTCTGATTATCAGTCATACCATCCGGGCATTTCAAGTGCTTAAGGTAGTATATGACATTAGTGTACCATGCTGTATTCTCAATACTGAAGTGAGCTTCCTCCCACTCAACTTGATTCACACAAGACTCCTCAATTTCAGTTCTTGTCATGAGTTTGGCCAACCCCTGTCCTTTGATGACCTGTGAGATTTTTAGCTCAATGTTGAATTCTTGTATTTGGTTGATCCATTTGCACCTTTTGCCCGTGACCTCAGTCTGTCTGAAGATATCTTTCACTGCTGCATTGGGAACATAAGCTATAACTTCAGCCCCTACCAAGTATGGTCTAAATTGTTTTACTGATTTGACCAAAGCGTAAGCTTGCTTTTCATTCAATTCATATTTTACTTCTGAAGGGCTCAAAGACTTGCTAAAATATGCAATGGGCTGCTCATACCCTTCTGGATTTTTCTGCAACAATACTGCCGCTATTGTGTGATAGGAGGCGAATGAGAATATTATAAAAGGTCTGCCAAAATCTAGGGAGATTAGTACTGGTGCCTCAGAAATTGCTTTTTTTATCGCCACAAAGGAATCAATTGCTTCCTCAGTCCAATCTATTTGGGCCTCTTTCTTTAACATCCTTACTATAGGTTTTACTATGTCTGCAAAATTCAAAATAAACCTTCTTACAAAATTAATTTGTCCTAAGAACGATTGAATGGCCTTGATAGTTTGGGGAATCGGAACCTCATTGATAGCAGCTACCCTTTCAGGGTCAATTCTCACCCCTTCCTTGGACACTATGTGTCCAAGTAACTTTCCCTCTTCAACACCAAAGTGGCATTTCTTAGGATTCAAGGAAATCCCATATTCTAAGGCCCTTTTAAATATCTTTTCAAGGTGCTCACAATGATCATTAGCTTTCTTTGAGTATGCAGTTAAGTCGTCTTGGTATACTACCATGATTACATCAATCAATTCCACAAAAGCCACATCCATTGCCCTTTGAAATGTAGCATCGGCATTAGTCAATCCGAATGGCATTTGTGCATAGACATAAGTGCCCCATGGAGTTGTAAAGGCTGTCTTATACTTTTTAGCTTCTTTAACCTTAACCTGATTATAACCTGAAAATCCATCCATCATAGACAATAACTCACACCCTGTCACCTTCTGCAGCATGTTATCCATATTTGGCAATGGATAATTGTCCTTTAGTGATGATATGTTTAAATTCCTAAAGTCCACACATAATCTAATATCCCCATTTTTCTTCCTGATCGGTACCAAGTTAGAGACCCATGTGGAATATCTACAGGGTTCAATAATTCCCGCGTCTTTCATCTTTATGATCTCCTCCCTCATTTTTGGTAACAATGTTGGATTAACAGGTCTCTGCTTTTGTCTGAATGGTTTAGCTTCTGGTTTAAGTGGTATCTCATGTTGAAAAAGATCTTCCCTGTAAGCTTTGAGATCTTCATAAGACCACGCAAACACATGTTTGTATCTTTTTAGCAACATTATCAGTTGTTGCCTCATGGTAGGAGTTAATTTTTTTCCAATAAAAACATTTCTGGGGGTTTCTTCGCTTCCTAGATTGATTTGTTCAACATCACTCTCTTTAACAGTTGATCCTTTAGTCTCAATCACATCCTGAGCATTAAAAGTTATTTCTAATGCTACTAGGCCTCTTGGTAATTTATTTGACTTCAGTTGTATAATTTCATGTCCAAATAAAGTTTCCTTACCTTTAGTTTTTTCCACAAAGTCATTAAAATTTATTGCTTGAGTTTGATAATGATCAACACACTGTAAGAAGTTTAGCAGATCTGCATCATCTTGAAACACTTGCCAATTATACAAGTTGTCAGGAACAGATGGTCTTACTTTCATCTCTACTTTAGATATCCCAGTTAGCGTTATATCATTGTCTTTTAATGCAATGTAAGCTAAAAAATCTGCCATGATGTTCTTCGACCTGTCTATCCAATTTATCTGAAAAGCATCAAAAAGCTCCATAGTATCCCAAACAGCATTTGTTGGGACTGATTAAAATTGAGTCAAGTTTAGAGGCCCAATCCAAAAATTTGCTCTGCATACCTAAATAAGTCAGTTTGAATGGCCTAGTTAGCAAGGGGGTAAAATGGAGCCAGTTGATTTTCAGAGGGTAAGGCTCGAGATTCATGTCCCACACCTTTCATTTGGCCTATTTAGTGATGTGCAACTTTTAGAATTCAATTTGGATAAGTTTTTGAGGTACCCGTTTTGAGGGGTGAGCTGGAAGTGCATTTTAGGCACAAATGCAGATTTTATTGAGTAGCCTACTTTGAGCGATTACATCTTTTGCCCTGTTGATTGTCATGAAGAAATTCAAAGTGGATTAAATTTTATGCATAAATGCGAGTGAGCTCACAAATTTTAAAGTCTTAACGAATCCATTTACTCAGTTTTTGAAGCCGATTCCGTTTGCAGTTTTTGTGTTTTGGCAAGTCCTTGTTTCGACAGCTAGTCAGAGCCCTGTTTTGCACAATTGTAAAACTTGCCTCAGTAAGCATCATGCCAAAGTGTTTCTTCCAAGTTGATGTCAATATAAATGGTGAGCTACGTTTCAAATTTCAAGTCCTTATGAATCCGTTTGCTCAGTTTTCAAAGCTCAATCCATTTGTAGTTTGTGATGTTTGTACAAGTGTAAAAATGTCCCGGTGAGCGTCATGTCAGAATGTTTGTTCCGGGCTAATGTTGGTATAAATGGTGAGTTACATTTCAAATTTCAAGCTTTTATCAATCCGTTTGATCGGTTTTCAAATGGACTCGTTTTGCCATCAAATTCAGTTATCCGCACTTTCAGTGTTAGATCAGTTAATGTAGTCGTTTTGGTGAGTGCGCCGTTTGCATCCTGTCAGTCTGGTGATCGAACTAAGAATTCAAAGATTTAATATGTACTTAAAGGTACCTATGTTCCGAATTTGAGAGCCTATGGAGTTCGTTTGATATTTTTGAGAAAGGCATCATGTGTTGCCAAAACATTGACTTCTCAGGTCCGTAGTGTCGACAAAGCCAGTTGGCCGTTTTCGGAAATTAATATCTCTTCACTCGGGACTTGTCTTGAGAAACCGTTTGGTAGATGTCATCCTTGTATATCAAAGTACATGCCTGTCAGATGGCGAGCTCCAGAAAGGTGTTTTGACAGGTTTGAAAATTACGTCTTCGCGATTAAATGCGAAAATTGTGGCGTAATTGCCTGAAAGATGTAAAATGCAATTTTATGATCCGAAAATGGTGCCGATTGATTTCAGAGGTGTGTTTGAGGTCCGTGAAGCATTCCAGGGGTCAGTTGCTTGGAAACAAATTTTTTTTTAGTCGGACCCACTTTGGGGCCCGACCTGGCTCATGCCCGCGGATTGATTTTATTGGCGACTTTGTTAAATAAAAGACTTTTCAGAATATCTAAATGCGGATTTTGATTATGAGACATGTTATAAGAGTGATGATGATAAAATTCATCTCCTGTGCAGTCGCAATAAAGAGGCACATTTACTAAACCAAATTGCAAATTGGCAGTTAACAAAAGAGACCGTAGATACTCCCAGGCAAGTATGTGACAGAATAAAGATATTATTGGGCATTGTTGCAGCAGTATGATAATAAATGGAGTATTGCAAGAGAAAGGATGATGCCTCAATAATCATGTGATAGAATCCTTCCTGGTTTATGAGTGGTTGTCATTAGATTATCTTTAAATTGTAATCTTCCAAGTTAAATTCTAATATGATAGATTTTAATCTATTCTATGCAAGTGACTGTGTAAAAGGAGTTGAAGAAGGCTGCCAGAAGAAAACAAGTGCCAGCCAAAGACCTCTCTCACATGGTGATGGAGAAGGAGTGTAGAAGACCAACCAAATGGAAGCTAATGCTCATGTGGTTAATGAAAATCTGCAGGAAAATGCAAGGTAAATTCTCCAAACAGTCTTCAGCTGCCATGCTCTCCTCCCTCACATACCTCCACATCTCCAAGCTCACATGGTGAAGAAGGGGGCAGCAAAGAAACCACCAACAGAAAATGCAATGTGGTTTTGGAAGATGGCAATAACTCAAATAAACTTTCAGCTAATGCAAACCAAGTTGCCTCCTCCCTGCGTGGAATAGAAGGTGGAGTATGGAGAAGGCAATGAACATCCAACAGCAAATTAAAACTATTGGCAATCCTCCCTCTGCGTGGCTGTTTGGAGGCAAGTGCTGATTTATTAACAGCAAATGGCAAATGCACATTGGCAGGAGTAAAAGCCAAACTCCTCCCCCACGTTGCTTTCCCTTGCGTGGTAAACAACAAGTAATACAACCAATTTTAATGGCAAATGCAAACCGGTGTGACTTTGTTGTAAACAACAGCATAATGTTTCTCCCAGAAAATGCAATATGGCAAGTGTAATGCCATCTTCTGCATGGTATGATGAAAAGGTTTTCTTTTTAAAAATTGCAGTAAATGGTTTCTAATCCTCCTGCATGGCAAGTGGAATGGGCATCAAACTTCAAACTCCATGATTCAGCAGTTAACCTCCTCTCTCACATGCTCTCCTCCCAGCACTTCACGTGGTGAGTAAAGAGACAAATAGAAACTTTCAAGCAAATGTATATGGTGTAGAAGGAGGAGTAGAGATTTGTTAATCTTCTAAGCAATGTAAGCTTCAAAAAATCGCCATTAAAACTCAAGAAAAAAGCTCCAAAGTGCAGCTACAGGCATAACGTTTTGTCCCACATTGGCTGGGCGAGAGCATTTTTTGGTATTTATATGCAAAAACGCACTATACTATAATGTCTAAGCCATAAAGGCTTTTGACACAAGGTGCCCATGGGCGCCCAAAGCGAGCGCACGCATGAGCACGCTTCTCGAGGTGATGGAGGAGTTGACTGGACAAAGACCCACGCAGGCACGCTTCCCGAGGCAAGCAGGCAAAATTTTGTAGACGAAGGTTGGGTTAACGAGCGAGCAAGTTCGAGAGAGATCAACGGTGCGCGCTATTTCGCGAAGGGAAGATGCACGTCGTTTAAACCCCACGAAATAGCGAAAGTGAACGAGAGCCATCCACGTGGCACACAGGTGGCGGGTACAGTTAGCGGTCCAGCAGGCGGGTCCCGGTGAGGTGGCACCTAGTGGCGATGATGTGGCATACAAGCAAGCAGCCCAGTGGCAGTGACGTGGCCGACAAGTGGCAAAAGATGAGGTGTCATCCCAGGTGGCGCCCAGTAGACCGCATCAGCCAATCAGACCCCGCCACGTGGCAAGGCGTCAGAACACATATGGAGGCAAAAAATCAAATTTTAAATGAATAAATAATATAGTTCTGACTATATTAAATTTCGAAATATTTAAATGACTGAGCACAAATGAGAATTAATTTGCCCAGGACTCAATTTTTGGCCAAGGTATAAAGTGTTATATATTTTCGGAAAGCTCTCGGAGCGAGGAATCTGATTATGAAGTTAATTTGGACAAATGTGGGATATTTTAGAAGTAGTTTCCACGGGAACAAAATTCAGTTAGAGAGGAGAGACACTTGGCAATTTTCAGTTGTGGATTTGTTTTTCTTCCCTCCTCTTTTTATTCCCCATTCTTCTCAGTTGTAAGGGTTCCAGAATTCTGGAGGAAGTGCTCCAGTTTTCATGGCTTCCATTTTCTGAAATTCTTGACCCACACTTGTAAAGTTCTATGGATCTATTCAGGGTATAGAGGCTACATTGCAGGATGATAGATTGTTTTCTAGTTGCAGGTCTTACTTGTGTCAGGCATGAGTAAATTTTCCATGATATTGTCTCTGTGATATGTTTTTTCATTATTACGAATTCAATCCTCAAGGAGGATGAAATTTGTCATCTCAAGGAGATTGTGTGACTGTTTGTAGGTATCCTTCAAGGAAGGTTTTAAATTCTATAGTCAGTCATAAATGATGAAATGTATTTCCAGATCTGATAAATTTGTGAATGAATCAAATAGTGCATTAATATCAGGTATTGGTGCATGAATATCTTGTTTAAGGAAAACAAATTTGCATCTATGATTCATATTTGTAGTTCTGTTTGTGACTCTGTTGCCCAATGAACAAGGCACTGGTCTTGCAAGTTTGGGGATGGTCTCAGATCAACATTTTAAAAGATAAATCTATTACCCTTTGTGTTTAGGGGTGTGTGTTCCATTCTTTCCAAGCTCTATTTCATCCTATTGTCTATACAGATCTAGCCAATCTGTAATGTTTCCTAATATGTTGAGCTTGTGAAATGATCTATCTGCTTAATGTTGATGCAGTTATGTGTCTGTAATTGTTGTATTCAATGCATCAAGAGGGTGTCCCCCCCTAGGTCTAGCAGAACCTGAAGTGCAGGAGGATCAATTAGGATCCTATGTTATGTTGTCCAAGCCCTAATGTGTTTTGTAGACTGAAATTGGCCATTTCATAGAAAGATTTGCAGGTGTTCTTGGGTTATCACTTTTGGTGAACAACAACATTCCTGTATTGTTTCAGTCTTAGGTGTCTTGAGGCATATTTTTCTTTCACCTGTGAAACTATCAATTCTGAATCACCAAAGACACTTAGCAATTTGATTCCATGTTTGACTGCTATGTTAAGACCAGTGAGTAGAGCTTCATATTTGGCAATGTTATTAGTGCATTCAAATAACAACCTGAAAGAATATTTATAAGTTTCCCCTGTGGGTGAAATGAATAGGTTCCGGCCCCACTTCCTTCCTTGCTACAAGACCCATCAAAGAACATTTTCCATATTTGATCATCCTTTTCATTTAGACATGACTCAATAGGGATCCACTCTTTAAATTTAGGTTTTGTTAACTATACTCGGAAGTTGTCCATATCAGTATGTAAAAAACATATTTGATTCACTGTTTCTTCCATGTCTTCTATGATATATGTGGACCGGGGTTCTCTGTCAATTTTCACTTCCTGTCCATTGATTGGAATTGTAGCATATGACAAATCCAGCTGCACATATCCACCAATCATATTTGACCATTGCCTAGACAACAACATTCCATAGTTTGGAGGAACATCTACCACTGTAATATCTGTTTTATACGATGCTTCTGGACAGGCTGCTAGTCTGAACTCTACATCTTTCATAACACCAACCACTGGGACTAATCTATTGTCCATGGCATAGCATTTCCCAAAGGTAGTATCAACTTCCAATCCAAGTTCTTTCATTACCCCAACAGGCATGACATTTATAGCTGCTCCTGAATCGATCATACAATTCCTTATTTTCTTGTTGTTTATCACCAAAGTGAGATAAAATGGGTCTACCTGTGTTGGGTTTTTGGTTATAGTGGACCCTAAATATATAACTGGGGCCATCTGTTCATTACTGTCACCTATTGGAACTTCTTGTTTCTGTTCATTTACCTTCTCTTCTTGGATACCTGAAATCATCTCCAAAGTTTTTTCTCTGTACTCAGGAAACCTCATTATTTCCATCAATGGAACAGAAACTTTTAATTGTGTTAATGCAGTTGAAATATCAAATGAAGTAGAGTGTTGTGCTAAAGGAAGTTTTACTATTTCTTCCTTTTGAACATCAGGACCCTTCTTATTATTCTTTGGTACAACCTCCTTAGTCTTAGTTCCTTTGTTTATTCGCTTGAGTGTCTCATCAGTTTCTTTCATAAAAAGACTAGTAGGTTTACCCTGCTCTAGATTCACCACCCTATTCCTTAAATCATAAGTCTTTTTTGCTTGTGCAATGGCATAAGCTGTAATTCTTCTTTTCTCTTCTTCAGTAGGGATTCTGAGCTTAACACTTTCATTTTTGCTGGTGGTCACAGGTAACACAGAGCATTGATCAATGTTCATGGAATCTGATCTTCCTTCTTGGGCAAAGGATATCATGTTAATAGTTGGGTCACCCATATGTTCTTCATAACCATCCTCCTCCTGCAATCCTTTTGCCACTGTGCACAAAGAAGGAGCGTGTGGCATATTGCAAGCATAACACCACATGTCATCATCTTGAGTATAGTTTACTGTTCTTTTCAAAGGATCTGGAATTTGCTGACTATCTCTGTGGTTTCTGTCTACTGGTTTTCCATCCTTCCATGTAGTGTTATAGGGCATGTCATGCAATCTGGGTCTCTCAGGACGGCAGTATTGCTGTTTCTCTATTTTGTTTACCCTTACAGATAAATCTTTTAGGGCATTTAAAACTTTGTCAATCTTATCTTCATCTCTATTAGCCTTGGGTGCTTTAGGATTGTACAACCTTGCATCTTCTCTTTTTCCCACTTTACCAACAGCCTTCCTGTTATTTTCTATAACGATGGCATCTTTCATAACATCCCGGAGGTCTCTAGGATTTCTGGTTCTCAGTTCATAGTTTGTTTTACTATCATAAGCATTGATGTAATATAGAATGCTCACCTCAGGTACCGGTTTCATCCTATTGGGGATTTTGTTTAGAACCCTGTTAAATCTTTTGTTAAAATCTATCACTGATTCATTTTGCTCCTTTTTTATGCTAATGATTTCATGCAGAGCAAACTCAGGGCTGTTATGGTCTCCATATTGCTCAAGGAACAAGTCTTTGAATTCTGCAAGATTTCTAATGGATGTGTCAGGCAACGTCCTAAACCAATCTCTTGCATCTTCTATTAATGATTGCATAAACAACCTGATCTTAACATCTTCATATGGTAAACCAAAATCCTCGATTACTGCATCAAAGGCCTTACAATGAGCCTCACCTAAAACTACATTACTTCCTGTGAATCTTGGTATTGCTGTCCTGATTTCATTTGGGATAGGATATGGGTATACCATCATTCCTAAAAAATCAAACTGCTTCATTTGTTCCATATTTATTAGTCCATGCCCTCCATGAGGATTCCCAAAGTTTTGGTTCATATTACCATATAAGGGCATCTGATTTTGATAAGGAAGAGGGTATTGATTCTGGTGCTGATATTGAAACTGATTAGGGGGTGGATGTTGGTTATAAAATTGACCAAGAGGTGGGTACTGATTACAAGCAATGAAGTTTGTATGTGAATTTGGCTGGACTGGTGGTGCACTTGATTGCACATGATCATCCCTTTTGTTACCAAACAAGGGATTCTCATAAGCCTTAAAATCATTACTCTTTGTTTTACCCACTCCCTGAGCATATTTTTTTTTGTAGTTGTTTACATCTTTATTAAAGTCATCCTCACCAACATTTATGCCTAATTTAGCACACAGTTCCAAACATTCCTGAGTCCTTCCTGAATCTCTCATCTCAGCAGCTGCCTCCATCATTTGTCTAGTTAAATCTGTAAATCTGTCTTCAAGATCCGCCATACCTGATCCCGATGAAAGCGGTGTGTTTTGTCTGGACCGTGCTTCATGATTTTCGAAACCAGGGGGAATTTGGCATCGCCCCTTCTGAGCTTTATATGCTGCAACCAAATCCTCATTCACTGGGCTTGAAGTAGTTGCTCTATCCTGTTCTCTTAAAGGTGAATGTTGGTTGCTTTCATATTTATACTGACTGTACCGTTCTCTCATGGATTCATTCATGGATTCTTTGTCTTTGTTCTTCCATTGAGAGAAATCTAACTGGGATAAAGATTGTCCTTTCGTGACTGATCTCATTCCGTCATTGATATTTTTAATTCAGAGTCGCCACCTCTTTTCTAGAGGACATAAGTTATTTCTTTCTTCTGAGTTCTATCCCGCAACAGAGTCTTAATAATTTTCCCCAGCGGAGTCGCCAATCTGTTGGGTCTCAAATCAACAGATTGGATAGGTTCTAAGGAAATGCCAACTCCTATGATCAAACCCTCCAATTGACTTGGCCAACTTATAGAGTGAACCTATTTGGTTACTAACTCTCTCACTTTAGGCTCTGCATGACCTAGGCGGGTATACCTACTTACTAGTTGTTCCTTCAACTAATGCTTTTTATAGCAGATTTAGTGTCTTAATCTGATATCTCCTACTCTCAGAATGGCATAAGTTTCTCAAACAGATTGATTTCAGATGTGTGTATTGATCTATGTATCTTACAAAGATATATATGTTACACTTTGGCTAAATTACCTTACTATACCTACTCTACTAGTCCTAATGCTTAAAAGTAAAGGGTAATTGGGATGGTTAAAGGGTTTGTTTACAAATGATCAGTGCCTTTAATCTTATTTGGGCTACAGAGTCTTATATTTCTTCAGGACTTATTGTGTAAACTTATGAGACAGTTTTTAAACCTACCCCTTTTGGTAAGTCTGTCAGTTACTGTTTCTTATGAGCTCTATTTTGATGTTTATATTGTAAACTGCTTGAATGAGTTTAACCCTAACTTTAAGAGACAATCCAAGGAAGAATTACAAGGAGCAAGAAAAATTCTAAATATATATATACATATATATATTGAATAGGTACAAGTAATATATTTTATATTTGTTCCACAATATGAAACCATAACATAAACACAATAATGGGCATAAAAAAATGGAGTGTGAAGCACCAAAGGGGGTATTTACATCATTTAAAGACCATTTATCCATTATATACCCATAAAATAGCCTTAAAATACCTCTAATATGCCTAAACAACTTGTAAAGTGACAATTAACTACATAAACTAAGGCAATTTCGGGATTTGGAATTATTTTTATTTAAAAGGGGGGTGTCTTTTCACCCAAAGGGGTGTGAAAAACATTCAAACACATATATATGTGTGATGTAAAATGTAAAGAAAAAACAAAAATAGAGACAGGAGGTGGAGGCAATTTTGTACTTTTAAACTTTTTATCAAAAATATCCAATTGCATTTTCTTTCTCATATGTGTTTAGAGTTAACATATTTTCAGAAGGCAGTTGCTTGTGATATTATCTAAAGGAGATAAGGTTATTTTTGTTCTTCCAGTAAAGTTTTGTGTTTCATATTGTAGATTTAGATCAAAAGGATTTACTTGTGAATTGTAATTGTTCCTTGTAATTCTTCCTTGGATGGTCTCTTAAAGTTAGGGTTAAACTCATTCAAGCGGTTTACAATATAAACATCAAAATAGAGCTCATAAGAAACAGTAACTGACAGACTTACCAAAAGGGGTAGGTTTAAAAACTATCTCATAAGTTTACACAATAAGTCCCGAAGAAATATAAGACTCTGTAGCCCAAATAAGAGGAAAGGCACTGATCATTTGTAAACAAACCCTTTAACCATCCCAATTACCCTTTACTTTTAAGCATTAGGATTAGTAGAGTAGGTATAGTAAGGTAATTTAGCCAAAGTGTAACATATATATCTTTGTAAGATACCTAGATCAATACACACATCTGAAATCAATCTGTTTGAGAAACTTATGCCATTCTGAGACTAGGAGATATCAGATTAAGACACTAAATCTGCTATAAAAAGCATTAGTTGAAGGAACAACTAGTGAGTAGGTATACCCGCCTAGGTCCTGCAGAGCCTAAAGTGAGAGAGTTAGTAACCAAATAGGTTCACTCTATAAGTTGGCCAAGTCAATTGGAGGGTTTGATCATAGGAGTTGGCATTTCCTTAGAACCTATCCAATCTATTGATTTGAGACCCAACACCTCCTATGTTTGAACTGACTTCATATCAAACACAACTCTCCCTTATTCACTTTGGTTTTTGAGATATAGTATGAATTATTTTAACATGTCAACATATACAAAAAAATCGGCGATTAACCCTATTGGCAGTTTGCATTGTTTTTTCATTCATGTCACACTTATGTGTATTGATAATAAAAGAAAATATTAAGAGGAAGTTGTTAGTTGTGTTTGTCATTGGTATTGCCATTAATGATAATGGGGGAGATTTTTAATAATGTGAGTTCATTGTTGTCATTGATGTTGGCATGATATGTGTGGATTGATTTATGATATGTAAGGGTTAGAAAAAGGGTGTTGAAATGTTGTTATGATGTCTATAGGTGATATTGAGTGAGTATGTGTTGTTTCCAGAAGGTTTGGAGGTTTAAATATGCAAGAAAGATTATTTACAGTCTTTTATGGCAGAATGCTCTACATTTTTGTTCTTTTGAAGATGATGGCTTGTAGTTCTAGATTTAATATATATTTTTTGTTGATGTTGAAATATTATGTTTTCAGATCCTTAGTTGTGTTGGGTCTCAAATCAACAGATTGGATAGGTTCTAAGGAAATGCCAACTCCTATGATCAAACCCTCCAATTGACTTGGCCAACTTATAGAGTGAACCTATTTGGTTACTAACTCTCTCACTTTAGGCTCTGCAGGACCTAGGCGGGTATACCTACTCTCTAGTTGTTCCTTCAGCTAATGCTTTTTATAGCAGATTTAGTGTCTTAATCTGATATCTTCTAGTCTCATAATGGCATAAGTTTCTTAAACAGATTGATTTCAAATGTGTGTATTGATCTATGTATCTTGTAAAAGTATATATGTTACACTTTGGCTAAATTACCTACTATACCTACTCTACTAATCCTAATGCTTAAAAGTAAAGGGTAATTGGTATGGTTAAAGGGTTTGTTTACAAATGACCAGTGCCTTTCCTCTTATTTGGGCTAGAGAGTCTTATATTTCTTCAGGACTTATTGTGTAAACTTATGAGACAATTTTTAAACCCACCCCTTTTGGTAAGTCTGTCAGTTACTGTTTCTTATGAGCTCTATTTTGATGTTTATATTGTAAACCGCTTGAATGAATTTAACCCTAACTTTAAGAGACCATCCAAGGAAGAAATACATGGAACAATTACGATTCACAAGTAATTTTTTTTTATCCAAATCTACAATATGAAACACAAAATTTCACTAGAAGAACACAAATAACCTTATCTCCTTTAGATAATATCACAAGCAACTGCCTTCTAAAAATATGTTAACTCTCAACATATATGAGAAAGAAAATGCAATTGGTTATTTTTGATAAGAAGTTTAAAAGTACAAAATTGCCTCCACCTCTTGTATCTCTATTCTCTCCCTCTTTACATTTTACATCACACATATATATGTGTTTGAATGGTTTTCATACCCCTTTGGGTGAAAAGACACCCCCTTTTAAATAAAAATAATTCCAAATCCCGAAATTGCCTTAGTTTATGTAATTAATTGTCATTTTACAAGTTGTTTAGGCATATTAGAGGTATTTTAAGGCTATTTTATGGGTATATAATGGATAAATGGTCTTTAAATGATGTAAATACCCCCTTTGGTGCTTCACACTCCATTTTTTATGCCCATTAGTGTGTTTATGTTATGGTTTCATATTGTGCAACAAATATAAAATATATTACTTGTACCTATTCAATATATATATATGTATATATATTTAGAATTTTTCTTGCTCCTTGTCTTGGAATTTGGAATTCTAAAAATTGCAAATTTTAGGGTTCCAACAAGTTGTTTAGGTGTTGAAGTAGGTTGTTGCAATTTGTTGACAATGAGGTTGTTTGTTAGGGATGGTCTAGAGAATGATTCACATTGCTCTATAGTGTTGTTTCATGTGTTACAACTTAGATGATATGTTCATATTTTCCATGCAGTGTTCCCGTTCAGATTTCAAGTGTTGTTTTTCTCCATAAGTGAAGTTATATTATTTTGTTGTTTGAAATTATCATTTGTGTTGGTCTTTGCCTAACTTTGTTGGTTCATAATCTTTCAGTATAGATATGCATTAGAGGTTGAGTTAAGGTGTTTCTGTGGGTCTTAATATGGTGTGTGAAGATCCACATTAAGTAATTTACATTGAATAATGCTTTGGGGATGATTGGTTAACATGCTTTATTGTTTATCTCCATGTTATGTTTGATTTCGACTTTAGAGGATGTGTTGGTGTGTGTGGTTCATTGGAATCAACTTAGGAGAGACATGTTGTGATGTATCTAGGTCCTCTTTATCTCTTGGACTAGACCACATTTAGTGCAACTTCTCATGGTGGTTGACTTTGTATAAATTATGTTTATTTTGTTTTTGGCCAACCTAGTTGAGATTTTTAGTGTTGAGATAATATAAATATATGTGAAAAAATTGTGAATTTGAGTGGGGATTGATTGAAAATGGCGTGGAAGTATATGTGGGAAGAAAAAGTGTGAATATTAGTTTGTGTGATCCTTGACAAGAATATTTTTTAGTATGACAAATTTTTGAGGAAGTGAATGTGTGTGATGTGTTTGTCATGATACTGATCGCTTAGATAAAAGCTTCAAGGATGGTTTCATGGTCAAGAGATCTTATTCATTTCAATTCATCATTCCTATGTGCTTGCTGGAAGATAGTGAGTCATTTTGGTAGATTTTGCATATTTGTATCTTGCTCTGGGATCATGCATCTTAGCCTACAATTCCATTATATCTTTCCCTAAGGTTGTGTGTCTTAGCCTACAAGTCCAAATTAGGAGGAGCGATCTTCCTTGGTCTTGTGCTTAAGACATTGTATTAAGTTATTCATATAGTGGGTGTGATTCTCACCATGATTTTTCCTAGATTGATTTTTTCATGTAAATATATGATGTTCATGTGTTTGGTTTTTATTGTTTCATCTTTCATTAGTGTTTGGAAGGCTAAAGATAATTGACAAGTGTTTGTTATTTAAAAAGTTAAAAGATTTTATCAAGACTAATTCACCCCCTCTCAATCTTTTGGTGTGTTCAACAATTGGTATCAGAGAAAGGTTCCTCTAGAAAAATATTAACCACTTGAGGAAGGTCCGAGATGGTGCAGGACAATGGTTATTCTCTTTTGTTTGGAATATCATATGCTATTAAGAATGGTTATTCTCTTCCAATTGGTGGTCCTTCTACTATGGATGAGATTAGGTTGCATGAAAATAATGGCAAGGAAAGAAATTCACTTATCAATGGTTTGAGTTATTTAGTGATTTACAAGATTGCAAATGAAGTTTGGGAGAAGTTGGGTAGCATTTACGAAGGATATCAAAAGATCAATAAAGTCAAGATGCAAAATCTAAAGTATAAATTTGATACTCTAAGGATATCTAAAGATGAGAAGATTGATACTTACCTACACCGAGTGAATGAGATAGTAAGTGCATTCAAAGGTATTAGTGGAACTACAGAAGAAAATGAGGTTATGAGAAAAGTAATGAGAACACTACCCAAATCCTATAGACCTAAGCTATATGATATTGAGGAAATTCATAATATGGATACATATACCTTAGATCAACTCTAAGGATTAATCTCTTCCTTTGAGATATTAGAGTCTAGAAATCATCACAATGTTAAGAAGGATGTGGAATTCAAAGATACCAAGAAGATTGAAGATGTACATGAAACAAGCAATGCACTAGATGATGAGAAAGAAAAATTTGTGAGAATATTAAAGAAAGTATCCAAAAAATATGAAGGTAAGTTGCACTTTAAATGTTTTAATTGTGAAAGAACTGGTCATTATGCTACTAGATGTACTTGTTGGATATTGTTGGTCATTATTGCTGCTAGGATATGTTGTTGTCATTGATGTCAACATATTCCTATGATCTGTTCTGGTGATTGCAGATTGGGAAGATCTTATGATCTGGTTTGTAGTGTTGGTTTGTTGATCATTGTTTTGCAGAGTTCGGTATCTTCTCCGGTATATTCCAATGTGATCAGATTTGGTGCTAATCTTTTGGGATATTGCTTGGAATGGTCTTGTGTATCTTTATTTCAGATAGATCATGATTTTATGCTCCACAAGTTATCTTTCTTTGTGATAGTTGTTGATTGGTTGTGTTCTTGAGCTTTCAGACGTTGACCAATGAAGATTTGAAAAGTGGTGTTGGTGCAACTTTTCCCGATGATCCTAACATGCTTGTTGGTGTTTCTTAGTCATGTCCTAATTGTTTTGGCAATTTGCATTGATCATTGTGTGATTTTTTGGTAATTTCTACCAACCGGTGATGATTTTTGTGTTATGTGGTTTTCCTGGTGGTGTAGTGTGTTGCGGTTGATCTTGGCATAATTTCTGGTGGAATTGTGCATTTGGGAATTTGTTTTAGGACCATGTTATGCTATGTAAATTATTATATTGGTCTGATGGTTGATATTTGTATCATGTGATGTAATTTTATAATTGAGGGTTGAGGGTTTAGTCGGCCTTTCTGTCAAGGTTGATGAATTGTATATATAGGTGATATAGTCATGTAATTTGGGTGTTGATGTTGTGTCTGCATTATCAGAGAGATGTTTGTGTGCGAACAAGTGATTTATCCTTCAGTGTTGATTTTGAGGTGAGATTGGTGTTGCAGGGTAGGCATTTGTGCTTAATCGGAACTATAATTGGGCATTTGGAGATGCTATTCTTTTAGTTCATTTCTTCCGAATTGTAGTCTGAATCTTATTGTAAGTCAGTGAGACCTCCCTAAGGGTTGTAGCCTTCCCTGCCATTATATTTGAGCAGTGAGCTCTAGGAAGTGTGCCTGAATGCATGTGCATTCTCCATTGTAATATTTTCACATACTATTGTAGAGTATCGTCTAACTGTGGGAAGGTTCCCACCATGGTTTTTCCCTTAACCAATTTTTCCTTGTCAAAATCTTGGTGTTGTGTGGAGTGTTGTTCATGTGCTTATATGTCTTATTAATGTAGTTTACCAGGTCTATGTTTTATGATTAAGTTTGATATTCTGGTGAAGACTAATTCACCCCCCACTCTCAGTCTTCCTTCTTGGTTGTTGCTAATAATTGGTATCAAAGGTAGATCCTCTGATAGAAGCTTGACCACTTGAGGAGATCCGGGATGGCATCTCAAGGTGTTATCTTTAAAAAGGATAGTCCAAGATTTGATGGAAGTAACTATGCTATATGGAAGGACCGGATGGAAGCACATTTGAAATGTCTTGGAGAAGATTAGTGGAAGATTACAAAGAATGTCTATGTTTTTCCTCGGATTGGACTGGCTACTCCTAATGAGGTTAAGGAAATAGAACATATTATTAGAGAGAAGGAATCATTGCTTAGTGCCCTGACTAATTCTAAGATGACAAATGTAATGGGACTTCAGACCGCACATGAGATCTGGGTGAAGCTTGAGGTTTTGTATGAAGGTGATAAACAAATGAAGGTTGCTAAGTTGCAGAATTTGAAAGGAAAGTATGAGACATTGAAGATGGGAGATGATGAGAACATACACTCTTTTATGGCTAAAGTGAATGACCTTGTCCTAGGTATCATATGTGTCAATGGAACCATTGAGGAAGATTAAATTGTTGCTAAGGTGATGATTTATTTTCCTCCTACCTATAAACATAAGGTTTCTGCTATTGATGAGATCCGGAGTGTGACTACTGTGACAAGAGATATGCTAGTTGGAAAGCTTGTTGCATTTGAGCTGAACGAATTTGGAGAATCACATGGAAAGTCTAAGAATGCATTTATAGCATCTGAATCTGTATCTGGTGAGAAGAAATATGATCCTAATGAATGCAGGATATATAGATATGAAAGAGAGAGGAGAGAGATGGAAGAGAAAGAAAGGGAGATAGATGAACTTGAAGCACTGATTTCTTGAATATTGCCTAAAGGTATCGATAACTATTATGAAAAGTTACCTTTGAAATGTTTCTCTTGTAACAAGATGGGACATTTTGCTTCTAGATGCCCATAGATAATGGCTAAGTATGACAAACATGATAAGTTTGATAAGCATGATAGGAATGATATATATGACAAGCATGAGAAGTATGACAAGCCTTACAAGCCTAACTAGAAGTATAGGAATCAGAAGAACTGTTATTATGTTGTTTTTGAAAGTATTAAAAATGAATAATCAGAAGGAGATGAAGTTGTATTCCTTCCCATTAAGGAAGATGGACATGTTCCTATTGATTCCACTAGTTGTACTATTGAGGAGAAAGCTTTAGCTGCTAAAGTTGAAGAGAAAGATGAATGGGTGATTGACAGTGGTTGTTCACATCATATGACCAGTGATAAAATAAAATTTGTGAGTTTGGAAAGATATGATGGTGGAATAGTTATATTTGGAGATGACAAATCCTATGTGATCTGTGGAAGAGGTTCTATTTACTTTGATGGTAAGCATAATACTAATGATGTCTTATATGTTGAAGGTTTGAAGCATAATCTTTTGAGTGTTAGATAGATGGTTGATAAAGGTTATGATCTACAATTCAATGATGGTAAATGGAAGATCTTAAATGCCTCCGGTATAGGGATTGCATCTGGAACTAAGACTGAATGTAACATTTTTCATTTGATTGCTGATGAGAAAATTTGTTTGATTTCTCAGATTGATGAGTGTTGGTTATGGCATAGGAGAATGTGTCATGTGAATTTTGATTCAATGATTAAGATCAGTTCTACACATGTTGTTAGAGATCTTCCTAAAATTGTTAACCCTGCTAATCTGGTGTGTAAGGAATGTCATTTGGGTAAGTAAACAAGAATTTATTTCAAGAATAAATAGTATACATCTGATGAATTGCTAGATCTTGTGCATACTGACCTATGTGGACCTAGAAATGTTAAAAGTGTGCAGGGTGATTAATATTTTATGCTGTTAATTGATGATTATTCTAAGTTGATGTGGGTTGTCTTTTTGAAGGACAAATCAGAAGCCTTTGATAAATTCAAGATATTAAAAGATAAGGTTGAGACTAAGTCTAGATTGAAGGTGAAGTGTCTGAGATTTGATACAGGTGGAGAATTTTGTTCTGGTGAGTTCAATTCATTCTATGAGATGCATGGGATTAGAAGACAATTATCTGCTCCTAGAACCCCTCAGCATAATGGAGTTGTTGAGAGGAAGAACAAATCTATTTTGGATGTTGCAAGGACTATGTTGATTGCAAGAAATATTCTGAAGATCTAATGGACAAAAGCTATTAGTATCGTTATTTACACATTCAATAGAGTTCACATCAAAGGAGATACCGGTAAGACACCTTATGAGCTTTGGTTTGGTCATGTTCCTATTTTGAGATATTTCAGAGTATTTGGTAGCAAATGTTATATCAGAGAGATGAGGATATAGGAAATTTCGATGCTAGAAGTGATGAAGGGATTTTCTTGGGATATTCAACAAAGAGCAACGCCTACAGGTGCTACAATAAGAGACCGAGGAAGATAGTAGAAAGTACAAATGTGAAGGTGGATGAGAACCTTGGGAAAGAGATTAGAGCATGTGGTTATGATGATGGACAACATATTGTTTTAGCCCCTATTCATCCTAAAGAGCCTAAACAGAATGTGTATACACCTAAAAATGGTCTAAAGATAGTTAATTAAATACACAGTTATTTGATTAATTCCCCTTCCCAATTAATTGAATTCACAAGAAATTTGATTAATTTCTCTATTCATATACTAGTAAATAAATCTACATGATTTATTTATATAGTTCATTTCATATTCCCCTTGGATTAATTAATTCTAAATTAATTAATGTCCCCCCATATAAATCAATTCTTCTAGTCCCTAATTAATATTAACAAACTCAAGTTTGTTGAGATTAATTATCATTTTCCAATTATTTGAATTTCTAAATTCAAATGAGCACATGGCTCCTAACTTTTCACCACCTAACCTAATTGTCGTGCTCTGTGAAGTGTACTTGTACCTACAACCACAATGCACTCAATAAATCATTACAAGCATGGTTATTAGATTAAATCAATGAAACATAAAACCATAGCTAATCGACTTATTGCCTCCTAGTAAATGCGAGTATGAAAAATGCTCTCAAATTGGATTATGCAAAATTTAGTGACTTGACTACACTTAGATGGAGGATTTGAATGCTGAAAATGCATGATCTAGCAAGAATAGCATGATTAAGCTATATGAATGATTGATCTAGCATGATTAAGCTAAGATTTAAGCTAAAATGAGCATGATAACATTGCTAAAACAGATAAACTATAAGCTAGATGCCTATAGTAACAATGCAAAAGATGAGAATGAGATGGGATCCATATTGCTCAAAATGAGGTATATTTATAGGATTTTCCAAGGCTAGGGGTGAGTTGGCATGAATCAACGGTTGAGTTTGATCTAAAGATATCAATGGTTAAATTGGAGGAAGTTGGCAAAGGGGGTTGGATTAAAGGGAACACTTAGTGACAAGTGTCACAAAGGTTCTAGAAGATGTTGGATGAAAGGGGACAAGGTGGTAGGTAGAATGGGTTAGGTTTAGGAATGGTTAGGTTTAGGAGTGGTAGAAGTTACGAGAATTTGAATTTAGAAATTCAAATAATAGGAAAAGGATAATTAATTTCAACAACTCATGATTTGATTTGTTTTAATTAATTAGGGGATTTAGAAGAAATGATTTTGATGAGGGGAATTAATTAATTTGAATCAATTAATTAAAGGAGTGAAATGAACCTATTAAATAATTAATAAGTAGATGAAATGGAGATTTAATCAAATTGCTTAGTGAATTCAATTAAATTGGGGAGGAGGGATTAATTAAATAATTTCTTATTTAATTAATTATCTTCAAATCATTTTTAGGTGTATACATTTTGCCCCTCTTTGAAATGAGGTGTGATGATGCGTTGATTCAAAGAATAATCTCATTTTGATGTTGATATTGATTTGATAGGATGCCCCAGCTCTTGATTGCTAAATTCCTGGTATGATGATGCCCCCTCGGAAGATCAATTGAGATAATTGATCTTTGGATTTTTTGCGAGATTGATATCCCGATAGATTTGATTTGATTTCTACAACTATTTTTTGATGAAAATGCGAGTTCTTCGATTAGCTTGATTTCTTAGATTGGTAAGATTGAAAAATCTTGATTGATTAGATTCAGTCTGGTTTCAGGAAGGATTCATCTTGTATAAGACAATGATGATTAAAGCATCTAGTTTTAGGAAGGATTCATCCTGTATAAGACATGATCAGAACGTCTGGTTTCAGGAAGGATACATCATGTATAAGACATGAATCAGAATCAGATCATCTGGTTTCAGGAAGGATTCATCTTGTATAAGACGTGATAGAATTGATTAGGTTTGATTGATTGATTTGATTTGATAAGGTTGATTAGATAAAGAATTGACATTTTGTTGATATCAAGTTGCAGAAATATTTTGGATATGTTGATTGTTGGTTCTGTTGAGAGAGATAGCCAAAGATTTGGGCTAGGTCAATAATATCATGAAAGATATGAGAGTCATTATTCTGATTGCATATACACTTGTGATGATACTTTGATGATTCCTGTGATAGATTTAACCTTGGATAAAAGGAGCTTGGTTGGATCCCATGCAAGAATGAAATGCAAGCTAAAATGCAAAGCTATGACCGTACTAGTCACTAGATTATTTTGCGTTTTTGTCATCATTGAGCTTTTAAAATGTGGCAAGTGAGTGCAAACATCGATGGTATAATTAAACCATGATGACCTGAGCACTATTTTCCTAGATTTTGATATAGAAAGTTAACACAAGCATCAAGGTATAATTGAACCGAGATGACCTGAGTGTTGTTTGTGTAAAACAGGCAGTATTAATCATTTCAATATGCAAATTGGAAATGTCTTCAATGATATTCTGATGATCATGTCCTGAGACAAATTTGCACATATTAATGATTAATTTTCAGATAGTACACAAGAAAAATATCATGTTTCTTCCTTGTTCCTCTAGTCAAAGACATCCTAGAGTCACTCAGAAATAATGATAGCGAAAAGCAATATAGAAAATTTGAACAATCATGTTACAATCAATCATTCAAAAAAATATTATCCACTAAAAAGTGTGTGATGTGCTTAGATTGACTTCATGATAGCTTGATAGTTGATAGTTTGATCTTGTGTTCAATGTTGGATGTGTCTCAGTTTTTCGCTTGATAAGAGTTGTCTAACTATTTGGTCTACTTGTTTGATTAAGCTCAAAATTGATCTCAAGTTTTGCCCCCAGCTAGGTGTAGGATTTTTCCCCAAGGCTAGAAACAAAGTTGTTATGATATATCCAATGATCCAAACCATGGTAAGAATCCACCTGGGATGTCTGCATATGTATAAAGGCTTCATGATGATCAGCGCTGATGGAAAATGAATGCAAGCGAAAAAATGTATGAACTAATAGATGGAAGAGCTAGCTAATAGATAGCGCCTATTTGCTAGGTTTTCATCGTCTATTTTTATTGCACTTTTTCTAATATTTGATTTTTGGGATTTTTTCTTCTTTTTCACTTTTTTTTTATTTTTCTGATTTTTCACTGTTTTTGATTTTTCTGATTTTTCTTTGTTTTTGATTTTTCTAATTTTTTAGACATAGAACTTTTTCAGGTGCATGCTATTGATAGGTTCTTCGAGCTGATCTCCATCCTGTGTTGATAACTGATATGCTCCTGACCCAAATACTGTTGTGACCACAAACAGACCTAACTAGTTTGGTTCAAATTTGCCTTTCTTTTCTTGATTTGCCTGGTTGCATGGATTTTCCTTTAGCACTAGTTCTCCAACTTGAAAGATTCTTGGTTTGACCTTATTATTATAGCTCTGACACATTCTTTGTTGATATACCTTTAGATGATCAAAGGCATTGTGTCTGCATTCATGGATTAGTTCTAACTCTTGCAGTTTAGATACTCTTTGTTCTTCATCTAGGATGAGACCTTTTAGTGACACATGTAGAGAAGGTATCTCTACTTCAATTGGCAATATGGCTTCTGATCCATATACAAGAGAGAAAGGTGTGGCACTTGTCGGTGTGCGGATACTAGTGTGGTAGGCCCATAAAGTAGGGTTTAGCTGGATATGCTAATCTTTCCCAGCATCGTTCACTGTCTTTTTAAGAATTTTTAGGATAGTTTTGTTAGATGCTTCTACCTGCCCATTTCCCTGTGGATAATATGGTGTGGAGAATCTGTGCTGTATTTTGAACTTCTCACATAACTCTTGTACATCTTGATTCTTGAATGGCTGCCCATTATCAGTGATAATGGTCATTGGTATTCCATAGCGATAGATGATATAATTCAAGATAAATGCAGCAATTTGTTTTCCTATGATATTGATGAGAGGTACAACTTCAATCCATTTTGTGAAATATTCAGTAGCTACCAGGATGAATTTGTGTCCATTAGATGAGGAAGGATTTAACTTTCCTACTAGATCAAGTCCCCATTGACAAAAAGGCCAAGATGTTGCTAAAGCATGTAGTTCTTGTGCTGGTGCATGGATCAAGTTCCCATGGATTTGACTTTGTTTGCATGTTCTTGCTATCTTGAAAGAATCTCGTTCCATAGTTGGCCAATAGTAGCCCAAGCATATGAGTTTTTTTGAAAGGGTAAGACCACTTGAATGAGTGCCACAAATGCCATTATGGACTTCATGTAAAGCCTTCTCAGATTCTTCTTGTTCAAGACATCTTAAGAGAGTACCATCTAGACCTTGTTTATATAGGGCATCTGCGACAAGAGTATAATGTGAGGATTGGCAAATAAAGTTTCTCTTTTTGTTCTTGGATAAGTCAGGAGGTAGGATATTATCTTTCAAGTATGTGTAAGTTTGGCCATAGTGGGATGAATCATGTCCAATAAGTTGACAGATGGTTTGGGAATCGGGACAATTAAAGGCGGGATGAAACAACTCTTCAACCAGGAATTCACAACGCTCTTGATTTTCCTATGTTTGTAATAGAGAAGCAAGTGTAGCCATGGCATCTACTACTTTGTTATCATTTCTTGGAATCTGCTCAAAAGTTATTTCTACAATGTACTTCTTGAGATCATCCACCATCTTTTTGTAAGGCATGAGTTTGTCATATTTGGTTTGATAGTCATCATTGATTTGATTAATGACAAGCTGAGAGTTTCCAAAGACTTGAAGTTGTTTTATGTTCCATTCTACAGCCATTTTGATGAATAGAATGCTTGCTTTTCCTTTATTGATGCTTGCTCTTGATCCCTGATGTTTTCCATTATTGATGCTTGCTCTTGGACTGATATTTGGGTGATGTATTGTAAGATATGGATCAAACCCTGGAATGTCTGTATATGACCAAGTAAAGTTGATTTGCCATCTTGTCAATGGTTTTAGATATTTTTGCCTTGCTAGTTCTGATAGAGAGATTGTTACTGGATGTAGATCAGTTGTACCAATGATAGTTGCCTTTGCTGGTACTATTATTATAGATAGCTTCTCTTGATAACATTCAGGTAAGGTGTCAAATCTCCCATCTTCTGGTGCCTCAAGGAGGTTTTCACCATTAGATGCGTCCTTTATTTTTACTTTTTCTTAGTCTAATGTTGCCAATGAATGGTTTTCAGCATTAGACCTGATGTTGCTTTCTTGATTTTCACTTTTGCGACTAGGAGATTTAACATCCATTTGACTTGAAGATACTTTAGCAGAATCCCTGGTGAAAGTTATTGCAGGTTTGATTTCATTAAGATATAAGGATATGGAATGGTCATTTGGAAAGGTATCAATAGCAGTATGTCCTTCATTTTCCCAGTCCATGGGTTCAGGATAGCTTAACGGTAAAGGATCTTTAGGTTGAGATGTTTCAAAGATATTAGGGGTCATGATAGAGATGTCAGAATTTTCAATAGGTATTTCGATGTCTAGAATGATACTCTCATCAGAATGACCTCGTATAAGAAAATCCTGATCATCCTCGGTTAAGTCCATGTTAGTCAAATGTGATTCTGATTCAAGTAGGCTAGTTCCTAACGTGTGTTCTGCATACGTGTGAACTACATTAACTACTTTTTTTGCTTCTTCATCCCTCTCAATTTGAAGTTGCTCTTGTTTGTTTTTCCATGATAGCAAATATTATCCATTTCCTTGATCTTTTAGCTACATTTGTTCTTCCATGTTTGACAAAATTGATGCAAATGATTGTTCCTTGGATGGTGAGCTTGAAGATGCTGCTTCTCTGTTATGTGAAACAATGACCTCTTGAGCTGATTTCTGATTATTACAACACTGCACTAGATTTGATTCTGTTGATATTGTGATTTCCTATCCATTGTATGGAAATTTTAAGCACTGATGACCTGTTGATGGTATAGCTTGCATGTCCTGAATCCATGATCTTCCCAAGAGTATGTTGTATGGTAGGTCCACGTCTAAAACTTGGCATGCTGTATCTTTTTGCAAGGGTCCCACTATGATTGGTAGTATCACAATTCCTTTTGAGTAATGTTCTTCTTCACCAGATGTTTTGATTTTTATCCTTTTCTAGGTATCAGCTGCATCTTTTGAATATCCTAGAGCACGGATAAGCTTCATAGAGCAAATGTTCAAGCTAGCTCCCCCATCTATCGAGACACGTTTAACAAGTGTTCTATGATGAGGACTTCAATTTGCAAGGAAGCGCTATGGGGATTTTGCAAGGAATCAATGCTTGGATATGAAGGAGATGAGCTTTGAATAGGATTCTCTGAAATAGGCTTGATGGCAATCATGGATATCCCTTGGGAAACTTCAGCTTTGGATGTATTGTTTGGCAAGGATGCTATGGAAGGTTCTTGCAATATTTCAGGAGGTGTAGGAATAGATGCCTTTGGAGCATCAATTTTCTTATGGATGGATGGATCATTGTTAGACATGGGTGTACGATTTTGATCTTCTTTAGCCAAATCCTTTAGGGATCTCTTTAAGAGGTGCATAAAAGAGACACCTTTCTTTTGAGATGTATTTAAATCCTTGTGAGGTTGTAAAATAGTTGGATTTTGATTTTGAACTTGTTTGATTGCTCTGATATGTTGGTTTGTCATATTTTCTTCTTGTGTTTTGCTTTGGTATGTCATGTTGATATGATCTTCAGTTATTTCCAATGTTTCAATGATCTTATGTCTCTGCTCTCTTGTTAAAATGGGCATTGTGTTTGATATTGTGCTAAGATTTGATTGTTTAAAGGTTGTTTTGGTAAGCGATCAATAGTCAATTTTGAGGCCCTAGAGTGATATGACACTAAAAGAGAATTCAAGTGTTTAAAAGTTTGCAAGTTTTCCGATCTTCGGTTTAAGAGTGCAATGGTGATGATTGATAAGAACAAAGTCCAATAGGAAAGATATATCCTACGATGTGGGACAAGACTATCCTGACCAAACGTTTTAGTTTCATGATAAAGGATGATTGATCCTGATGAGAAACTATGTTTGAGTGATCACTTTATCAAAGAGGGTGATAATGCACTTTGAGATGTTTAGATCTTGAACTTTTTGGGGGTAAGCACTTTGAAAATCTTAAGGTGTTTATGTTCTAAAGTCTGATTTTGATGAGTGATAACTTGACCAAGCAAACTAAGCAGACAATTTAAGCACAGATTGACAGATAACAGGTGTTTATGTTTACTGCAAATTGATTAGGCATACATGATAAATCTGAAACAGGCATGTAAGACACAGCGCTCAACTAACATATGCAGAGTTTCGTATGACAGATCATGCAGCTTAGGATGACACAAGATACAAAGCCATACAACAGAACAATGTTTTTCATGTAAAAAGTAGAGGCTTGTACAACTTGGGATTATAGACCATACGACAAAACAACTGACTCGTACGACACAGGATAGCAGATAGTACGACAAATGATTTTATGCAAGTTAACTCATCTGATAGAGATTATGACTCATACGATAGGTATTTGAACAGGTGTAAAAAGTGTTTGTTTGGTTGAGTTTTGATCACTGATTTTTGATGTTTTACTTTGGTTTTCCAGTTTTAAGTGTCTGATTTTCTCATTTAGGGATGAATACACAACAAACACATGATGTGATAAATGACTCCAATCAAGCTAAACCCTAAGGAAGTTGGCTGAGAATGAAAACCTTTGCTTGCTGACTTAGGTACACACCCAATAGCTAATCAGAATACGGCCGCTGAGTCTCACGCAATGGATTCTCAATGCCGTATTATCCGACTCCAAATGCTAATGGGAGCACGATATGGCAAGTGTCTTGGGAGATTTACTATATCTCTTGCACAAAGATTATCACCCTTTCAGAGGTGAGTCAGGTAGCTTCTATTTTAACCAACACTAGTAAGGGATCCGTTCTGTGCATCGGGGTATAAACTCAATTAAGAGGTCTCCCAGCCTTGAAAACCAAGGTTTGATATACCCAAAGGTACGGAGGAGAGATATTCCCGAGCACTGCCGTTGCTTTGATTTTCATCAAAAACACATTAATTTTATAGTGGGTTGGATTACTTGGTGTTAGGCATTCCCACTTAGGTCGTTCCCCTCTCACCAGCCTTAATGGCTAAGAGTTAATAACTCCTCGGGGGGGCAAGCCTGCTAAAGAGATGCACTAATGAAAGCAAAAAGATGAGTCTAGCTTTTTGATCACCTAAGAAAGGTGAGAGAATACTCGCCTATCATCAAAAACACACAAGACATGATAGTTCATTTCTTTAAGCCCAAATTGAAATGTGCCTAAAAATCTTAAAGAATACACAAAGTTTTTTGCTGAATCCCTAGGCAACCTACAAAAACTCATTAGTAGTCATTGTTTTGAATTTATTCTTTGACAAGCATATCTTTGACAAACGTCCTGCATAAAAGAGTTAGGTTGCAAACATCTCATGGACATAACAAGATTAGCATTAGTGATCCAAACTATGAAATTTTCAAAAAAATTATATGAAATTTTAGCCTAACTTCAAATAGGCATAACTTTCTGCTTGGGTCTCAAAATTACAAGCCGTTTACCTCATTGGAAAGGTCTCCAAGAGTTCTAGATGCAATTTTCAAAGGGCATCACTTTCAACCAGGCTCTTTGGGTAGAAAGCCTTCAAAAATGTAGATTACCAACATATAGACAAATTTGAAATTTCTAATTTGCAGTTTTTTTTCAAAAAAAAACACAGAACTAGAGACTTGTACAACACAAATTTGCAATTAGCACGACAGAGGATTAAAATTCACACAGAGAGAAAAAAAGACTCATACGAGATAGAATTAACCTAAAATGAGTAAACAATTTTCAAAGCAGAAACTCATACAAAAAGGATTTAGTTATTGTACGATAGTGAAAATAAACTCGTACGATAGAGGATCAGCATAGTATGAGACAAGAATTTGCAATTTAAAATATCATACGAGTCAAGATTATACCTAGTATGAGTCAGGATGAGGTATCATACGAGACTAAAAGGAATTTTGTATGAGCTAGAAAGGCAACTCATACGACAGTCTGATTTTGATCTGGTAGAGATGAAGTTTGAGGAAGCTTGGGAGGCTGAAAATGATGATTTCGGCCCCATTGTGGGCACCAATTATGTCGTGCTCTATGAAGTGTACCTGTACCCACAACCATGATGCACTCAATAAATCATTACAAGCATGGTTAGTAGATTAAATCAATGAAACTTAAAACCATAGCTAATCGACTTATTGCCTCCTAGTAAATGCGAGTATGAAAAATGCTCTCAGATCAGATTATGCAAAATTCAGTGACTTGACTACACTTAGATGGAGGATTTGAATGCTGAAAATGCATGATCTAGCAAGAATAGAATGATTAAGCTATATGAATGATTGATCTAGCATGATTAAACTAAGATTTAAGCTAAAATGAGCATGATAACATTGCTAAAATTGATAAACTATAAGCTAGATGCCTATAGTAACAATGCAAAAGATGAGAATGAGATGGGATCCATATTGTTCAAAATGAGGTCTATTTATAGGATTTTCCAAGGCTAGGGGTGAGTTGGCATGAATCAATGGTTGAGATTGATTTGAAGGTATCAATGGTTAAATTGGAGGAAGTTGGCAAAGGGGGGTTGGATTAAAGGGAACACTTAGTGACAAGTGTCACAAAGGTTCTAGAAGATGTTGGATGAAAGGGGACAAGGTGGTAGGTAGAATGGGTTAGTTTTAGGAATGGTTAGGTTTAGGAGTGGTAGAAGTTACGAGAATTTGAATTTAGAAATTCAAATAATAGGAAAAGGATAATTAATTTCAACAACTCATGATTTGATTTGTTTTAATTAATTAGGGGATTTAGAAGAAATGATTTTGATGAGGGGAATTAATTAATTAAAGGAGTGAAATGAACCTATTAAATAATTAATAAGTAGATGAAATGGAGATTTAATCAAATTGCTTAGTGAATTCAATTAAATTGGGGAGGAGGGATTAATTAAATAATTGCTTATTTAATTAATTATCATCAGACCATTTTTAGGTGTATACACTAACCATCCCCTAACCTAACCCATTCCACCTAACCTTGGGTTTAACTAACCCTATCCTATCTTGCACATTCTAACCTCCTTATCCTAACCTCCCATGGTGTGGATATTCTCTCCTTGAGACACATAAAACTTTTTCCACATGTCTCCTCCCTTGGACACTTGCCCTCTCACAAGCAAGGCTTCTTGACACTTGTCACCATAGAGATGACAAGTGTCTCTTCCTCCAGCCTCTTCTCCAACTTCCTCAATCTTGGCCATTGATATCTTCATATCAGATCTAGACCATTGATTCATGCCACCTCAACTTTGGCCTTGGAATTCCTATAAATATCCCCCATTTTGGAGCAATAAGGATCCCTTGCATTCATAGCTTTAGCATCATTACTATAGGAAATTTTCATTTCAATCATCTAGAAATTAGCATTTTGGATTAATCATAGCATTGCATTTTATATCATTTTCATAATCAATCATGATCAAGTAGCTACTCAACTCTTGAGTTGCCACTTTGGAGGTCATTGCTCTGCTGAGAGCCAATAAATCCAACACCTTCAAGGTCCTCAAGAATAGAGGAAACTGGGACATTTCAAGGAAGGCTTATGGTTTGCATTTTAATCTAGTTTTCAATTAAGCTTTCCATTATGTTTTTATTGTCTCATTATATGTGTATGCCTTCTTATATACTACTTTTTTAGCATCACATTAATTGGCGCCCACTTTGGGGCCTAGCCCCTTTGATCTTTAACAAGTTTGCTTGCAGTAAAGTGAGCTCTCTTGGGCTCTCAAATCGCATTCTTGGACTCTTTTGTAGCATTCTGACACCTCAAATTGAGTTTTTGGGAGACTTCTCAGCTTTGTTATCATATTTTTCTATACTTTAGCACTTTCAGTATGTACTTTAGCATTTTTGGTATGTATTATGGCATTTCTGGTACATTTGACAATGTTTTTAGTCTATTTGATAGCATTTTTGGTATGCAGAACAATATTTTTGGTGTGCAAAGTAGCATTTCTGGTGTGCAGAGTAGCATTTTGGGTCCATTTAGCAGCATTCTTGGCACATATGATGGCGTTCTTGGTCAATTTGATGGCGTTTTTAGTTTTTTATTGATTTGGCAAATATTATATGTTGCATTCCTTATTTCTACTTCTGGACTGTCATTTTCCCGAACCTAATTTGCAGATTATTTGTTTTACAGGTACTTATTTCGTTGTGAAAGACTAGAGTCATAAACTATTTCTCCGTCAAAGAATGCAATATAAACTACTTTGTTTGTAGCTATGGGATTTTGCACTTAGCTTTGTTAAATTAGGTACATAGACTAATTACAATGGAAATGAACAAACATGTCTTATGTGTTTTGATGATAAGCGAGTATGCTCTCACCTTTCTTAGGTGATCAAAAATCCAGACTCATCTTTTTCTGTCAATAGTGCATATCTTTAGCGGGCCTACCCTCCCGAGGAGCCTATAAGGCCAAATCCATTAAAGTCGGTGAGAGGGGAATGACCTAAGTGGGAATGGCTAACGCCAAGTACTCCAACCCACTATAAAATAAACATGATTTGGTGAAAATCAAGTCAATGGCAGTGCTCGTGAATAGCTCTCCTTTATACTTTCGAGTATATCAAACCTTGGTTTTCAAGGCTGGGAGACCTCTTAATTGAGTTTATACCCTGACGTGCCAAACAAATCCCTTAGTTCCAATTAAAATTAGAAGCTATCTAGTTTACGTCTGAATATTATTAAATTCTTAATGCATGGAGGGAGAAGAATCCCTCCTTAAAATACTCACCATATGTCCCTCTTGAGAGTATGCGTGAACTCCCCTTTTGAGACCTTATTTCTAGGCTCATAATAGGACTCCACAAGCTCTTGCAAAGGCAAAAACATGGGTGCCCTTTAGGGGGTGACAAGGTTGTGTGAGCTGACAGGGTACCAAGTTGTGGGCTAAGAACTAATAATGAAGCCAATCTCCTTAGGATAGACTGATTGATGTGTTTTCAATTGTTCAAAACCCATGAAAACTTGGGCTTTCTTTAAAGCTTCTTGAACCTACACTTTATGTGTCCTTCAGGACAAAAATACAATTTGATTTCTGTGTTTGTAAGTCAAGTCAAGATATCATCCATTGAAATACAACAAATATTGAAAACTCAAACTTCAAATTGTTAAATTTACAAGTTTCACAGTAGTTTAGCTCTTTCAATCCAAACATTAGCTCTTTTGGTCCAAATAGTCACACCTATGGTCCAAATAGTTGCACTTTCAGTTCAAGCAGTCACACCTACGGTCCAAACAGTCACACTTTCAGTCCAAACAGTCGCACTTACGGTCCAAATAGTCGCACTTTCAGTCCAAACAGTAGCTTGGTCGGTCCAAACAGTTGCATTCATAGTCCAAACATTATCTCTTTTGGTCCAAACAGTAGCACTTTTAGTCCAAATAGTCGCACTTTCAGTCCAAACGTCAGCTCTCTTGGTATGAATGTTAACTTTCTCATATTTCAACATTAACTCTCCAAGGTTGAGCACGTCAGATTTTTTGGTCTAAATGCTAGAGTTTCTAGTCTAAACGTCAGAGTTTCTGGTCTAAATAGTAGAGTTCCTGGTCTAAACAACATAGTTCTTAGTCTAAATAGTAGCTCTCTTGGTCTAAAGGTCAGCTCCCTTGGTCTAATCAACAACTCTTTTGAGTTTAAGGTCAAATTTCTCAGGTTGCAACATTATATCTCCTAGTTTGTACTTGCTAGGTCTAAATATCAGTTCTCTGAGTCTGAAAATCACAAAGTTGGGTCAAAATTGCAATCTCCTAAGTTCAAATACTTAATTTGTTGAGCCTACACATCATTATTTTGAACTTTAGAGTCATTGCATTGGAGAATAGCATTTTTGGTCTATTTCTCAGCATTTATGGTCTATTTCTCAGCGTTTCTGGTTAGTATAACAGTGTTTCTGGTAAGTTTGTCACTGTTTTTGGTAAGTATACCAGAGTTCCTGGTCATTTTGTCAGCGTTTCTGGTAAACTGCACTAAAATCAGAAAACAAAAACAACCCATTTCTCAGATAGTCAAACATAGAGACTAGGTCATCTTCTTGGGTCATTCAATCAGGTTATCTTTTGTCAAAATAGATTCAAGACTAGGCATGCTAAAGGTTCTCAAGTTTTCACCTCAAACAAGTTCAAGATCTAACACCCCTAAAGTGCAACGTCACATTTTCTTTGATAAACTGATCGGTCAAACATAGTTTCTCATCAGGATCTATCATCCTTTATCACAAAACTACAATGCTTGATTAGAATAAACTCATTCTTTATCATAGGATATATTGTTCCTATTGAACTTGGTCATATCAAAAATCATAAAATTTGCACTCCAAAACTAAGATCGAAAAACTTGCAAACAAACAAATACTTGAAAAGATCATTTCCTCAACAATTGATCACTTATTGCGACACATTATTCAAGATTTAAATCTTTCAAAACATTCAAAACACGTGTATGCCCGTTTTAACTAGGGCTCAGAGATGAAAGATTGTAGAAAAAGAAATAGAAACGTTTGAAATAACTGAAGATTATAGAAACATAGAACACGAAGATGAAATACAAGTTGAAGAGGAAATAACAGAACATGATGTCAAAGACATCAAAATGGATCCTCAATTCGATAAATTTATGGAGAAAATATTGGAGGAAGAAAAGAAAAATATTTCCTAATGTTAGCAAAAATTGGTGCTACATTCCCCCAAGATTTTGATGTGAACAAATTGACACAAAAGAGAAGTGACCCCTCCCTTAATAATGAACAATATGAGGATATTTTGGTCTCAAAATTAATGACATGTCAATTCCTAGTAACACCAAAACCAATGAGGAAACTTACATTCCCAAAAGGGATGACGTAGAAATTCTAAATAATGTTCAATCCAATGAGAATAAAAGAAGGGGTAGAGATGGTATAAGAAGAGATCAAGATCCTCCTAGAATGCAAAATCATGGTTATACAAGAACAAATCATTTTGATAATCCTATCACAACTCTCACACAACAAATACAAACACTGCAAACACAAATTCAAGATATGCAGAGAGGAGATGTTAGAAGATACTCACTTCAAGAAATTTGTCCTTATCCTTTCGATAGAAATCTAAACATGATACCATTTCCTATAGGTTGTGAAACTCCTACATATAAAAAATATGATGGAAGAACTGATCCCCAAGATCATATATCAGAATTTTGCACAATGAGTATGGAGTTTGTACATGAGGATACCTACTTGATGAGATTATTTCCAAAAAGCTTAACTAGACTAGCTATGGAATGGTTCTCCAAACTTCCACCTGGAATCAGATCATTCTTAGAATTGGTGGATAAGTTTGTTTCACAATATTCTTACAATATATAAGATGAAGTAACAATGCTAGACCTATGTAATTCCAAACAAAAGAGTGGAGAACCTTTCATGACATTTTTTACAGAGATGGAGACGGTTAGCTTCACGATATCCTTGTATAGTACCAGAATACGAGAAAATGGATATATTCATCGACAACCTAAATGATCAAATGAGTTATCATCTAAAAATGAAAGGACATCAAAGTTTTGGAAAGATGATTGATAATGGAATCAGAATGGAGGAAGCCATGATAAAGAAGGGTGAATCATCAACAAGGAAACAACACTAACAACAATAACAATGATAAGCCAAAGTTTTGGAATAGAAATCATAATGTTGTCAACAATGGAATAGTTGATAACAACAATGTGAAACCAAAACAACCGGTTTTTAATTTATCCAATCACTCAGCAGTGGCTCAGCAAAACAACAATCACCAAAAAGCAACTATCAAAAATTTCTTTCGAAGGTAACTTACAAACATTGGTGAACCCCTTGGATCCACATTAAAAACACTTCTCATAAACAAATTGATTACTTTACCAGAAGCAAGAAACTTTGAGCCCAAGGTAAAACCTTCTTGGTGGAATGACAACCATTATTGTGATTTCCATCGAAACAAAGGATACCAAACAGATGCTTGTCAATGATTAAAACATGTCCTCCAAGATTTGATTGATAATGGAATGATAACTATGGATGGACATACAACAAACAAATCTCACACAACTTTCAAAACTTCACTTCCTAACTATGAGAAGGGTGAATCATCAACAGGGCAAAATGGTAAAGGTAAAGAAAAGGTAAACTATGCTCATGCATATGACAATGTGGTAAATGTGATCGTTGTTAAAGAGAAACAACATCAAGAACCTTCTCATGTTATCACACGAAGCAAAGCCAAAGTGGTTTTGTCGGGTCCTACAACAAACACGTCATCCACTACCAAACAATACAGTCTAGTGGATCAATTACAAAAAACACCCGCACAAAATTCCATCTTATAACTTTTATAGCTTTCACCTACACACAAAGAAATTATAGAAAGAGCATTAGTCAATACAACAATGTCCAAATATCTTGATATAGATCAATTCCAAACCATTGTGAGACACCTCACAACTCCTCATTGCTTATCATTTACCGATGAAGATGACACGTCCTTGCAACATCCCCATAACGCTCCCTTGCATATTGAAGTCCTCATTCACAAGACACATGTTAAACTTGTCCTAATAGATGGTGGACCTAGCTTAAACATTTTCTCATTGAGTCTTGTCTGTTCTCTAGGTTATTCAAAAGATGCAGTTGATCCCTGGAAAAAGATGACCATCAAAGCATATGATGAAGAAGAGCGTTCCTCTAAAGGAATTGTGATATTACCCATCAGAGTGGGACCTTTGCAGAAAGACACAACATGCCAAGTTCTAGACTTGGACTTATCATACAAAATACTCTTGGGAAGACCTTGGATACAAGACATACAAGTTGTTCCATCCACATATCATACGTGCCTAAAATTTCCCTACAATGGGCAGGAAATCTTGATCTCGATAGATTTAAATCCATTTCAGTATTGTAGTAATCTCAAACCAGCTCAAGAAGTCATTGTTCCTCATAATAGGGAGGCATCATCTTCAAACACACAAACTAAAGAAAAATAATTTTCCTCAATTTTGTCAAGTAAGGAAAAAAAATTGCAGCTAAGAGATTGAGGGAACGGAGAATATTCACTATCCCAATTACCACTTTCTCCTAAATCCTATGGAAAACCATAAAACTCTAAACAACAACCAATTGTGAAACATCTTCCAATATTTGATGGAGCATTTGTTAGTGCTGGGACCTTATCAGAGGAAACAAAATACAAAGATGTGCTACAATGGCTATACAAGGATGAATAAGTCCAACGAAAGATCAACAATGTCAAAATACCCACTGAAAAGTATGGAAAAGGATTTAACATTCTTCAAAAAATGGGATACACTGGAACAGGTCCTATAGGAAAAAGAAAAGAAGGTAGCTCAGAACCTATCCAACCTCATACTTAGTAGCCTATAGACAAAGAAGGCTTAGGGTATGGACAAGTTACTCTACCAAAAGACACATCGTCTAACCAACAACAACAAGAATATAAAAACATTCAAGAACAACTTGCAATTGAAAGGGAAGAAGCATTTGCCAAGAAACAAGCACAAGCAAACATGAAATGGCAAAAGAAGCAAGCCTCAAATCAATAGGAAAAACAAACTAATGGTACCTCCCAAGTAGCATTAAACCTCAATCAAAACAAGCATGAACCTAGTACTAATCAAGGAGAGCTCATAGCAAGGTTGACAAAACTCAATCTCAGTCCAGAAGAAGTTGAATATAAAAGAAGAAAAGATGTAGCAAGAAAAACAAAAGAAACACATCAAAAGCTATATGAACAAATTTATAGATTGTAAGCTACAAGTGAAACAAATTCTAATGAATGGGAATGGGATTCCTATCATTCTAAATAATCAGCTGAAGAAAATTGCTTTGAAGAAGATGTAGGAGTCGATGTAGTTCACACGTATGCAGGGAAAACATTAGGAATTAGCCCACTTGAATTAGAATCACATTCAGCCGACTTGGACTTAATCGAGGATGATCAAGAACTCCTTGTATGAGGTCATTCTGATGAGGGTACCATTCTAGACATTGACATACATATCAAAAACTTTGACATATCTATCATGACCCTTAATACCCTCAAAACATCTCAACTTGAGGACCCCTTACCTCTAATCCACCCCGAACTTATTGATTGGGAAAATAAAGGACATACTGTCATTGATACCTTTTTGAATGACCATGCCATATCCATATATCTTAATGCAATCGAACCCACAACATATTTCACCAAGAATTTCAGCAACGCATCTTCCAGTCAAGTGGGTGCCAAACATCCCAGTCACAAAAAGGAAAATAAAGAAAACAATATCAGGTCTAATGTTGAAAACCATTTCTTGGCAACATTAGATCATGAAAAAGTAAATAGAAAGGATGCATGTAATGGTGAAAACCTCCTCGAGGCGTCAAAAGATGGGAGATTTGACACTTTACCTGAGTAGTATCAAGAAAGCTCATCGATTTTGATTGAACCAATAGAGATAGTTAACATTGGGACAACAAAGAAACCAAAGATCCTACATCCAACAACTTCTCTGTCAGAAGAAGAACAACAATATATGGAATTCTTCAAACGACGACAAATTAATTTTGCTTGGTCATATGCAAACATGCTAGGATTGGATCTAGAGCTTATTATGCACCACTTAAATGTCAATCCAGGAGCCAAACCAGTTAAACAAAAATTAAGGAAGATGCATCCACATATCGCTCTCTTGGTCAAAGCAAAACTAAAGAAATTACTGGATGTAGGATTCATCAGACCTATAACATATCCTCAATGAGTATCAAACATCATTCCTATTTCCAAACCGGACAAAAGTATCAGAGTATGCATAGACTTTAGAGATCTTAATAATGCATGGCCAAAGGATGACTTTCCTTTGCCTAGCATTGAAATCATTATAGATTTAATGGATAGACACTCCATGTTTTCTTTAATGGATGGTTTCTCTAGATACAATCAGATTAAAATAGCACCTGAAGATCAAGAAAAGACAACTTTCACATGTCCATGGGGTACTTTCTGCTGGAACATCATGCCCTTTGGACTAAAGAATGTCAGTGCCACATATCAGAGAGCTATGACAATGATATTCCATGACATGATACATACATTCATGGAAGACTATGTGGATGACATCTTGGCCAAATCATACAACAGAGAAGAACATATAGGGGTGCTAAAAAAGATCTTTGACCAGTTAGAACAGTACAAGCTACAACTAAATCCTAAGAAATGTGCCTTTGGTGTAACTTCAGGAAAGTTATTGGGATACATTGTTTCAGCTAGAGGTATCAAAGTAGATCCAACTAAGGTCAAAGCAATCATGGAAATGGCATCTCCCAAGAATATCAGTCAACTTAGATCACTCCAAGGAAGACTCCAATCAATCAAAAGATTTGTTGCTCAACTAGCAGATATATGTCAACCATTTACTCATCTATTGCACAAAAATGTTCATTTCAAGTGGGACCATCAATGTGAGGACACATTCAACAAGATCAAGGCCTATCTCATGCAACCACCCATCCTAATGTCGCCAATTCTAGGAAAGTTGTTGTTAACCTATGTATCGACCACTGAAGTATCATTAGGAGTTTTGCTCCCACAACAAGATAATGAAGGAAAAGAACGGGTCATCTACTACATCAGCATAACACTAGTGGGATACAAGCTTAACTATTCCCCAATAGAAAAAGCATGCTTGGTGACTATTTTTGCTTCTCAAAAATTAAGACACTATCTACTTTCTCACTCCATCAAGTTGATAGCTAAAATTGATCCATTGAAGTATTTTCTCAGCAATAAAACATTAACAGGACGATTAGAAAAATGGATCATGATCTTGAGTGAGTTTGATATTGAGTATGTAGACAGAAAAGCTATCAAGGGACAAGTCATTGTAGACCAACTAGCCAAGGCACCACTTCAAGGTGATCGTCCTTTACACATTGAGTTTCCCAATGCTGATATCCTAATAGTCACCACCAAAACATGGCAATTATATTTTGATGGTTCATATACAGAGCATGGATCAGGAGCAGGTATTCTATTCATCACACCACAAGGTCATATAATTCTAAAAGCATACAAATTAAGCTTTCCATGCACCAACAATACAACAGATTATGAAGCTTTGGTTATAGGTATCAAAATAGCTATAAAATGGAACATTACACAACTCCAAGTCTTTGGAGACTCTCAGCTCGTCATCAATCAAATTAATGACAATTACCAAACAAAGGATGACAAACTCATGCCTTATAAAAAAATAGTAGATGATTTCAAGAAATATTTTGTAGAAATAACTTTTGAGGAAATTCCAAGGAATGACAACAAAGCAGAAGATGCCATGACAACACTTGCTTCTCTACTTTAGACATAGGAAAATAAAGAGCGTTATGAATTCCTAGTGGAAGAGTTGTTTTACCCTACTCATAATTGTCCTGATTCCCAAACTATTTGTCACCTTATTGGACATGATTCCTCCTACTATGGCTATTGGCATATGATAAAGTGGTGACAATGTATGTTGTCATTGATGTCAATAAGTGCTCAAGAAGGTATGCACCAATATGAATATTGGAAGCAGTTATGGTCAGCTGGGATGGAGTGGACCGGTGTCAGGGTTCACTAAGTGTGACTACTGGTTGGTAGTCTTAGTTCAGCTCTAGGATTTCCAGTTTGGCTTGTGTGGTGAAATCGATGATGTTTTTTGATGAAATAATTAAGAACAAGGATAAGGATCAAGATGGCATGTCAGATATGTGCACGTGAAGGATTTATTCAAGGATCTTGCGCATGAAGATCAAATGCATTTAATGTCTACCTCAAGAATGTGCATTTTTATTAGAGGTATGAGAAAAGTGTGTGCTGGGTTACTGTTTTCCAGATGCGGTGAAGATTGGACGATGCATAAATGACTTGAGATATGTTTAATGTATTTGATGGTCAAGGTTGGACCGCTTGTAATTGTAAACCTAAAATGTTTAGGGTTTAGGCTCCTGACCTAATTATTATCTATAAAGTTGATGAGTTTTGTCATTGTAGTGTTGGCAAAAGTTGTGTTTATGTCTGCGTGTTGTAGATTTGATACTTGCCAAACCAGAGTGAGGAACCTGCAGAGTGTGATTGCAGAAGAGAGGAACTAAAAAGGATTTGCCTTAGCAAGAAGTGATGTTATCATATCAAAGTGTTTTACTTGTTGTCTTCTAGCCATTTCAATAGAAGGTAAATCCCTTGATCGGGTAGCTTTAACAAGATTTGTTGTAAATCCTCTAACCAGGTGGCTCAAGTTCATTGAGTTATTTAAATCCTCTAGCCAGGTTAACAGGGCTTCAACCTTTAACAGGGTATATAGCCATCCCTTAACCGGGTGATCTCTAACAGGATCAGTTCCTAATAGAACCTTTATTATAAAGTCTTTAACTGGACTAGGCTCCTAACATAGCAGACTTCAAAAGAGTTCACAAACAAGCTTGTGGGTATTCATCCCCACTGTGGTTTTTCCCATTTGGGTTTCCACGTGAAAAATTTGTGCGTTATGGGTTGTGAGTTTTTCATGCGATGATTGTGTGATTCAGATTAAGTTAGATATTCATGCAGTGTTAAATGGTTGTAGTATTATTGATACAACTCATGCATGATTATATCGGTGAAGTAGTCATCAAGATTTGAGATCTATTGTATGCCATCTGAAGTATTTTTGTTTAACTAGTATAGCTGTCTAAAGTACTTCTATTTAACCGGTATTGTTATGGTTAAGTTTAGTGGTGAAGACAACCGATCAGCTGTGTTTTGATTTGTCAAAGTGTTTGAACAAGTTTTTGTATGTACTGATTCACCCCCCCTCTCAATATTGGTTAGGACCTTAGTAGTTCATCATTATTCATCAATTGGTATCAAAGCACATTCAGGTCCTCGGTGATTTAAGCTTAACCGCTTGAGGCAAAAGATCTTGTTTTAATGATGAAGAGGGAAGGTCCTAAGTTCAATAGGGACAACTTTACAATATGGAAGTACAGGATGAAGATATATATATCAAGAGTTTGGGTGCACAACATTGGAGCTATGTTTAGAATGCCTATGTAATCCCCACTGGCACTCTAACCATTGATCAGAAAAGAGAGATATGAGAAAATGGGCAAGTCATGGAAGCCCTTATTAGCATCTTGTCTGATGTAGAGTTTATTGATGTATAAGATAAGGACAATTTGAAAGAAGTGTGGGACAAATTGGAATCCATTCAAGGTGGTGATGAACATGTCAAGCAAGCTAAGAAAGAAAGCCTTAGAGGAAAGTTTGAAGATATGAGGATGGTTGAAGGAGAGACCATTCAATAGTATGGCATAAGAATCAAGACAGTGGTTGGAGAGATCAAGAGCATTGGTGGAACAATTGGTGATGCCACTATTGTTAGTAAAGTTCTGAGATCACTTTTGTCGGTCTATGCAATCAGGGTTGCAACTATTCAAGATCTAAGTTCTATCGACAAAACCAAGGTATCTTTAGACTCTAATTGCAAAGTTTACTGCATATGAATTGAATGGCTATGATGGTAGTGTTTAGAAGAGCGAGTTAGCCTTTAGAGAATCTTCTTCCTCTGCACTGATGAGAAAAAGAAAATAGTTCAGTACCAGTTATGAATCCAGGCCAAGCAAAGATATGGACGATGAGGAGATTCTGATGGAGTTTGAATCTCTTCTTGCTAAGAGACTTCCAAAAGGCACTGGAAAATATAGAGGTAAGCTTCCTCTGAAGTGTTTTTCCTACAATAAGATAGGACATATAGTTGTTAACTATCCTAACAATGATAACAAGGATAAACCAGAGAGGTTTAGAAAGTATAAAGGAGTAGGTAGGAGAAATTATCTCATTACAATGGATGAAAGAGTTATTGATGAGGAATCTGAGGATGAAGAGAATGAGGACATAGTGTTTGTGGTTGTTAAGGAAGAGTTGTCTGACCAGAAAGCCCTTGTCTCACATATTGACAAAGTGAATAATTGATAGCGGGTGTTCTCACCACATGACTGGTGACTAGAGAAAATTTTTGTCTCTTGAAGAATATGATGGTGCTGTTGTTTGGTTTGGTAACAATGCACCTTGCATGGTGAAAGGAAAAGGATCCATCTTACTGAATGGAAATAGTAGTGTGGATGATGTCTACTAGGTGGAAGGCCTTAAGAACAACATTTTGAGTGTTGCTTAGTTGAATGACAAAGGACTCATTCTGGAGTTCAAAGGTGGAGTCTGCAGAATAATTGGAAAGAGTGGTGGACTTATTTCCATCGGTAAGCATACCAGAGGAAACCTGTTTCAGCTAAATGCCAAGATTAGTCAGTGCCTGATGGCGAAATTTGATGACAGTTGGATATGGTATAGGAGACTTTTTCATATAAATTTTGACAATATTGTAAAGGCTAGTAAGATCAAGGCAGTAAGAGGATTGCCTTTGCTGAACAAACCAAAGAATGTTTTGTGCAGAGAATGCCAACTTGGGAAGACGTCTTCCTCAACATTCAAAGGTAAGTCCTTTTCAACAGAGAACTTACTTGATCTAGTGCACACTGATCTATGTGGTCTAATGAAAACTAGAAGTATTCAGGGAGATCGGTACTTCATGATTCTTACCGATGATTTCTCAAGAATGATGTGGGTCACATTCTTGAAAGACAAGTCTGAGGAATTTGGAAAGTTAAAATCCTTTAGAGCATTGGTGGAGAAGGAGAGTGGTAGAAGGATGAAATGCCTAAGAATTGATTAGGGAGGTGAATTCACTTTTGATGAATTCAATAAGTAATATGAGGAGAACATGATTAAGAGGTAATTGTCTACCCCAAGGACACCACAATAGAATGACATAGTAGAAAGAAACATCAAGACTGTGGTCGAAGTGGCTAGAATTATGTTGATCCAAGGAAATGTCACTCACACATTTTGGAGGGAAGCGATGAGCACTGCACTCTATACCATGGACCGGGTACTCATTAAGAAAGGTAAATAAAAAACCCCTTATGAGTATTGGAATGAGAGAACTCCCAATGTGAGTTATTTCAAAGTGTTTGGGAGAAAATGCTATATCAAGAGAGGTGAGCACCTAAGCAAGTTTGATGCTAAGTGTGATGAAGGAATATTTCTAGGATATTCCACTAAAAGAAAAGCTCTCAAGTGCTACAACAAGAGGACTCAGAAGATTGCTGAGAGTATCAATGTCAGGGTTGATGAATCCCCTAAGAAGCCTGAGGAAACCAACAGCAAGCAGATAGAAGATGAACCGGGTTTAGCCTTATAGGAACTGGTTAAGAAAGAAACAAGTGACAAACACTACAAAGAACTCAATGTTTCTATACCGGTAGAAGCTTTAGTAGGTGAAGAAGAAGAGAAAGTGGAACAAGAAGAGGAAAAGCAAGATGAACCAGCTATGGTCATTCCTAGGTATGTAAGACTGCATCATGATCCAAATAAAAACATAGGAGACAAAGATGCAGGAATACTTACAAGGAGAAAGGTGAAAGAAAATTCTTGCATGATTTCAGAATTTGAGCCTAAGACTGCTAGAAAGGCACTTACCGATGAAGACTGCATAAAGGAAATGGAAGAGGAGTTGGACCAGATAGAGAAGAATGCAACATGGTCCTTAGTACCTAGACCGGAACACAAGAATGTCATAGGTACCAAATGGGTCTTCAGAAATAAGCTGAATGAAGAAGGCATAGTGGTAAGGAACAAGGCAAGACTTGGATGCAAGGGATATGCTCAGGAAGAAGGAGAAGACTATGGAGAAACCTTTGCCCTAGTGGCTAGACTGGAAGGTGTCTAAATGTTACTTGCATTTGCAGCATTCAAGGGATTTAAGGTTGTTGGATACAATTGTTTAATTGTGTATTGTCTTTGATGTTACACAAATGTCATATCAGTCTATCGAGCTCAAAATGTTCGGCAAAGCAGTTAGACAGAGTCTACCGAGTTCAGACGGTAAGAGAAGCAAGTTACAGAGTCTACCTAGCACTCCAGTATACTATACCGAGTTCAGTCGGTCTTCAAAGAATATGAGAAAGAAAGTCAGTCTTTACCGAGTTCGCAGTCTTTACCGAGTTTAGTCAGTCTTCGAAGAATATGTGAAGGAAAGTCAGTCTTTACGAAGTTCGCAGTACTTACCGAGTTCAGTCGGTTACCGAAGAATCAGCAGTGTTCACCGAGCATCAGTGAAATGTTTATGCAGCCGACCGAAGCAGAATTTATTTATTGAAACTTGTATATGTAGCCGACCTATGTAATATTTATTTTAACTTGTAATTGGGCCGACTTGGTAACCTGAATGGTATATATGAGAGATCAAGTTGCGATTTCCAAGTGTGGTGAAGTGTGAAAAGTATGGAAATGTGAAGGAGCAGAAATGTGCGAATTCTGATGAAGGATCAGTGATATCCTTGAGGTGCAGAAAAGATATATGTGATCAGTAAGGATCTATTGGCGCAGAACAGAGATCTGTATCAGCAAGATAAGTTGTATTTGATTCAGATCACTTCATTGTTGCTTTCTAACCATTGTAGCAGTGATACCGAAATCTCTTAACAGAGTTGGTCTAACAACCATTTTTGTAAATCCTCTGACAAGGTGACAATTCGGTTGAATTGTTCTTAAGACCTTTCACAAGGCCACTCCTAGCAGGGTGATTAAATCCTCTAACAAGGTCACACCTAACAGTGTGTTTTGTAACCTTTAATAGGGTTGGCTCCTAACAGGGCTCACTTCAGAAGAGTGAAAATCAGTAACTAGTTACATTGGTGGTTTTCCCAAAATTGGGTTTCCACATTATATCTGGTGTTACTTGTGTTCATGTCATTTGTCTTATGCATGTTAATGTTTAATGAAGAATGATAAGTTAATTTACCAAGTTTCAACAGTTTATATTTAAGACATCTAAGGGACTTGTGGATTTATTTTTGTGGTAACTGATTCACCCCTCCCCTCTCAGCTACTCCATCCATATTTCCAACAATTGGTATCAGAGCTTTCGGTGCTTGTAGGAAGGATTTCAAGGATCTAAGCTAAAGATCAAGATGTCTTACAAGAGGGAAATTCCAAGGCTAAACAGAAATAACTTTTCAGCATGGCAAGGTCTCATGAGACTCCATTTGGCTTCCATTGGAGATACAGGATTGACACATCTTGACACAGAATATGTGACACCCACTGGTACACTAACTGTTGCTGATATTGCTGCAAAGAAGACTCATAACACCATGATGATAGACATTGCATCTGCCCTAAGCTATGAAGAGTTTGATGATGTCAAAGACTACAAAACTGCATTTGAAATGTGGAACAAGCTGAAAGATATCTATGGTGGTGATGACAATGTGAGAAGAGCCAAAGCAGAAAGCTTGAGAGGACAGTTTGATCAATTAAAAATGAGTGAGGATGAAAATATTGCAAAATATGTTGAAAGAGTCAAAGCCAGTGTCAGTGCAATCAAAGCTTCTGGAGGTGATATCTCAGAGGAAACAGTCATAAGAAAAGTTCTCAGAACATTACTACCCATTTATGCAATCAGAGTTTCTGCAATTCAGGAAAGAAGATGTGAAGCAAATCACAAGATAAATTTAGAGGCCATAGTTGGAAGATTAACTGCATTTGAGTTAGACAACTATGACAACTATGTTCCAGCTTCCAAAAACATGGAATCAACATTTGAAGCTAAGGTTTCACTCAAGGAGAAAGGCAAAAAGAAAAAGGAATCTCGGTCAGAAAGTGAAGATGAATTAGAACCAAGTTCAGACAGTGATCTTGAAATAATTGAAGCTCTTCTAGCAAAGAAATATTCCAAAGGCAGAGGAAAATACAGAGGCAAAGTTCCTCTAATCTATTTTTCATGTGATGAAGTCGGTCATATTGCTGCTAGATGCCCAAACAAGCAGAGCAAAGATGAGAAGAAAGATCACAAATGGAATGGCAAAAAGGACTACAAATCATTCAAAGGTAAGAAAACATGCTTTATGGCTAAGGATTCTGATAATAGTGAAGATGAAATTGTTTATATTGCTATAAGAGATGATTTTGATAATGATGAGGAAGATAAGATGGCACTTATTTCTCATATAAGCAAAAATGATATTTGGATCATAGACAGTGGTTGCTCTCATCATATGACTGGTGATAAAACCAAGTTTGAACATTTTATAGACTATGATGGAGGTAGTGTAAGGTTTGGTAATAATGAACCTCGCTACATAAAAGGAAGAGGTAGAATCCCTATAACCAAAGAACTTGTATTTGATGATGCCTACTGGGTTGAAGGTCTCAATCACAACTTGATGAGTGTGGCACAGCTACTTAATAGTGGACTCAAGGTGGAATTCATGCATAGAAAGGCCAAACTACTAAATAATCAAGGAAAGCTAATTGGATCAGGCACTCAAACAAAAGGTAATTTGTTCCGACTTGAAACAAGTGAAAATTCATGTTTTATTGCTCAAGTTGAAGAAAGTTGGTTATGGCACAAAAGGTTATGTCATGTAAATTTTGATAACCTAGTGAAAATAAGTAAATTCAGAAAAGTAAGAGGTATTCCAGATATAAAGAAACCTGAGGTCGGTCTATGTAAGAATTGTCAAATTGGAAAGATGGGAAAGACTAGTTTCAAAAGCAAAAACTATCAATTTGAAGATATATTAGAAATTGTGCATACTAATTTATGTGGACCCATAGGAACTGAAAGTTATACTGGAGAAAAGTTCTTCATTCTTTTTGTTGATGATTACTCAAGAATGATGACTGTCATGTATTTAAGGAACAAATCAGAAGCATTTGAAAAGTTCAAATGGTATTTGGCTAGAGTAGAAAAAGAAACAGGTAAAAGACTTAAATGTCTAAGGTCAGACAGAGGTGGTGAATTCATCTCTCATGAATTCAATAACTTTTGCATTGAAAGAGGAATCAAAAGACAAGTATCAGCCCCTAGAACTCCTGAGCAAAATGGAATAGCTGAAAGAAGGAACAGATCTATCATGGATTGTGCAAGAACCTTAATGATTGAAAAGAATATTGCTATCAAATACTAGAAGGAAGCTATCAGCACTGCTGTTCATACCTTGAACCAAGTACAGCTGAAGAAGGACTCATTCAAAACCCCCTATGAATTATGGTATGGCTACAAACCTAATGTAAGTTACCTAAAAGTATTTGGAAGTAAATGTTACATTTTGAAAGAATCTAGAAAAGGAAAATTTGATGTGAAAGGTGATGAAGGCATATTCCTCGGATATTCTTGCAAGAGTAAAGCATATAGATGTTTGAACTTGTCTACTCATAAAGTTATAGAAAGTGCACATGTGAAAGTTGATGAGTTTGCAGAAAGATCTGAAGAAGAAAGCAAAAGAGAACCAGAAGATTATAGAAGATTTGTGTCTATTGAACCTGATACAATACCAGATACATCTGCTAATCAGGAATCTTCTACTCCCGAGTCATCAGTAACCGAGTTACAGAAAGAGCAAACTGAGCCAGTATCTATCGAGTCTGATGAACCAGAACCAGTGTCTACCGAGTCTGAAGAAACCGAGCCAATATTTACCGAGCCAGACCAGCCAGTTGAAGAACAAGACAACAATGATGAAATTCATTCTAAAGGCAAGAAACTTGTATTAGCCGAGTATGTCAGACGACATCACTCAACAGATCAGATCATTGGAGACAAATCTGAAGGAACCATGACAAGAGGTAAGTTGAAAAGCACTTGTTTACTTGCTGATTTTGAACCTAGAAATGTCAAAGATGCATTGGGAAATGATAGTTGGACAGAGGCTATGAAAGAAGAGATAGAACAGATAGAGAAAAACAAGACATGGACTCCTGTACCCAGACCTAAGGATAAAAATGTGATTGGAACTAAGTGGGTATTCAGAAATAAACTGAATGAAGATGACAAAGTTTCAAGAAACAAAGCAAGACTAGTATGCAAAGGATATGCTCAACAAGAAGGAATAGACTATGGAGAAACTTTTGCTCTTGTTGCAAGATTGGAAGGAGTCAGAACCTTACTTGCATATGCTGCCTATAAAGGATTCAAAGTTTATCAGATGGATGTTAAATCTGCATTTCTTAATGGTATATTGGATGAAGAGGTTTATATTGAACAACCTGAAGGTTTTGTTGATCCACAAAAGAAGGACATGGTCTGCAAATTACATAAAGCATTGTATGGTCTGAAACAAGCCCTTAGAGCATGGTATGAAAGATTGCATAACTATCTTATTCAGATTGGATTTCAAAGAACTAATGATAACAGTAGCTTGTATATCAAGGAAGGATCAGTTAACAAAATTGTCTTAGTAGAAATATTTGTAGATGATACTGTTTTCACAGGAAATGATGATCTTTGCAAAGAATTTTCAGTACAAATGAATAAGGAATTTGAAATGTCTATGTTTGGTGAGATCAAATTCTTTGTTGGTCTTCAAATTCAACAGAACAAAAATGGTATCTACATTACACAATCAAAATACATCAAAGAGATACTGAAAAAGTTCGGTATGGAAGATTGTAAACCAGTTGGAACTCCTATGTGTACTGGATTGAAGCTTACCAAGGAAGATGAATCACAAGAAGTAGATCAAACACTGTATAGATCTATGATTGGAAAGCTGCAGTATGTTGTTCATACTAGGCCAGATATTGCTCTTGTAGTTGGTATTGTTGCAAGATTCTCAGCAAAACCAAGAGAAAGTCACATGATGGCAATCAAAAGAATAATGAGATATTTGAAAGGAACTGAAGAGTATGAATTATGGTACAAATTTGGAGGAAATTTTGATTTGAAAGTATTTACTGATGCTGATTGGACAGGAAACATTGATGACAGAAAAAGTACAAGCGGAGGAGCATTCTTTCTAGGAAAGAGATTGGTTTCCTGGACAAGCAAAAAGCAGAACTGTATATCCCAATCTACAGCAGAGGCAGAATATGTTGCTACAGCAGTAAATTGTTCAAATGTTGTTTGGTTTAAACAGCTATTGGTAGGCATGAAAATGGAAATCAAAGAACCAATTGTTATGTTCTGTGATAATACAAGTGCAATTGACATGTCCAAGAATCTAGTGATGCATCCCAAAACCAAGCACATTGCAATAAAATATCATTTTGTCTGAGAATTGGTACAGGACAAGGAGATCAGATTGGAATATATTCACACAAAGGAACAAATTGCTGACATATTCACAAAACCATTGGCTAAGGATGCATTCTTGTATCTAAGAGGTAAGTTAGGGGTCACTCCCCTATCTGAAATTCACTAAAGAAAAGTTTTAGTGATGCATCAACTCATCCTAAGTGAAAAATCTACTAGTTGATGCAGTATAATCAGGAAAACATTGCATATGAATCAGTACAAAAAGTACATTATAAATCAGATGAAGTCTTATTGTCTTTGGCATATGTTGTCAAAGAGGGAGAGTTTTACTGTCATATCCTACTAAAATTTGAAAGAAAGTTCATTAAGATAAAGAGGGAGAGCTGTTTGATAAAGAGGGAGAGTTTTACCATCCAAAGATGAAGTTACTTCACAGAGGGAGATTATTGAAAGAAGGAGTGTTCTCTATCCAAAGGGAAAGTTATGTTGGCATGTTGCTGTCATAAAAGAAAAAACCTGTTTTCAAATTTCATTCTGCTATGACATGTTGTGTTGCCATCAATGCCAAAGAGGGAGATTGTTGGATACAATTGTTTAATTGTGTATTGTCTTTGATGTTACACAAATGTCATATCAGTCTACCGAGCTCAAAATGTTCGGCAAGGCAGTTAGACAGAGTCTACTGAGTTCAGACGGTAAGAGAAGCAAGTTACAGAGTCTACCTAGCACTCCAATATACTATACCGAGTTCGCAGTCTTTACCGAGTTCAGTCAGTCTTCGAAGAATATGAGAAAGAAAGTTAGTCTTTACCGAGTTCAGTCGGTCTTCAAAGAATATGTGAAGGAAAGTCAGTCTTTACCAAGTTCGCAATACTTATCGAGTTCAGTCGGTTACCGAAGAATCAGCAGTGTTCACCGAGCATCAGTGAAATGTTTATGCAGCCGACCGAAGCAGAATTTATTTATTGAAACTTGTATATGTAGCCGACCTATGTAATATTTATTTTAACTTGTAATTGGGCCGACTTGGTAACCTAAATGGTATATATGAGAGATCAAGTTGCGATTTCCAAGTGTGGTGAAGTGTGAAAAGTATGGAAATGTGAAGGAGCAGAAATGTGCGAATTCTGATGAAGGATCAGTGATATCCTTGAGGTGCAGAAAAGATATATGTGATCAGTAAGGATCTATTGGCGCAGAACAAAGATCTGTATCAACAAGATAAGTTGTATTTGATTCAAATCACTTCATTGTTGCTTTCTAACCATTGTAGCAGTGATACCGAAATCTCTTAACAGAGTTGGTCTAACAACCATTTTTGTAAATCCTCTGACAAGGTGACAATTCGGTTGAATTGTTCTTAAGACCTTTCACAAGGCCACTCCTAACAGGGTGATTAAATCCTCTAACAGGGTCACACCTAACAGTGTGTTTTGTAACCTTTAATAGGGTTGGCTCCTAACAGGGCTCACTTCAGAAGAGTGAAAATCAGTAACTAGTTACATTGGTGGTTTTCCCAAAATTGGGTTTCCACGTTATATCTGGTGTTACTTGTGTTCATGTCATTTGTCTTATGCATGTTAATGTTTAATGAACAATGATAAGTTAATTTACCGAGTTTCAACAGTTTATATTTAAGACATCTAAGGGACTTGTGGATTTATTTTTGTGGTAACTGATTCACCCCTCCCCTCTTAGTTACTCCATCCATATTTCCAACAAAAGTATACTAGATGGATGTGAAGTCTGACTTCTTGAATGGAATCCTAGAGGAAGAAGTGTATATTGAGCAACCAAATGGATTTTCTTTGTCAGAAGATAGTGACATGGTGTGTAGATTACATAAGGCCCTGTATGGATTGAAACAGGTACCAAGGGCATGGTACGAATGATTACACTCTCATCTTGTGAAGATAGGATTTCAGAGAACAAGTGAGGATAGAAATATATACTTGAAAACTGAAGGTGATCAGATTGTGATATGTGAAGTATTTGTAGATGATATAATCTTCAGAGGAGATGATGATATGATTCATGCATTTGCAGATGTGGTGAAAAAGGAGTTTGAGATGTTTCTGATTGGAGAGATTAAAAAATTCATTGTTTTACAAATTCAGCAGATGAAAGAGGGTATCTTCATTACCCAGTCCAAGTATATCAAAGAGGTATTGAAGACCTTTGGCATGAAGGAGAGCAAACCAGTTGGAATGCCGATGGTGACCAGCAGCAAATTAACAAAGGAGTATGATACAACGTTGGTGGATGAGAAGGAGTACTGGTCAATGATCGGTAAGTTGCACTATGTGGTGCACAATAGACTGGATATTGCTTATGCAGTGGGCACAGTGGCCCATTTTCAGAAGAGTCTGAGAGAATCCCACTTGGTAGCAGTAAAGATGATTCTTAGATACCTGAAAGGGATAGTTGATAATGGATTGTGGTATCCATACAATAATGACTTTGATCTCAAAGTGTTTACCAATGCAGATTGGGCAAGTAATGTGGATGAACGGAAGAGCACAACCGGTGGAGTGTTCTTCCTTGGTGGAAGACTAGTCTTGTGGATGAGCAAGAAGCAGAGCTGTATTTCCCAGTCTACAGTTGAAGTGGGGTATGTGGCAGCATTTATGAACTGCACTCAGGCAATCTAGATGAAGCATGTACTAGATGACTTCAAAGTGATGATATCTAAACCAGTGAGTATTTTCTATGATAATACTAGTGCAATAAATATTTCCAAAAATCCAGTATTGCATTCTAGGACCAAGCATATTGAGCTCAAGTATCACTTCTTGAGAGAAAAGGTTTAGAATAAAGAGGTTGTATTAGAACATGTTTCCAGTAAGGAGTAGCTAGTAGACATATTCACTAAGCCCTTACCAAAGACTACATTTACCTATCTGAGAGGTGAATTAGGGGTTCTGCCCCTTCATGAAGTAAATTAAAGATGTGTGCTCCACGTGAGTTAGGTACTACCATGTTAGATCTTACAGAATTGATGTGTTGAAGGATGCTGCTCCATAGGGGGAGCAGCATAATGGAGCTTGGAAGCTTGTGCCTCCACTTTGGCATTGTTGTCAAAGGGGGATAAGATATATGATGATCAAGATATATGGGGGAGAAGATATAAGTGTGAGAAGTGATTGAGAAAAGTGCACACTGACTAGTCGAGGTGGTGGTGGTGATCGTTCAAGTTGAATCGGTATATGTCAACTGGTATATGCTATTTAGAATGGTGTAGATACTAAGAACTGATACACTGGGTATTGCCATCAATGCCAAAGGCGGAGATTGTTGGCATATTATGAAGTGGTGACAATTTATGTTGTCATTGATTTCAATAAGTGCTCAAGTAGGTATGCACCGGTATGAAGATTGGAAGCGGTTATGGTCAACAGGGATGGAGTGGACCGGTGTCGGGGTTCACTAAGTGTGACTACCGATTGGTAGTCTCAGTTCAGCTCTAGGATTTTCGGTTTGGCTTGTGCGGTGCAACCAATGATGTTTTGTGATGAGTTGGTTAAGAACAAGGATAAGGATCAAGATGCCACGTCAGCTATGTGCACATGAAGGATTTCTTTGAGGATCTTGTGCGTGAAGATCAAATGCATTGAATGTCTACCTCGGGAATGTGTATTTTTCTTAGAGGTATGAGAAAAGCGTGTGATGTGTTACTATTTTCTAGATGTGGTGAAGATTGAACAATGCAAAAATGACTTGAAATTTGTTTAATGTATTTGATGGTCAGGATTGGACCACTGGTAATTGTAAACCTAAAATATTTAGGTTTTAGGGTTTATGCTACCGACCTAATTGTTGTCTATAAAGGTTGATGATTTTTGTTATTGTAGTGTTGGAAAAAGTTGTGTTTGTGTCCGCGTGTTGTAGATTTGATACTTGCCAAACCAGAGTGAGGAATCTGCAAAGTGTGATTACAGAAGAGAGGAACTGAAAAGGATCTACCTTAGCAAGAAGTGATGTTATCAGATCAGAGTGTTTTACCTATTGTCTTCTAACCATTTTAGCAGAAGGTAAATCCCTTGACCGGGTAGCTTTAATAGGCTTTGTTGTAAATACTCTAACCAGGTGGCTCAAGTTCATTGAGTTATTTAAATCTCTAACGAGGTAACCTTTAATAGGGTTTCAACCTTTAATAGGGTATATAGCCATCCCTTAACCGGGTGATCTCTAACAAGATCAGTTCCTAACAGAACCTTTATTGTAAAGTCAACTGGTCAGCTGTGTTTTGATTTGTCAAAGTGTCTGAACAAGTTTTTGTTTATACGGATTCACCCCCCCTCTCAGTACTAGCTAGGACCCTAGTAATTCATCATTATTCATCAATGGCCAAATTTATACATACCTGAAAGATAACACCCTACCTCCTGATTTATCAAAGAATCAAAAAAGAAACTTTATTTGCCAATCCTCCCATTATACTCTTGTTGCGGATACCCTGTTTAAATGAGGTCTAGATGGTACTCTTTTAAGATGTCTTGAACAAAAAGAATCTGAGAAGTCCTTAAATGAAGTCCATAATGGCATTTGTGGCACTCATTCAAGTGGTCTTACCCATTAAAAAAAACTCATATGCTTGAGCTATTATTGGCCAACTATGGAATGAGATTCTTTTCAGATAGCTAGAACATGCAAACAATGTCAGATCCATAAGAATTTGATTCATCCACCAGTGCAAGAACTTCATGCTTTGGCAACATCTTGGCCTTTTTGCCAATGGGGTCTTGATATAGTAGGAAAGATAAATCCTTCTTCATATAATGGTCACAAATTCATCCTTGTAGCTACAGAATATTTCACAAAATGGATTGAGGAAGTACCTCTCACAAATATCACAGGAAAACAAATTGTTGCATTTATCTTGAACTACATCATCTATCGCTATGGAACACCCATAACCATTATCACTTTGGTATGTGCTTGATTTGAAAGAGTTTCATGTTGGTATGTGTTGAATGTGAGTCGATCTTGATTTCTCATCATGGTTTGGATCATTGTATATATCATAATAAAGTTTGTTTCTAGACTGGGGGCAAAATCCTGAACCTAAATGGGGGCAAAAAATTTCATCATTTTGAGCTTAATCAATAGGTACAACAACATTTAGATAACACTTGTCAAGCAAAAAACTAAGATGCTTTGAACATTGAACATAAGATCACAGTATCAACCATTAACTATCACATATCAATCTAAGCATGGCAAACACATATCAATGGATGATATATCTTGACTCATGATTTTAACACTTTGACAATAATGGTTCAACTATTTTATTTTAATTTTCGCTATCATGATTTCAGAGTAACTCTAGGATGTCTTTGACTAGAGTAACAAGGAAGGAACATGATATTTTTCTTGTCTACTATCTGTAAATTAATCATTAATATGTGCAAGGTTGTCTCAGGACATGATCATCAGAATATCATAGAAGACATTTCAGACTTGCATATAGAAATGATTAATACTACATGTTTTACGCAAGCAACACTTAGGTCATCTTGGTTCAATTATACCTTGATGCTGTGCTAAATTGCAATATCAAAACCCAGGAAAGTAGTGCTCATGTCATCATGGTTCAATTATACCATTGATGTTTGCACTCACTTCCCATATTTTAAAAGTTCAATGATGAAACAAAGCAATGACTCCATGACCGGTCAGATTGCCACATTGCATTTGCATTTTTAAAATAGATTTGCATTTAAATTTGCATGGGATCACAACACTCATCTTTTCCATGGCCAAAGACTAACATGGTGTTATTTCTCTTATTACATGATTGAGTACATTGGACAATAACAAAAATAATCATTTTATTCATCCTACATGATAAGTTAGTTCATCTCATATAACCATTGCATACTATGACATCATTCATATAAAGAATCCAATCATTCATTCATTTAGTTATATTATTGTATTGCATCCATTTTATCTCGAATCATATAAAGTAACATCATTGCATTGCATTGCATCCATCTCATATTAACATACATGAGAAAATCATAAAAATATCATAAACATAGAGTGCATTGCATTTCACTTACATCACATAATACTTCTAAGCATCACCATACATATTATCATTCTCATAACATCATGTAAATACTGCATCATCATATAAAAAGTATGCATCCATCATCTATAATCCACAAGCATATAAAAAATAAAGCATACATCATGAAATTAATGGGACAACATAATCATATATCAAATAGTATGCATCCATTATCTCATAGGTCATGTAGAATGAATAGGGTCATCAAAAAGATCAATGTCCAAGGTACAATGATATCACAAAAATATATGAGATGTATCACACATATGCATCGCAGGAATCATCAATATCTCATCACAAAAGGTGTGTATATGAATGAATCAATGTCCCATATCAGTGTGACCACTAGGACGCAGAGCGGAACTCTATCCTGATGCGGCGGGTATAGTAACACCAACTGATACCCCTGTACCTAGGTCCCCACCTAGAGGATCTCTTTAAAGTGGCCCTGTCACTCCTCGACTCTCAGTCTCCTACGAGCATAATGAGTTGTACCCTGTGGTATCCCCTATATCCTGCCATACTGTCTCAATACCCTCATACAAAGGAATTGCTTGATGACATAGGGTATCGATCCAATTAGATATTGTGTCACAAATACATACGACGTCTCCAATGCATCCTCGAGCCAGATCTCACAATCTTTGTATGGTCTCCATATCACAGTATCCAGATCATCTAGTGTTTGTTGCCAGTACTCCAATTTCCATAGCTTTCGCTAGAAAATGATTCATGGATACCCGTCAGCATAAGGTCTTCCTACAGGTCTATCTCTGTCAACTAATGGTCATGTGATAGGCAGGTGCTCCTAGGCCCATATCTGAAGAACGGTCACCCCTGTTAATGATGTAGCCGATCTCTGGTACACAACTCAGTGCAGGTCATGATACAAGTGTGCCAGCATGCATGACCCCCATGCAAATCGGGTCCCCTATGTCACCATCTGCTCAAGAAGAGGACCCCATTTAACAGATAATCCCTTTGACCTATGATCAGGACAAAGGAAACCTCCAATGAATCCGGCAAGAACAATGGGTAATGTGGCATAACCTAGCTCTAGCATCTCCTGCGATACAATGTCATATCCGCCTATCTCATCATCCTCAAACACTTGGCAAAGTGCATCTATCCCACCTTGCTCACTAAGATCATAGTACACTAGCTCACCCATCACATGGATGTGTAGTAACCGGTATACATCCTTGGGTGTCATCGTCATCTCGCCTGTAGGTAAGTGAAAAGTGTTGTGCTCGCTATGCCAACGCTCTGCTAAGGCTGTCAATAGTCCCTGATTTATCAAGGGTCGGGGCATGTTGAGAAGGGAAGATAAACCACACCCATCAATATGGTCTCGCTCTGCCTGTCTAAGGCGGGGTATCAACATCCATGTCTTCAGGAAGCGCTCTCGAGACTGGAGGACACTAAAGTGCTCCTGCAATCAAATCATCTCATCATATCAGTCTATTGATTTATCTATCTATCAAATCAACCCATCTATCAGTCTATCTTTCTCAATTGATATTTTTATCAAATCTCATTGGGCCCCTATCAATGACGCTCATCTATCATGAGGTCATTATCAATCTTATCTCATCTCGTGCGTACATCGAGATAATCAAAACTGATCATCAAATTTCATCAATCAGGAGTGTCTAATTTTTTCAATTAGATAGCTAATCAAATCTTACCCTATCGAAATAAAAAATCAAATCAAATCGACAGCAATCCAACCTCTTTATCACACATCAATAAATGGAAAATTCAATAAATGACAAAAATCGACAAATCAAATCATTTTCTTCAAAAATCAACAAATCAAATCATTTTCTTCAAAAATCAACAAATCAAATCATTCTCTCAAAATCACCCAAATCAAAAAAATGCAAAAAATTCTCAATAATCGAAAAAATCATCAAATATCGAAAAATCGCAAGAAAATCGAAAAAAACGCAAAAATCATCAAATATTAAAAAATCGCGGAAAAAATCGAAAACTCGTCAAAACTTGTCAAAAATCAAAAAGTCACAAAAAAATAAAAAATAAAAATTTCTGGGTCGGGACCCACTGCCACATCAATGGCGCCGGTAGCGCCTGCCATGGTGCTCGCCACGCCCATGGTGGTGACGCTGCCATGGCACCTCCGCCCCCCAAAAACGGACATTTAAAAAAAAAAAAAAAACATTGAAATTGTTTTCAAGAGCAGTTAAATGCATGCATAAAAGAAAATAATTTTTTTTTTCAAGGGGCGAATTTTGAAAATAAAAAAAATCCTTAAAACCCATTTTGTAAATCAGAAAACCCATCTCAAAAATATAATTTTTTTACAAACACACATGGCGAAAATCCTAAAAAATGATTTTTTCTACAAATAGCTAAATTTTTCAAAAATAACTAAAAATTGACAAAGATGAGTTTTCTTGAAGTGCGTACTAGTGGACCGTAGGCTAGAGGACGCTCGTGTTGCCGAAATCATTCTAGCCCATGTTGGTGGTATGGAATCGCCATTTTCTTTCTCCAAAGCAATTTTCTCAAACAAGTGCAGTGCCCAAATGAAGAGTGGTAAAAGGAATTCACCTTTTTAAACTCATAATGGGACATTTAAGTGGGATTTTTATTCCACTAATTTTTAATCATCTAATCAACTAATCAACTTGGGAGGGCAGCGTTTTCAAATTTTGTATCGGGAAATGAATCAGATCGACTCTAAAAAAATCTCTAAATATCGAAAAATCATTAAAAATCGTAAAAAAATCAAAAATAAAAAAATCACAAAAAAATTCAAAAACATTCAAAAATTATCCGATTCATCTCCCGAGGGGGCATCCTCACATCAATATCTATCAGTCAGCATCTGGGGCATCATATCGAGATTTATCATCTCATAAATCGAAATAGTATCATATCGAAACAAAATCCGCATCAAATCGGGATCAAATTTGCATCCTATCAAAATCAATATCAACAATATCATCAAGCGAGTTTTCTTTGAACCAACACATCGTCACACATTGCGTCAAAGAGGGGCAAAATGTATACACCTAAAAATAGTTTGAAGATAGTTAATTAAATATGCAGTTATTTGATTAATTCTGCTTCCCAATTAATTGAATTCACAAGCAATTTGATTCATTTCTCTATTCATCTACTAGTAATTAAATCTACATGATTTATTTATATAGTTCATTTCATATTCCCCTTGGATTAATTAGTTCTAAATTAATTAATGTCCCCCATATAAATCAATTCTTCTAATCCCTAATTAAGATTAACAAACTCAAGTTTGTTGAGATTAATTATCATTTTCCAATTATTTGAATTTCTAAATTCAAATGAGAACATGGCTCCTAACTTTTAACTACCTAACCTAACCATCCCCTAACCTAACCCATTCCACCTAACCTTAGATTTAACTAACCCTATCCTATCTTGCACATTCTAAACTCCTTATCCTAACCTCCCATGGTGTGGATATTCTCTCCTTGAGACAAATGACACTTTCGCCACATGTCTCCTCCCTTGGACACTTGCCATCTCATGAGCAAGGCTTCTTGACACTTGTCACCACAGAGATGACAAGTGTCTCTTCCTCCAACCTCTTCTCCAACTTTCTCAAGCTTGGCCCTTGATATCTTCAGATCAGATCTGGACCGTTGATTCATGCCACCTTAGCTTTGGCCTTTGAATTCCTATAAATATCCCCCATTTTGGAGCAATAAGGATCCCTTGCATTCATAGTTTTAGCATCATTACTATAGGCAATTTTCATTTCACTCATCTAGTAATTAGCATTTTGGATTAATCATAGCATTGCATTTTATATCATTTTCATAATCAATCATGATCAAGTAGCTACTCAACTCTTGAGTTACCACTTTCGAGGTCATTGCTCCACTGAGAGCCAATCAATCCAACACCTTCAAGGTCCTCAAGAATAGAGGAAAATGGGACATTTCAAGGAAGGCTTATGGTTTGCATTTTTAATCTATTTTTCAATTAAGCTTTCCATTATGTTTTTATTGTCTCATTATATGTGTATGCCTTCTTATATACTACATTTTTAGAATCCCAGAATGATTCGATAGAGACTGTGAATTCGGATGTTGTTGGTGAAGGAGTGTAGGAACCTGAGAATCATAACTATCAGAATACTCTAAGGTATGTAAGACTGAATCATTCTAAAAATCATATTATTGGTGATAAGATTAAAGGTGTGATGACTAGAAGAAAGTTAGATGCTAAAGAAGTATGCTTGATTTCCAAAGTTGAACCTAAAGATATTGCTGAAGTCTGTAAAGATGAAAGTTGGATGAGAGCTATGGAAGAAGAACTAAATCAAATTGAAAATAATAACACTTGGGAACTTGTGCCTAGACCTAAGGATAAGAATGTTATTGGTACTAAATGGGTATTCAAAAATAAATTGAATGAAGACTAGTCTGCAAAGGATACTCGCAGTAAGAAGGGATTGATTATAAGGAGACTTTTGCTTCAGTTGCCAGACTTGAAGCTGTTAGACTATTGCTTGCTTATGCTACTTATAAAGATTTCAAGGTATATCAGATGGATGTCAAATCTACCTTTCTGAATTGTGATCTTGAGGAAGAAGTATTGATTCAGCAACCTAGTAAATTTTCATTATTAGATGATGGAGACATGGTTTGTAAGCTAAAGAAAGCTCTTTATGGATTGAAACAAGCTCCTAGAGCATGGTATGCTAGACTAGATAAATATTTGTTGAAATTGGGATTTAGTAAAGGTGTTGTTGGTAGTAATTTGTACTTTAAGATAGAAAATGATAACATCCTATTTGTTGAAGTCTTTTTTGATGATATAATCTTTGGTGGTGATGGTAACTTGAGCATGAAGTTTACCAGTGATATGCAGAAGGAATTTGAGATGTCTATGATTGGTGAGATGAAATTTTTTCTTAGGTTTGTAGATTGCACAGACTAGAAAAGGTATATTCATATCTCAAACTAAGTATGTGAAGGAATTGTTGAAGAATTTTGGATTAGATGACTCCAAACCGGTTGGAACTCCTATGATGACTAGCTGTAAATTGTCTAAGAATGATGAATCTCCTAAAGCTAATCAGAGTTTGTACAGATCTATGGTTGGTGGACTGTTGTATCTTACTCAGACTAGGTCAGACATTATGCATGTTGTGTGCATGGCTGCTAGATATCAAGTTGATCGAAAAGAGAGTCATGTCACTATTGTGAAGAGGATATTTAGATACTTGAAGGGAACTATGGACTATGGATTATGGTATCTGAGGAATGATGATTTCATGTTGTGTGCCTACACTGATGTTGATTGGGCTAGTGATGTTGATGACTGAAAGAGAACTACCAATGGAGCATTCTTTTTAGGTAAGAAGTTGGTTTCATGGGCTAGAAAGAAACAAGATTTAGTGTCCTTATCTACTGCTAAAGATGAGTACATTATTGCTGCTAGTAATTGCACTCAAATAGTTTGGATGAAGCAAATGTTGAAGGATATCAGAATTATATATGATGAGCCTACTATTATATACTATGATAATTCTAGTTCTATTAACATGTCAAAGAATCTAATGCAACACTCAAAGACTAAGCATGTGTTAATCAAGTATCATTACTTGAGAGAGCAAGTCGGTGAAGAGAAGGTGAAGACAGAATATGTATCTACAAAGGAACAAATAGCTAATATTTTTCCTAAACCTTTGTCTACAAATACATTTGTCTACTTGAGATAGAAGTTAGGGGTATCTACCCCTCTTGATGAGAACTAGATGCATTAAGTTGCATCAATCCCATGGATTTCAGAGCCTTATCTTTTTATCTGGACTGGTGAGTTGGTGTTGCTCCTCTAGTGGAGAAGTTTGTTGATCTGGTTATGTATTTCTAGGGTAGAGAGATTCATGTTTCTATATTTGGGGATAGAGTTTGGTTATCTATTTAAGAGATTTGGCATTTGTCAAAGGAGGAGACAGATCATGTGAAAAACTACTTTAACTATCTTGATCTTAGGGGGAGTTTGCTGGAAATATCTTTTTTCTTTGTATTAACTATTTTTCACATTCATCTGTTGCCATCAATGCCAAAGGGGGAGATTGTGTTGGCTTGATGATGATTGTAATGATTAACTTCATCATATATTTTCATTGATGAAACACATACACACACATATGTTCATATTGTCTACCGGTGTGACTTCAAAGTTGTTTATTCTACAACCAGTATACTAGAGGTTTATATATAACCGATACATGGTGACAACCGATATATGCATGGAGACAACCAGTGATTATACTTAACTCAGAATCAACATGAAGATCCAGTGGAGATTATCAAAGGAGCATCAAAGGATAAATGATTTATATGTTTAACTCCAACCAGTATTCATTGATTATGTGATGAGCTATCCTTACTGACAAGTTTTGGTGGTATTTTTGTGATGCGTTATGATTGTTTGACCAGATATAGTGCACCTAGGTAATTTTGATATGATTTCTAGAGGTCAACATGAAATCTAAATGTCTATATATTGACAACAAAATTAATTATTTTGTATGAGCGAAGGAGATATGTTATGTGCAAAGGCAGAAGTATTAAGTTGCAGAGTATGATGGCAAAGAAGTGTTGAGTGCACAGAAAAGGATCTATCCAAGAAAGTTGTGCTATTACTATATCACACTACCTATTATTTTCTAATCATTGCAACAATAAAATCCCCTAACCGGGTAAGCTCTAACAAGCTTCATTGTACAAATCCTCTAGCTAGGTGACCCATTAGTTTGGATTCAGAAATCCTCCATCAAGGTTACTCATGTTTGTGTGAAAAAGTGAAATAAGTCTGTAAGTTGCAGGCACAACACTTCAATTAAGTCATTACATGTATGGTTAGACAGATATAAGCATGAAAAATAAAACCATAACAAATTGACCAATTGCCTTCTAAAAGATGCGAGTATTAGATTGCTCTTAGATTTTTATAAGCAATACCAATAACTAGACTACACCAAGACAAAGGATTTAATCTATATGAGCATGATATTAAGCTAAATGGATGCAAGATGGATGAAAGATTTAAGCAATATGGATTCAAGGAATAATGGATTCAAGCAATCATGAATAAACTAAATATGGAAAAAGCTAAACTAAGATGCAATAATCTCAAAAAGCAAGCACAATGTATTCAATGACTCCAAAGCGAAAAGTGTATAATAATAAATCTCCAGGGTGATTTGAATGAGAGTTGAAGGCTGAATTTATAGAGAATCACAAGAGAGATCAAGAAAAAGCATAATTTAGGATTAATTGAAATAATTGAGAAATTAGATTCAGTTAAACTTGAGATAGATTCCAATTATAGTTTAATTCAAATGCATTTAGATTAGAAGTTCGAGTTGCATTGGTGATAGGAATTAATTGATTCCATGCACTTGTGATTAAAAAAAAGGTAATTCTTTGATTTATTCAAGAAAAGAGTCTTTTCAATGCAACTAAACTTCTTTTTCTCAAAAGCTTTGAGTTCTAATTTTAGAGAATGATTAATAATTCATTTTATTTGCTTTTCTGATTTCAAGTTAATCTCAATTTAGAAAAAGAAATAATATCTCAAGTTTGATTTCTCTCAATTCAATTCTTTTAGTTTATTTTCAATTTAACTCTTTCTTTGTGATTACTTCCTCTTATTAATTCCTTTTTTGCATGATTAAATGGAAAATTAATTAATTAATTAAATATGCTAGGATATTTAATAAATTAAAATAGGATAATTGATCAAAATGATTTACTAGAATGATTCAATTAATTAAATAAATATTTAATTGATATAGAATAATTCACTTGCCATGTGACATTTGATGATTGAAGAATTAATTAATTGTGTGCTTGAAGTTGATTTAATTGCCTCTGGTTAGGACCTTGGTGATGTTGTCGAGATTAGGGGCCCATGGTTTAGGTGACCAATTTTAGGGTATTATATTTGCCCCTCTTTGAATTAATGTGCGAGCAGCGTGTTGGTTCAAAGAATAGTTGATGTCTAGGAGATACCAGTTCTGAACTTGATTGATCATGAACTAGGTGAAGAGCAAGGTGTTTATCTTGATTTGAAGCGATGAAGTTGAACAAAGTTGATTAAATCAAAATTGATCCTGAACTTGATTGAACTAGGATTGATAGAGAGAAAAGATACCAAACTTGAACTTGATTGATCAAGAAGTGGATCTTACTGATCTAGAACTTGATTGATTTAGACACAGTGAGCGAAGATAAAATCGATCTTGAACTTGATGGATCAAGACACAATGAGCAAAGATGAACTATCTAGTTTGATTTGATGCGATGAAACTGAACACCTACTTAGATTGAGCGTGTGATCAAAGATATTCTTTAAACTTTTGATTGAGTTTAAACGAATAATCAGCTTGATGAAAAGCAATGAAACTGATTAATGTTAAGAGATTGATTTAGATAAATATGAATATCAGCTTGATTTGAAGCATTGAAACTGATATGCCCCTAGTGATTGATTTGATTTAGATGGTCGAGAGATCTCAACTTCATATGAAGTGATGAAGCTGAGATGCCCCTTAGCCATAAGAATTTGATTGATTTTCTTTAGTTGAAAAAGATTTTTTTGCTCGACTTTTGATAAAGATTTGAAAAAATTTCTTGACTTCAAAGATGTGAGGTCATAAGGTCATGAGTATGCCCCTACGGGAACGAAATTGAAAGATAGCGAGGGTACATGATTTTAGGCAATTGTTTAGCAATGATAAGTTATTTGACCACAAATGATTGAGAGGAATTTTTGAAAATTTGGTGTTGATTAATAAGAAATTGAGCACAAAGTTGATTTGTAGAATAAATTGAGATTCAGCGTTGATTCATTAGAAATTGAGTGCAAATTGGAGAAAGAGTGATCTTTTAATAAAAAGTGCTAGGTGGTCCAAATTTTGGAAATTGACTAGAAAAATGATCTCAAATTTTGATTTTGACCCCGAAAATGGAATCAGGACAGGTAAATTAGCTAAGGGTATAGTTTTCATGTCCAGTGGAGCAAGTTGAAAAATTAGGGTTTTGGCTATATATGGGGTAAAAGTGTCATTTTCAATTCATTTTAACCCTCCAAGTTTGAAAATTCAAAAAGTCTTTTGTGAAGAAAAATGGTGGTTCCCACACACCTGCATCGATTCGAGTACCAGAGATAACATAATCAACCTCGGAACTATGAGACAACGGTAAATGATCAACCTTAAGCTTGTTAACCATTTCAATTTTGAATTTTTTTGTTGAATTTTTCAATTTTTTGGCATGTTGAAGTCGGGCATTATCATTTTGTTGTGCGAGGTAGGATCTTGTCTCATACAACAAATCGATTAAGTTTGTTTTATCGTTTAAAGTCACTAGTTTTGTCGTATTGCAACTACCCTTCTAGCATACGAGTACCTTCAAAAGAGCCCATTTTGTCATCCTAGGGCTAGTCCTGTGTCGTATCAGACTGTTTTGTCGTACTAGACCAATTCTTGACTCATACGTGTTGCTGCCTATGTGATGTTTTGTCATTTGAAAAACAGTAAGCAGTTTTGAAGGTGCAAACTTGAAATTTTGATTTTGCAGTTGATGTAGTTGGATTTGCATGATGTTTTGCTTCTCTTATAGGCTAATTTGAAATGTTTCCTGATGATCTTTTGTTTGATTTATGCAGGTTCGATTGCCCCATGTGTTGTTCAGATATGTATATCCACTAACCATGACATTAGTTCGTCAGTTATCTGATGTTGACCGGGCTCATATAGATTTGTGTGGATTGAATCATCTGCTTGAGCTGCCTGATATCCATGTGAATCACAGTATGCTCACTGCATTAGTTGAGAGGTTCCATTCATAGCATAACATGTTTCATTTACTAGTTGGGGAGATGACGATCACTCCCGAGGATGTATATAGGATTATCCGTATCCCTTTTGCTGGGGGTGAGGTAGATTATGATGTAGTACAACATCTTGGGTTACTAGCTATGAGACAAGTATTTAGGGATGCAGAAATTTTGACACGTTCTATCAGTTGGGATGTGATGATGACTAGGTACAGTGAGAACTTTCCACTGGCTTGCATCTTGCCAGGTTTCATCGGCTGCTTTCTTATGCTAGATAGGGGACAACAGGGGTTTTTATGTGGATGGGGTAGGATGTTGGAGAGACTTGTGGAGCAGCCCCAGAGGTTAGGATGGGGTTCATGTATATTGGCACACATGTATCGCAAGATGCATGAGATTGTCTACTGAGAGGGGAAGAGTATGGTTGCAGGAGTTTTGATTTTACAAGTATGGGCTTGGGAGCATCTCCCAGTATGTCGACCGATTGTTGATGATGCTAGAGAATCACAATAACCTATTGTTTATCGATATTCTAGATATATTTTGTAGCCCCATCTGGGCTAGACCGATTATTGGACACAACATCTAGATGACTTGATAGTCATGATATGGAGACTGTATAGGGGTCTGGAGCCTTGGGATGATTGGAGAGTTGTGCATAGAGACCTCTTCATGACACGACCTCTCATAGGCAAACCATAAACACTGGTCGAGCGGTTTGTTGTTACTTGAGTGATGAGGCAATATGGTAGACCTCAAGGGATCTCGCAGGATTTTACTACATATGCATGTTATGCAGATGAGGAGAGGTAGAGATGGGGGTCAAGGCTATCATATGCCTTAGGCGTGCAGGAGATAACTGGGTTACAGTGGCTGGGATGGGATTACCTGGATGATATTGCAGATGTGGGGGTATTGCCCTAGTACAGGGTTGGTTTCAGCAGCACCCTTTCTCAAGATTTAATGATCCAGTAGAGCAAGCACCTCGTATAGTGGAGGTTGAGGATGATGCCCCTATGCAAGCATAGGGATAGGGACAGAGGCAGATACCGAGAGCCAAGGCTTCGAGGTGGATAGGTGGCGATCCTAGCACTAGTAGCAGTAGGGTGCCAGTTGGTGGTATGCAATAGTAGAGAGGAGAGGGTGGATCCCTAGGGACTGTTGGCATGAGACTTGGCGAAGTGAGGGTGATGGAGGGTGGTGGAGAGGAGGAGAGAGTAGCTTCGAGATAGGTTAGACAGAGGAGGGAGGAGTAGGGGGAGTTGGAGGTGGAGATGGAGGTGGAGATAGAGATGGAGAGCCTATGAGGGATCAGGGGGCCAACACAACATGATCGATGAGAGCATGCCTAGTGGGTTTACAGAAATAGCTGACAGTGGCACAAACTCAGTTGGTGGAGCGAGACCAATAGCTACCAGAGATGAGGGCTAAGCGCGATCGCAAAGAGGAGGGTAAAGATAGATGCTTTGCGGCATGAGGTACTTCATCATACAAGTTGGGCAGCCTATTATGTTGTGGCTTACAGCATAGCAGTTCCAGTAGCGCAACAGGTTGTATCGTATTCTCAATATATGGCTTGATTGGAGGGAGCTCGGGCACCTAGGTAGGATCTGGGTCAATAGGCTCCACCTCCTCCACCGCCTAGCGATGAGGGAGAGGTAGAGAGCTAGATTTTCTTTTTGTATCTTTGAGATTTTTTTGTAGACACACCCATTTTTTGTAGCCCTTACGATTCTTCCTCTGATGGGAGTTTGTATATGTTAGTTGACATCATTTTGTACCCTGAGACTTGATCATTATATATACACAAGATCTTAATTTGACTTCATTGTACTTGTGTCGATCGATTATGAGATGCTTTTCTATATGCTTTATTCTATATGTATGCATATTTTTTCTGTATGGATGTATGTAATGCAAATGAATATGGATGTTTATTTTTGTTTCTTTTCATATGCAAATAAAATGAATGAAAATGAGTAATGAGTAGTGCAATTGTTTTTCATTTTTCTATGCAATAAGATGATTGCAAATGAATGTATGAATCTGTATAAAATGCTTATGTATGTAGCTAACATCTCAATACACAAGCACTCGATTGGAGAAGTGATGAAGAAGAGACCAGTTAGCTAAGAAATGATGAGGCTTCCAACTCTCATTCAAAAGATAAAGAGATCATTGTTACCATACCAAAATCACTCTAAATTCACAAAATACAAAATAAAATGCAAGATGAGATGCAAAATGAAATGCAACCTAAACCTAGTCACTAGATTTAAAATGCTTAAGTTTCATCACTGAGCGTTAACAAACATAGTAGGCAGATTAGAGCTCCTTTCTTTTCATGTGCAATATTAATTATCTTGTCCGTAATGACTCTCTTTTTTGCTCATATCCTTGGATAGATTTTGCAGGGACCCAGATTGCATGATAAATAAATTCTCTCAAAATAGACAAAGAAATGATGTGAACCTCCATGTAGCATACAAATAAGAGACGTTGAGGTACGTGTGGCGATTTCACCTTAATGTGAAGGCTCTTATCACAGACACCCATCTTATTAGATGTTTTCAGATCACCAGAATCATTCCTACAAGAAGAAAACAAAGAAAATATTATGCCCCAAATCCTTGCTCCTCTTAGTCAAGATAGACTTCCTCGAGTTACTCAGAGGGAATAATAATCAAAAACCAATATAATAGACAACACACAAACAAAATTTGCATGCATAGCTCAAACTGTTTAGTGATTGTTTTCAGTAATGTTGGTTTTCTTGTGTACTCAGTGATAAAACTCTTTAGTAGTTAGGAGACAGGTGACTGACTCAGAGTGGATGACTTGGTTTCACTGACGTAAAGTTGACTTGGTTGATACTTCTTAGGACATGTAATGTGCTCTGTCAATTAAACCTAAGACTAGGACATTAATTATTTTCAAGCCATGAGGGTTCCAACGAACCAGGATGTCACAAAAGTGACTAAAATATATGTACAAGCAAAATCATAGATGCAACACTTCAGTACAAGAGCTAAGACTAGCCTGGACAAAATCTAGCAGCAATACTGATCTATATCATTGTTTTGATTTGTGTCCTCATTGATAGGAATGTCTAGTTTCAAAGAGTAAGTACCCTGTATAAGACCGATCTATCTGGTTTTGAGTGTACCCTTTCTTGTATAAGACATGTTGATGTTCGATAGAGTTTGATAGATTAATTGATAAGTTTTATTGCATACTTCAAGAGTTTGTTTGTGGTTGATTTGGTTTGAAGGATAGTCTATTCTTTCTTGCTTTGATTGCCAGTTGTTGATTTTATGAGTTTTTTATTTTTAGGATTTTTTCAAAGACATTTTATGATTTTTATGATTTTCTTAGAATTTTCTCGGCTATGCCTCCATTATGCAGACCTATATGACATGATGATCTGCAGAATGCATGTGGAGACAATGATTTTTGATATGATCTATATTAATGCATGATGAAGATGCATTTCCTATTTAAACAAGGATGACCATGTTTGTTTAGCACTTTGTAATACACCAATTGAATTGGAGGTACAAAATATTCCATAGATAAGCGGTCAATCAGTCCATAAGGTCCCTTGGAACATCCAAATTAACACACTTAGTGACTAGGATTTACAAATGGAGACGCAAAAAACTTCCCCATTGGTTCTTGAAACTTTGATCTTCTTTTGCCCATGTGAGTGCAAATGAGTTAATTCCCACTCTCATGTTCACTAAAGATCCTTAGCATCCTATATGACTAGCTACATGGTTTATTCTAACTTCAAAAGCATCCTAAATAGAGCCTCGTTGGCTGCAAGCTTTTAGAGCTCTGACAAGGTTATAGACTGTAATTTCTTGAATATTTCTCCATTGCTAGTAGGCTTCCATAGCCCTGATGGAGGTACTCGCATGTTCCCATAGTCAATATTTTTGTCGCACTTGTAGGTGTGATATTTTAGTTATACATCATTACTCTGTTGCCTTGAGATGAATATTTGGCATAGCACTTTTCTTTTTTTTTTCTTTTTTTTTTGCCTTGACTTGTAAGTAATGAAACCTACTTGGGTGTGACAATTACAGCGGCGTTGAAGTAGAATTTTAGATTTTTCACTAGTCATATGATCAACTAGGTGTCTAGAATGAATTAGAGATTTTTTAATGTGTTTGAGATATAGAAATTGATAGATTTTGGGTTAACAAGTCTCAAATAGTGAAATCACTACCCAACCATAAGCAAAGCGTCATCACAGGGTAATGTTAAAAATGAATGACCTTATGACCTCAAGGACTTCATGTCTAAATATATAAGAAAGGAGATGACCCTTGTTTGTTTTTAATGCAAACAAATGATAAACTTGGACAATTGCCTTGTTTTATTGATGTTTCTATATGCTAATGCATAAATTGTATGAATGAGATGCATTTGAAAAAGAAAATATATGTGATGCAGTGCTTTTAAGAAAATGATATGCAGTGCAGAAAGAAAATGCTAAACTAACCCAACCCTTAGATATGATATCATTAAAGGTGCATGTTGTTCATAGGGTCAGGGAGTTTGTGTATGTAGTTCATTGGTCTAGCATAAAGATGTCTTTCCAAGAAGGACTCAGCGTAGTATACATGTCTAGCATCTCCAATGTTGATTTCCTTATTTTATTTTTTTGGATTTTGCGATGAAACTAGGGTAAAGTCCTATGCAAAAGATTGGATAAGGGGAATGGAAGGATGAAAAAGAGGTGTTGGATAATGGACTAGATGTTGAAAGTTTGGTGCATGAGCGAATGGAAACATTTGCAGGATCACCACTGGCACACATCTTGAGCGATGGTGGATTGATGGAGGAAAAGTGGATCTCAAATTTTGAGATTTGGATGGAGGAACAACCAGGGATTTTGGGGCATAAAGATCCAAAATGGATGAAGGAGGTGATGGAGAAATAGATTTGGAAGGTTTGGATGGAGGAACAACAGTCTTGGATATGGATTTGTATTTTTCTTTAGACAGTTGTGCTTCAAGCAGACGCTTAGGGATCCACATGGTTTTTGATTTTTTATACTTTTGCATTTTCTTGGAATGCATTGCTTCTACCAGTGCCTTAAGAACCCATATAGCTTTTTATTTTCTTTCTTTTTCTTAGTGGGCCTTTGTGTCCTTTTAGATGGATGGAATGTACACGAAGATGTACACCTTTGTTGATCCTTCACAAGGGATTGATGAATATAGGGTCCTAAAATGGATGGAAGAGATGAAGGGGAAGGCATGTACCTGGATTTTGGTTTAGTAGGGATACCACCATCTTGAGGAATGTCACTAAGGCCATGACCCTTAATATTGTCTTTAACATGGAGGGGTTCTTTCTTGTGAAGGTCTACCCCTTTGCATTTATAAATATTTTGACTTGTAGGATCATGAGAGGGCTTTTTAGGCATGATGGATCCTTTAGGTGAATGTGGAGGATTATGACAAGGAGATAAAGGCATACTTTGTTCTTGAAAAGGAAGAGGACCATTGGATAGAGTATTTGACTCTTAATTTTGAATAGATTCGTTTGAAAAGATAGAAGAGGCACCATGATCTTTCTTAGGAAGTATGCTTTGCTCTTGAGATGGAAGGGGATCATCTTGGAAGAAATGGAAAGGTATAATGGGATCATCATGGGATTCCAGTGAGATAAGATCTTTTTCAACCATTGGATGTGCTAGCCCTTGAGATAGCCCTTGAGGGTCAACATGAAAAATTTCATCATTAGGTTCATTATTTGAGGGATATGATATGGACTATTGTTGAGAAGCCTTAGAAGATGGAGGCATCATGGAAGAAATGGAGGCTACATGTAAGCCATTGCTAGACATAGGCTCATAATTTTGATCATGCTTGGAAATAGTTCCTTCTTTTTCTTTAGGTGAGTCATTAGAATCTTCAATTTCAATGACAGTATTATCAATGAGATCTTGACTCTTATGTTTTAATTCTAGGCAATGTGAAGTCTTATGTTTGTTATGTCTATGGTATGCATAGTAATTACTCAAAATTTCACATCCCTATGTGGTCTTTTTAGGCAATATGATAAGATTATGCTCAAGTAGCTCTTCCAAAGATAACTCAATAGATTGCCCCAAAGGTGTAAATTGTCTATTTGGGGGATAGATGTATTTTTGTCTTGGTGAAGGTGTCTTGTGAGCTTGTTTGAAATCTGGCTTTTGATTTTTAATCACTTGTTGTTGCACCTTATGTAATTGTTTTAGCATTTCTTGAAGTCTGGTGTTCTTAACATCATGAATTTTTATCTCAAGAGGTGTCATTGAATCTTTTCATTGAGATCGAATGTCATATATTTCTCTCTTGAGAACTTGAATTTATTGGGCCAAGGTAGCTATGGGATTCTTACTTTTGTTAGAATTTTTAGAAGAGCTTTTGGTTTGAACATGCATTTACAACCGATGCGACTGAGAGCTAGATGTGATACAGAAGTCAAGATCAAATTCAAAGCTAGTTGTTCAGATATCGTATTGTTTGAGAGAAACAACTAAGATTTAGTCTGGTTTCAGGAATGATCTATCCTGTACAAGATGTTTATCTAAGTTGATCCGAGAGAAGTGACTAAGACTCATTCTAGTTTCAGGAATGATCTATCCTGTATAAGATGTTATCTAAGTGACTTAGGTTTGATAAGTAGTTGATTGAACTAGTTGAAAGATGATCGACCAAATCGTGCAACACAAATGGCAGAGGTACACTGTCTTGATCTTTTTATGCTCAGGATGATGATAACCAGTATTATGCTTGCTATAGACTATTTTAGGCAAGTTTGACTGTTCTGGATTGACAAAATCAGAGATCCGTATGATAGGTTTTACAGGACCAGATGACAGTATGCTAGATTCAAGATAATGATAATAGTGTTTCGTATGAGTTGCTGCCTAGTACAGTACGACAAATGGGTATGTCTAGAATGACAGACTGTTCAGTGCAAACTTTTATTGTATGACACATGTTGCAAGATAAAAAAACAATTCTCAAAACTAGATGACAGACAATCAAAGCTCGTACGACATAGGATGAAGGCTTAAACGAAAGACTTTAGGACTAATGGAATATTGTACAACACACAATATGAACCAGGATGATAAATAAGAAGACTCGTATGACTGTTTTCTGGACTGAGGCAAAATTCTGGGTTTTCAATGACTGAGTATGACCAAATTTAAGGTGGACTGAGTTTTTGATCGCTAACTAACAATGAGAAGTTTAGGGGTGGACTGAGTTTTTGATAGCTAAGGTATACTAGTTTGTGACATGGACAAAGTTTCAACTAGGATAGACTAGCTTTAGACAGAGTTTCAACTTAGGATAGACTAGTTTTGGACAGAGTTTCAACTTAGGATAGACTAGTTTTGAACAAAGTTTTGACTTAGGATAGACTAGTTTTTGACACACCCAGAGTTTTGACTAGGATAGACTAGTTTTGACATGGACAAAGTTTCGACTAGGATAGACTAGTTTTGACACGGACAAAGTTTTTGATCAATGAGTTGTTTCTTGTTTTCTCCAGTTTTGGTATTCCAGTTTTAGTTTGAGGGATGAAAACACGTAATATGAATAATAACTCCAATCATAGCATGCAAACCCTATGGAATTTGGTGAGAGAAGAAAACCTTTTCTTGTAGACTCAGGTACACACCCAATAGCTAATCAAAGTACGGCCGCTGAGTCTCATGCAATGGATTGTCAACATCGTATTAGCTGACTCCAAATGCTAATGGGGGAATGAAATGACAAGTATCTTGGGAGAGTTACTATCTCTCTTGCACAAAGATTATCCTTCCTTTCGGAGGTGAACCGGGTAGCTTCTAATTTTAATTGGAACTAGCAAGCGATCCATTCAACATGTTGAGGTATAAACTCAATTAAGAGGTCTCCCAGCCTTGAAAACCAAGGTTTAATATACCCAAGGGTATAGAGGAGAGCTATTCTCGAGCACTGTCATTGACTTTATTTTCATCAAATTACATTTATTTTATAGTGGGTTGGAGTACTTGGGATTTATCCATTCCCACTTGGGTCATTCCCCTCTCACTGACCGTAATGGCTATAGAGTTATTAGCTCTTCGAGAGGGCAGGCCTGCTAAAGATATACAAGTGTCAAACTTAATGAAAATGCCTCAAGGGTCTGGATTTCTGATTGTCTATACAAACAAGAGCATAGTCTCCTACCTCTCAGAATTTTCTTAAAACATGAAATATAGATTTGTTCTTTAACTAAATAGAAAGTTAGGTTCCTAAAAAAAATGAATTTAATGAATACACAATGTTTTCTCAAATCTCCTCAGGCAACCTACAAAGACAATGAATCAGTAGTCATATTGTCTTTGTGTGACAAGCATAGTCTTCGACAAGCATTTTGCAAAAATTCTTCAGATAAACAGATAACCAACCAGGGTTAGCATCAATGTAATCAAAATTGAATAGAAAACCTGAAGAATGAAACTTGCTATTTTAACCAAAAAAATACAGAATTGTAAGACAATTCTCACTGAATCGTATGATAATTCGTATAGGATCATACAATAATTTAAGTTTGTCATTCTGGCATATAGGAAATGTCGTACGATAATACGCAGAAACTGTATGGAAAAATTCTGAAAAGTCAAAAATTTGAAAAAAAATAAAATAAATAAATAGTTAGTCTTGGAGGCCGAAAAAAAAGTAGTCTTTCACCCCACGATGGGTGCCAGAAATGTGTGTGAAAAAGTAGAATAAGCATCTATAAGTTGTAGGCACAACACTTCAATTAATTCATTACATGTATGGTTAGATAGATATAAGCATGAATAATAAAACCATAACAAATCGACCAATTGCCTTCTAAAAGATGGGAGTATAAGATTGCTCTCAGATTTTTATAAGTAATACCAGTGACTAGACAACACCAAGACGAAGGATTTAATCTATATGAGCATGATATTAAGCTAAATGGATGCAAGATGGATGAAAGATTCAAGCAATATGGATTCAAGCAATAATAGATTCAAGCAATCAAGAAATAAACTAAATATAGAAAAAGCTAAACTAAGATGCAATAATCTCAAAAAGCAAGCACAATATATTCAATGACTCCAAAGCAAAAAGTGTATAATAATAAATCTCTAGGGTGATTTGAATGAGAGTTGAAGGTTGAATTTATAGAGAATCACAAGAGAGATCAAGAAAAAGAACAATTTAGGATTAATTGAAATAATTGAGAAATCAGATTCAATTAACCTTGAGATAGATTCCAATTATAGTTTAATTGAAATGCATTCAGATTAGAAGTTTGAGTTGCATTGGTGATAGGAATTAATTAATTCCATACACTTGTGATATAAAAAAAAGGTAATTCTTTGATTTATTCAAGAAAAGAGTCTTTTCAATGCAACTGAACTTCGTTTTCTCAAAAGCTTTGAGTTCTAATTTTAGAGAATGATTAATAATTCATTTTATTTGCTTTTTTGATTTCAAGTTAATCTCAATTTAGAAAAAGAAATAATATCTCAAGTTTGATTGCTCTCAATTCAATTCTTATATTTTATTTTCAATTTAACTCTTGCTTTGTGATTAATTCCTCTTTTGTGATAAATTAATTCCTTTTTTGCATGATTAAATGGCAAATTTATTAATTAATTAAATATGCTAGTATATTTAATAAATTAAAATAGGATAATTGATCAAAATGATTTACTAGAATGATTCAATTAATTAAATAAATATTTAATTAATATAGAATAATTCACTTGCCATGTGACATTTGATGATTGAATAATTAATTAATTGTGTTCTAGAATTTGATTTAATTGCCTTTGGTTAGGACTTTGGCGATGTTGTCGAGATTAGGGACCCATGGTTTAGGTGACCAATTTTAGGGTATTACAACTCCTTACAGGGTACTACCTTTTACGGGGTATATCTTTTAACTAATCTTTGGGATCTTTAACAGGATTCGCTCCTAGCAGAGCACTTTGTAGACCTTAACCGGTCAGTTATCTACTACTGTAGATAGTTAACTTGTGAGTCCCATCTCACCATGGTTTTTACCTAAGGCTAGTAGGAATGAGCTTGAAACCCTAAGGGTCAAACTGAAAGATTCTCAAGTCAAAAGAAGAGAGCTAACTGAACAACTATTAGAAATATCTGATAATAGTTCTTCAGATGAGGCCAATATTGATGCTCTAGCTGAGGAAGTTAAAAAACTAAACAACGAAAAGCTAAATTTCAGGACCTAGCTAGAAGGTCTTACTATCTGCATGAGTCAGGAACTCGAAGCGAGGAGAACTACTTAAGATCTCATCAAGGAAAGAGATCATGAGATTGCCAAGATCAAGTGAGAGAATGCTACTTTGCATGAGCATTTGAATGCAAAGAGAGAAGAAAAAGAGAACTTACAGCTAGATCTTGAATTAGCATCATCTCTGAGAGAGAACCTATCAAAACACAATGAAGATCTCACCAAACAGGTCACTAAAGAAAATGGTAAATTGGAAAAGTTCAACAGAAGTTCTACCTTGCTTGAAGAACAAATTCAATAAAAAAAAAATGAATGGTGATACCTCTGAACTTGGTTTTCACACATTTGAAAAAGGAGAATCCTCCGGTACTAAGAACAACACTCATAAGAACAAATCTGCTCCTAAGGACAAAAAGCCTACCAGTAAGAAGGTCTTTAAACCTGTTTGTTTTGTTTTCCGTAAACCAGGTCACACTGTAAATGTTTGTAGAAACAAACCTAATGGAAATGAAAGCTACAATACAAATGCTAGGTATGTATCCAAGAAATTTGAAGGTCATTGCTTCACATGCAAAATGTATGGACATAGATCAGTAGAATGCAGATATGGAGCAAACAATCTAGAGTCGCATATACATCCAAGACCAAATGGCAACTGGATGAGAAACTATGATAAACAGGTCAACATGAACTGGCAAAGACCCTACGACAACCGGTTTAGTCCATTTGAGATGGAAAAGGTAACAAATGTCATTTGCACCATCTGTAACAATTTTGTTCATGTGGCTATGAATTGCAGAAGAAGAGCTAGGAGAGGCAATGCAGGACCTTGGAGATCATCTGGTATGACCTGCTATCTTTATCATAAACTGGGACACATGGCAAAATTTTGTAGATCCAGAAAGAGAAAACCGGTCAATCCTTCTAAAGATCAGAAACACAACAAGAAGGTCAATATTGAAGAAACCAGAGAAGAAATGAATCAAATATAGAAGAAGAAAAGTGATGATTCACTTGGAGAAGAAACTATTCCTTCACCCAGTGTAGAGAATCTTGCACCAGTGAACTAAGCCTTTTCAATATGGCTAAGGGGAACTTAACGGTAAATCCACTTCCAGACCCCTTGAGATGAATAAATGGTAAGAGAATTTGAATACATGAAATTTTGATAACTTCCTTTCAATCGGTTATCAACCAGTTTTATATCTGTCAAAATTGTATGTATTATTAACTAGTGTAATTAGGGTTTGTAACCCTAACAAGAGAGCATTTAATGCAGTAGGTAAAATGCATAAAAGCGAGTTTTCACTTTGTTATCTTTACCCCTAAGACATAAGAGAAATAATTTTTTAGCGCTTGCAGAGCTAAGAAAGGATTGTTAGCTGATTTTAGTCAAAGTTGCATTGTGATTTGAGTAATCAAGTTGATTTGAAGGTTCGTGAAGACTGAACTGGTGTACACTTGAGTATTCAACCTGTAAACGAGGTAGCGTGCATGAAATAAGGTATTTCCTTGAAAAATCCTGCTTCAAATCTAGTTTATCTGTAATGTCATTGTCTTCTAAACTAGTAGAGAAATTGATGATTACATCTGAACCTATGGAAGCTGTAAAAGTGGAATGAATTGTGTCTTATAATGCCTTTTCACAAATTCCTAGTGGTGTCATAGTGAAAGGAGATTTGTCCAGCTACATTGATTGCAATATTGAGGATTTAGGATCATTGTCAATATATTCTCAATTGAAATCCATTTGCAATGAAAATGGAAAGATTAAACTAGAATATATTAGGGTTTACAAGAAAGGTTTTCATAATGCAACATACTTTCTTGAAGATTTTGAAGAAGAACATATCCAAATTATTCTGAGTCTTGTTCATGGGGAAAACATGTATTTAGAAAGGACTCATACCATATCCAAGGAAGCTATTCAAGCTGTAATTGGTTTTTACTTAGCCGGTGAAGTACCTAAGCTGAGGCGTATTTCAAAAGAGACAATAAACACTCTAACCAGATCAACATCTGATTGTCGTGCTTTTTCTGTCAATAGCATCAGGAACCCAGTGGTAAAGTTGGCAGCTATGGTTATAGGCTACCGAGTATTTTATTCTAGCAGATTGAATAGTGTTCCATCACCAGCGGTGCATACTGCTTACAAGATGATAGCTAAAAATGCTAATTATGACCTATGTGAGGCCATAAGGAGCCAATCATTGTTGAATCTTTAGTCTATCAAGAAGGATACCAGTCTAAAGTTTAAATTTGGATAGTTGTTGATCGATCTATTCTTTTATTTCCAGAATTTCCTACTAGGAATAGGTGATCTTGAATGGTCTAAGGATCTACCATTATTTGCCCAGATTAAGATCAACATCAAAGTTGTGAAGAACACCTTCTCTGCTGCCATGAATAAATATTTCAATGAATTCTAGAAGAAAATTAGTATGAGAGTAAGATTGCCTGAGGATGTGGTAAAACACTTCGCTAAGGACATTATTTTCATAGTTACCACTGATTTCTATTTGATGGAGGCTATTGAGCCTAGAGAAGAAGAAATGGAAGACATGAGTTATGAGGTCAACTATGACTTATTGATCGGTTATGCCAATAACCTATTGGCATCTCTAGTGGACAAAAAGAAGGCAAGATTGGATATAGTTGAAATTCAAACTGCAATAGCTGAAAATAGTAGTGTTCCATCCATATGTGGTAAAAGTAAAGGTAAGAAGAAGAAGGTTGAGCAAGCACATTTGGTAATAAAAATTACAAGAGTGACACGAAGTGTCCAAACCAAAAAGGAACTAGTACCTAAAGTATATACAATGGAGATTGCATCAAAGAAACAAGGTCAGAAATTAATTCTCCAAGTAGAATATGAAGGAACTGATACTAAGGAGGAACCTAAGAAAATGAAAGTAATTGGTAAAGCAGCTAAGCAAGTAAAGGAAGTGCCAAAGGAAACTGTGCCTTTTGATATCTCAACTTACAAGCCTAAAACTACCTTTGAGAGGACAATGAAGACATTAGGAAGAAACAAATTTGATCATGTCAAAGATCATTTTGATTCATTCAATGAAGATGAAAAGGAACAAATTATTCAATAGGTAATCAATTATTTGTGCCATTATAATAGACTACCTCATGATCTTGAAAAGGATATCTCTAATTCCTTGTATACTATTATTTTGAATAAATGGGAGGAATCAATAAAGAAAGAAAAAGAAATCATAGATGATGTATTTGTACAATATTTTCCTAAGTTGTCAAAAGATGAATTGAATGAATTGGTTGGTAAGTACAAAGTTCATTTTGCTTACAAAATAAGAAAATTGAAGCTGATTAATGGAAAGGTGCAACTTGATGAGACTGAGACAAATCAGATTGCTCATAATATCCAACACATGGAAGATCATATACATTCCTCTAAGGATGAGCAAGATACTGTTGATCGACCTAAAATGGATGAGGAAGAATTTATACAAGTTGATGTTGTCTATCCTATAAAGAAGAAGGATGACACTATTGTCCAACAAGTCATACTTGTTGATGAGATTGAGGATGCTATAGATCTATCTAGAGACATTACTGCACTAGATATGCAACAACCTAAAATCATTGAATCACAGCTTACTTCAATTGAAAAACCAACAATTCAACCAAGAATGGATATTCCACCTACAAAGAAACCACTAGTGAAACCCCAATTGCCATTAGTTTCACAGGACATTCAAAATAAATCCAATGAAAATTTTGATACACAAATTGTTGAATAGGAAATAGAGAAAGAACAAGAGAAAGAAGAGATTGTTAAGGTAACACCTTTTGAACCGATAACATCATTAGTTTTACAGTAGACTATTGAAGATGATGATGAATCATTAGGTATCTCAAGGCCTATAATTGTTGATAATATGAGTGCATCTGAAATGTTGAAGATTGGAATTGTCATGCAATCTAGGGCACACAAGAAGAGACTTAAAGAACAAAGAATGGAAGCAGAAACCATTCAGAATGTTGTGGATATTCTGACAAGTCTACTACTGGAAACTGCTACAGGGCATTTGATAACACCTATTAGCAAACTTGGTCAATTAGTTGCTGATGCATCTAACCAAATTAAGTCCCTAGAAGAAGCAACTCAAACATATGTTGGGAAGAGTTACAGGAAAAAGCATGGAGAGAAACTTATGAAAGAAATTGATACAGGAAAAATTGCTCTATCTCTTAATAAAGATTTATTAAGAAAAGATATTGAAAAAGGAGGGAAATGTCTTGCTTCTACTTCTAATGGTTCATTCTTTTATTATGATATCAATACCAGGCCAACTGAAATAAAGAAAGAGCTAGAGGAGATATGCAATGCATATGTACCACTTCAAGATTCTATTTTTGCTTTTAGCAAATCTGTGGATGATTTGCAAAATACGTTAGATACATATGATCTTGAAAAAGAAAAAATACTTCGATCACTGAAGGAATTGAAGAGTCTATTCACATCCCAAGTGGACATACTGCAAAGAGACTACAAGAATTCATAAGCTATTTTGGCTACTCCGGAAACATGTACACTTGATTCAATGGAAGAGTTCCATACTCAGATTAGGTCTACACTTGAGTTCACTGAGAACTTGTTGGAGACATGCAAACATACTTTATCTCAGTTGAAAAGAAACTTTAATGCTATTTTATGAGACTAGCAATGCATGAATCTTGATTCAGTTTTTCAAGTTTTTGTATATGTAAAACATTTTAAAACAAACTTTTCTATATATATATGTATATTTTGCTTTTCAATTTGGCATTGTTGTCAAAGGTGGAGTAGAAATATTTATGTGTGTTATGAAAAAATTTTATGATGTATGTAGTTAGGGAGAGTATATGTATATGTGTATAAAAAAAACAATTGTAAGCACACTTAGTAGTATTACTATAAAATTTTCTAAGTGTTGCCATCAATACCAAAGGGGGAGATTGTTGGCTTGATGATGATTGTAATGATTAACTTCATCATATTTTGTCATTGATGAAACACATACACACACATATGTTCATATTGTCTACTAGTGTGACTTCAAAGTTGTTTATTCTACAACCAGTATACTAGAGGTTTATATCTAACCAGTACATGGTGACAACCGGTATATGCATGGAGACAACTAGTGATTATACTTAACTCAGCATCAACATGAAGATCTAGCGGATATTATCAAAGGAGCATCAAAGGATACATAGTTTATATGTTTAACTCTAATCGGTATTAATTGTTCCAACCGATATTCATTGATTATGTGATGAGTTATCACTAGTCATGATGAGTTATCCTTACCGACAAGTTTTGGTGGTATTTTTGTGATGTGTTATGATTGTTTGACACGATACACTGCACCTAGGTAATTGTGATATGATTTCTAAAGGCCAACATGAAATCTAAATGTCTATATATTGACATCACAATGAGTTTTTTTTTATGAGCAAAGGAGATATGTTATGTGCAAAGGTAGAAGTATTAATTTGCAGAGTATGATGCTAAAGAAGTGTTGAGTGCACAGAAGAGGATCTACCTAAGCAAGTTGTTATATTACTAGATTGCACTACCTGTTGTTATCTAATCATTGCAATAGTCAAATCCCCTAACCGGGTAGCTCTAACAAGCTTCATTATACAAATCCTCTAACTAGATGATCCATTAGTTTGGATTCAGAAATCCTCCATCGAGGTTACTCCTTATAGGGTACTACCTTTTACAGGGTATAGCTTTTAACTAATCTTTGGGATCTTTAACATGATTCACTCCTAGCAGAGCACTTTGTAGACCTTAACCAGTCAGTTATCTATTACTGCAAATAGTTAACTTGTGAGTCCCATCTCGCTATGGTTTTTACCTATTTGGGTTTTCCATGTATAAATACTTGTGTTATGGTGGATGTTGTTATATCATTTTGAATTGCATGCATATTGTTTAACAAACTTATTAAGTATTTCTACCGGTCACTGTTTAAAGTAGTTTTGTTTTTGGTGTCACTGAGTCACTCCCCATGCTAGTGCTTTACAAGTCCATCAGATTGTTGGATATTTTTGGTCATTGATGTTGGTAGGATATGTTGTTGTCATTGATGTCAAAATATTCCTGTGATTTATTTTGGTGATTACAGATTGGGAAGATCTTATGATCCGGTTGTAGTGTTGTTTTATTGATCACTATTTTGCAAAGTTTGGTATATTCTGGCGTGATCAGATCTGGAGCTGAGTTTTTGGGATATTTCTTGGGATGGTCTTGTGTATCTTCCTTTCATATGGATCATAATTTTGTGCTCTGCAAATTATATTTCTTCGTGATAGTTGTTGATTGGTTGTGTTCTTTAGCTTTCAGACGTTGACCGATGAAGATTTGAAAAGTGGTGTTGGTGCAGTTGTTCCTAATTATTCTAACGTGCTTTTTGGTGTTTCTTAGTCATTTCCTATTTTTTTTGGTGATCCACTTTGATTGTTGTGGATTTTTTTGGTGATTTCTATCAATCGGTGATGATTTTCATGTTACGTGGTTTTCATGGTGTTGTAGTGTGTTGTGGTTGATCGTGGCATAATTTATGGTGGAGTTGTGCATTTGGGAATTTGTTTTAGGACCATGTTATGCTATGTAAATAATTATATTGTTATGGTGGTCGATCTTTGTATCATGTGATGTAATTTTGTAATTGAGGGTTGAGGGTTTAGTTGACCTTGTTGTCATGGTTGACGAATTGTATATATAGGTGATATAGTCATGTAATTTTGGTGTTGATGTTGTGTCTGCATTATCAAAGAGATTTTTTTGTGTGAACAAGTTATTTATCCTTTGGTGTTGAATTTGAGGTGAGATTGGTGTTATAGGGCAAACATCTGTGCTTAACCAGAACTATAATCAGGCATTTGAAGATGATATTCTTTCAGTTCATTTCTTCTAGATTGTAGTCTGAATCTTATTTAAGTCAGTGATACTTCCCTGAGGGTTGTAGCCTTCCAGACCATTATATTTGAGTAGTGATCTCTAGGCAGAGTTCCTGAATGCATGTGCATTCCCCATTGTAACATTTTCACATACTACTACAGAGTATCATCTAGCTATGGGTAGGTTCCCACCATGGTTTTCCCCTTAACCGAGTTTTCCATGTCAAAATCTTGGTATTGTGTGTTGTGTTGTTAATTTTCTTATCTATCTTATTACAGAAGTTTATCAATTCTGTGTTTTGTGATTAAGTTTGATATTCTGGTGAAGATTGATTCACCCCTCCCCTCTTAGTATTCCTTCTTGGTTTTTGCTAACAATACTTTGAAGGAAGATTACTATAAGAGACTTGATGATGATAACAAGAGAAAAGATAATTATATAAGACCTGATAGAAATATAGTAACAGATGATAGAGACAAGAATAATAAGAATTTTTTTCAATGCATACCCATTCATCTAAATATGAAGATTATGATGACTCAAATGATAACGAAAAGCATAACAAAAGGTTTGGTACTCCACGTGATGAAGTGAACATTCAAAAATAAATTATTATAAGGATTGCATTATTAGTTCCCAAATCAACATATTGTTAAACCCTAAGAAGATGCCAAGTTCTATAATAAAGCTCAATAATATATTTGGCCAATGAACAAGAATTATCTAGGATGGTTAATATAATATGATCTTCAAGCTCTACAAAAAATTGGTGGGTGTACCATTAACATCATCATCAATGATTAACCTTTAGTGAATAATGAGAATCAAGTATGCAAAGTGTTTGATGTGTATTCTTAATCATGTGTTTTACATTATATGAGGTTATTTGAAATTACTAATGTGTAATTGAGATGCGCAGGAAAATTATCCATGTGACCATGGAAATATTATGGAGAACCAAACCTAGACCTATGTGCGTTCATAAAACCAGGGTTTGTCTATTCGGAGAGACAACACCCCGTTTGTATCGTATTTTATTCATGAAAGTGATTGTTGCATGAATGTTAAATTGAATTTTGTTTATTTGTGTAAATCCGACAAGAGACAAGATTTCATGTATAATTTTGTAAAAGTATTTTCTTTGTGTCACTTGACACATGTTTTGATTTATGTTTGAGTTTTTAAATTTGTCTCTTGGAGGGAGTTGTTTAACTATAGCTTTTTCAATTAATTTAATATGATTCCATAAATGCCTTGGGTAAAGAATCTTTGGGATGGTCAACTTAGGTTTGCCCCGAAAATAAACTTCAGAGGGGTTTAAAAAGGGTTAAATGGACTCCTAGGGGTAGTTTATTAGGGTTTCCTAAAGCCCATGAGGTATACCTAAGGGTTAGGGGTAATTTTAGGCAAGTTTCTACTCCCATGTGACCTTTTAGACACCTTAAAAAGTGACTTTTCTAAGTTGTGCGAAAATGGAAATTAGAAGGTTGAACTAAGTTGTTAACCTTCCTTTTTGAATGAGAGTTCCCTTTCCCATTTTACCTTACCTTCCCTTTCAGTTTTAGAAACTTGTGGGAACTCTCACTAGGGTCTTCTTATGCAAGAATGAGAGATTTTGGGGGTAATCACCCACTTTCCATTTTTGGAGACAAGGAATTTTTGAAAGGAAAAAAATAGATTTCTGAATTAAGAATTTGGCTAAGGGTGGAAGGGAAAGACTTGTGGAATTGGGCTGCTCATCCTCAACAAAACTAGCATACCTTTCGGTAGTTTAAGGTTGGTTCTACCTTTCTTGTAATGTTCTCTTATTGCATGTTGTATTGAAAGAATTGCTTGTGTTAAAGGATAGTTTTCCTTGCATGTATTCCTTGGAAATTTATTTGGTGTTTTGTGCTTATGCAATTTATGTGTTTTGGGAGTAATCAAGGCCTCCTACTCTTGGGAGAGAGGATGGTCTTGTGGGTGGTAGAAGTGACAACCCTCGAGTGAGAGGCTATTGTTATGAGAGTGATCACAGGGGATTTTATGTGACCCTTTATGCATGGCTTGTTTATGCATTGGGGGTCATAAGGAGGGAAATAAGGCATGAATGCCTTGGGGGCATAAGGAATGTGGGGTTGTTATACTTGATGTATTTGGTTTGCCATGAGGTGGCTATATGTTTTACCATACTTGTAGTCTCCTCAGGGTACTTGGTCCACTACCACCCTTGAAAAGACATCACAATGTGTGGTGTAGTGTAGTTTGGGTTGGGATTGTGTTTGAGATTGTGTTTTCCCTTATCTTTTGTGTTTGTATGTGTGTTACCTGTCTAAGGCTTGGTTCTCCAAGCTCGGGGGTGGCTACTGGTTAGCCTAGGCTGGGAGGTGAGCTCTCCATGGTCATAGCTTTGATTTAATGCAGGTTGTTGGAAGAAAGGAATAGGACATATAGATATGGCTAGAGTTATTTGTTGCAAAAAACTGATTGGAAATATTTTTATTATCTTGTTTTTAAAAGTCCTGATTTTTAATAATGAGAAACCTATTTGTAAAATGATGATAGTGTCTTTTAAATGTAATTTAAAGAGATGTAATATATTATTTTCTATAATGCAAGAAAAAGGAAATGAATAAATCTGGGTTTAGTTCCTAAAAGTTCTTCTGAATTTAATATTTGTTTAGTACATAATATTTTTTGGAAAAGCTATAAAATTTATTTTACCCCTTTATGCATATAAAATAATTCAAGGGAATAAAGAAATGAATTAATGTTTGCATGCATGTTGTTTGAAAAATAAATGTTTCAGTTCATATCCTATTGCAAAGAAATGATTTAATAATTGCATGCATGTTGTTTTGAATGTAAATATTCAGTTTATTTCCTATGTGCGTATCTCTAAAGATAAGTTGAATTGATTTTAGATAAATAAAGTTGCAGAAAATAAAATCACATATTTAATTGTAGAGCTTTGAATTTAGAAACTAGATGACCTATCTAATTTAAATAATCGCATTTGTATATAGTTGTTGTTAATTTTTTTTTTAAAACTCTGTTATCTACTTATTGCAGAATATAAAATCCATATTTAGTTAGCCTAATTATTTCCTTCAACAATTAGGAGATTAATGAAAGGAATTAAATAGTTCTAGAGTTACTGTTTTAAGTATATTAAATTATATTATTTACCTGGTTTGTACAGTAAGATTTTGTGTTCGAATACATACTTGTAATTAAAATACCTTTGTCTATTCATTATATATATATATATATAAGTATATTTAATATTTTTTTTTCTTAAAAAATTTAGCAAAAAAAAAAAAATTAGTATGCATCGAGGGTAACGGGGTTTTTAGGACCTCTACGGAGCTCCAACTGCGCAGGGGGCGCAGCCCCTGTGTGGGCCATGACTCTCATAGTGGCCGCAGCCTCTGTGTGGGTCATGACCCTCACAGGAGGCCGTGACTCCCTGTGTGGGCCGTGCTCTACACAATGGGCCGTGCCACTGTGCAGGTCGCGACTCACACAACGGCCAAGGCCACTGTGTGGGTCACGACCCCCATAGTTGGGTGACCCACCAGTGGAGCTGTGTGCACCACCATGCCAGGCCTTCCCCAAAAACGCCACCCATTTGCCATGGCCGCCACCGTGGACACCATTCGGCCCTGCACAAACCCAAACAAAAAAAAGGGAAGAAACCCTAGCCCGGTTAGGGCTAGGGTAGAAAGTGGTTAATAAAAAAAGATAAAATAAAATATGAAAGGCTTATTTATAACATAAATAAGGGTTAGAGTTTGCATGGGTTAAACCCTATATATATATAGTTGTATATATATTCGAATATATTTATATAGGGGGAGATGTTTCAAATTAAATATTAGCGAAGTTAATATTTAATTTTAAATTTAAATAGTTTTTGAGGTGTTATGAATTAAATATTAATGAAGTTAATATTTAATTTTAAATTTAAATAGATGGTGATATTTGTAGATTAAATATTTGAGATATAATATTTAATTTCAATTAAATAAATTTAAATGTTTTAAATTAAACAATTAGTGAATTTTATTTTAAATGTAAATTATTGGGCTAAAGGGTTTAATTTTTAACTCTACTAGACATAGATGCATGTGATTAAACTTTATAGAAAAATATTCATTTGCGAATATAATCAACCCTTTAGTTGATTTAGTTCAATCTACTAATTAATTATTGCTAAGTAAAATAAAGACACTTATAAAACTAATTGCTAGGACTAGTATAATTAGATCCTAAGATCAATGAATGGATATTAGAGATTAATCTTTTTCTACGTAAATTAATTGATTTAATTATTGATTAAGAGCAATGCGACAATAAAACTATTCAATTAGAATTCTGCATTTAATTTTAATTATTTTTTATTACTTGAGCTAGTAGATAAAGTTAACTCTAAACATAGTTAAGACAAAACATGTTATAGCATTTTGTATTTGTCAATTTAAGGTTTAAGTTGTGATTTAAAAAAAAAAAAAATTATCCCGTTCTTGCCCTAAATTTTGGGCATGGCGTTTTGGTATCAGAGCAAGGTTTCCAACACTAGGAACCTTTCTCCATTACGTTTCACTTTAATTATTTAATTAATTTTATTATATTGATTTTCTAGGATATTTAAATTTAATTAATTAAATATTTTTCCAAAGAAATTAGTTATTTAATTTATTTTATTCTATTTTTCTCTTGGGATGCCTCTGACTACGCGACAAGCTCGCAAGCGTGGAAGGGGTCCTAGGCATGTATGCATAGCACACGAAGAGGTAGATAGGGAGGAATCAGTTCCAGAAGTGAACCCAAAGGCTCCTCCCGAACAGCCAAATGATCCAAACCGAAACCTCTTAGAAGCAATCCAAAACCTAATTGGTATAGTTCAGGAAAGGCTTCTAGCAGAGGACCATCATGTTAGAAATCAGAACTCTGGGAGTCATAGATCAGCTGATAGGGAACGGAGCAGGAATCCACCTCCTATTCCCGTAGAGAGTCAGGGTGGGAATGAGCCAGAGTCTATGCACCTACCAGGACCACCTCCAATGGTGGAGCCAGTTTATTTTAAGAGAGCTCATCGGGATCCAAGGGATCTTATCAAGGAGGTTATGCACCTCCAGCCACCATCTTTTGGGGGTTCTATTGATGAGGTAGAAGCTGAGGCATGGCTTTTGAGCCTTGAGAGGTGCTTTACATTACGCTCTTATGAGAGCAATCTAAAAGCACGTGTCACAGTCCATCTGTTGAGAGGAATGGCCTCCACATGATGGAGACAGGAGGAGTACAAGTGCGGATTAGTTCCTGATTCCCTCACTTGGGAGATATTTACAGAGAGGTTCAGGGAGAGGTACCTATCAGAACATTACAGACAACATCAGATAGATGAGTTTCACGACCTCCAACAAAAGGGCTTATCAGTGACCCAATACAAGAGAAAATTATTTGAGCTCTTGCCTTACATGGACTATGTAAAGGACAAGAAACTTCTCATCAACCGCTTCATCAGAGGGCTGAATGCTGGCATAGTAGGGCCAGTGAGGATGTCCACTCCAGAGAGCCTTCAGATTATGGTGGAGAAGGCACTGATAGCAGAGGAGATTCAGGTCAAACCACAAGATGCTAGGGATCGGTTCCAGAACCAAAACCCTACACCCCAGACTTATGGATTTTAGAAACCCCATTGGAAGGGAAATAACTGAAACTCACAGGGGTTCTCCAAACCCCCTCATCCACAACAGTCACAATAGAACCAGAGGCAGAAGCCTCCATAGTATTAGTAGGGCACAAAGCCCAAGCAGTGGCAGTCTCAAGGTCAGAGGTGAGATCAGAGAGCTCAGGTGCCTTACACACCTCTAGCAAGGACTCAGTAGTCCTCCAGGGGTGGGTACAATGGATCTAGCAGGACAGGAGGACAGGCTTTCTCTAGGCCTCAGGGCACCTAGTTTTAGGCACGGGGTGCTTGCTTTACATGTGGAGCCATGGGGCATATGGTGAGGGATTGTCCTCAAGGTTAGATGGCAGGGAATTAGCGGATGGCCACTTCAGAGCCTACAATTGGTGATATGGGCAGGTCCCATAGAGTATTCATAGCGGTTGACAACCGCCAGGCTGAGCACTAGGCCATGGTCATCGAGGCTGCAAGTATGATCAAAGGTAACAAAGTATCTATTTTATTTGAATCAAGAGCTACTGACTCCTTTATTTCTCCATTGGTTGTGGAGCATTGTGGGCTAGTGGCAACTAGACAGGGTGTCAGTTGGGAAGTGGAGTTAGCTTCAAGGGCTAGAGTGTCAATGGAAATAGAGGTTAGGGCATGTCAACTGCAGATTGGCAAGACCACCACTTTAGTAGACCTTAGAGTGACACCACTTGGATCTTATGGTATCATACTTAGCATGGATTGGCTTTATGCCCACAGAGCCAAGATGGATTGCCACCTGAAAAAGATTGAGTGTGAGGATGATCATGGTTCACCCATAGTTATCACTGGGATTTAGAGACCCGTGTCTCTTCATATGATCTCTGCTATGTAGCTTAAGCGGAGCATGCAAAAGGGATGTCAGCTTTTTGCTATCACCATCAGTGATCGAGGAGAAGAGGATGAAAAGGAAACATTGCTTGATGACCATCCTATCCTTAAGGGATATTTAGATGTGTTTCCATCAGAGTTACCTGGTATGCTGCCTCGTAGAGAGATTGATTTTCATATAGACCTTGTACCAGGAGCTGAGCCAGTTTCTAGAGCACCTTATAGGATGACCACAAATGAGCTTAATGAGCTCAAGATGCAGCTTGAGGAACTCCTTGAGAAGGGGCACATTCATCCTAGCATATCCCCATGGGGTGCACTAGTCATCTTTGTAAAGAAGAAGGATGGATCTCTCCGATTATGCATGGATTATTGTCAATTAAACAAAGTAACTATCAAGAATCGATATCCATTACCCAGAATCGATGATTTATTTGACCAACTTCAGGGTGCCAAAGTCTTTTCTAAGATTGATCTGAAGTCAGGATACCATCAGCTGAGAATAGTGGAAAATGATATCCACAAGACCACATTTTGCACTAGATATGGCCACTATGAGTTCACCGTGGTTCAATTTGGTCTTACGAATGCTCCAGCTATTTTTATGAGCCTCATGAATGGGGTATTCCACACATTTCTGGACCACTTTGTGATTATGTTCCTCAATGATATATTGATATATTCTCAGAATGAGAAGGAGCATGAGGAGCACCTAAAATGGGTATTGCAGTGTTTGTGGGACAATCAGTTGTATGGCAGTTTGTCGAAGTGTGATTTCTTTCGTTCAGAGGTCAAATACCTTGGGCATGTTATTTTCAGTGATGGGATCTCAGTGGACCCATCAAAGATCAGAGCTATTATGGATTGGCCAATGCCAGCCAATGTGATAGAGGTCAGGAGCTTCATGGGCTTAGCAGGCTATTACCGACATTTCTTTGAGGGATTCTCTAGAGTCGCACATCCTATTACTTCTCATCAGCTTAAAGAGAAGAAATTTGAGTGGACAAAGAAGTGTGAGAAGGCCTTTCAAGAACTCAAAAAGGCACTCACTAGCACACCTATCCTTGTAGTACCAGATCCTTCAGCTAACTTCATGGTTTGCACAGATGCTTCCCTAGAGGGTTTAGGAGCAATCCTTATGTAGGATGGTAGGGCCATAGCTTTTGAGTCTAGGAAACTAAAGACTCATGAACTTAATTATCCTACTCATGACCTTGAGCTTGCAGTAGTAGTGCATGCACTTGTGAGGTGGAGACACTTCCTTTTGGGTCATCATTTCGAGCTGCATTCAGATCATCAAAGTCTTTAGTACATTTTCACTCAGGCGAACCTTAATGCACATCAAAGGAGATGGATGGAGTTCTTGTGCGAATATGATTTTGACTTTCACTACATCAAAGGAAAGGAAAACATAGTTGCAGATGCTTTGAGTAGGAGACGTCACAAGGTATACACCATATCTAAGGGCACGGATTTGAGAGATCGTATACTACAGCAGTTGCCAGAGGATGGATGGTATTTAGAGGTTTGTCAGGTAATACGATCTCAGGATACTCTAGAGGGGAAATATGTAGATTATTCTTTGGATTCTAATGGACTATTATGCCATAGAGGGCATATCTATGTACCTTCTTCCAGGGGATTGTGAGAGTTCATTGTCATGGAGGCTCATAGAGCTCTTTATGTAGCGCATCCCAGAGTTAAGAAGATGCATGTTGACTTGAGATAGTTATATCAGTGGCCAGGAATGTGGCAGCTCATTGCTGAGTTAGTAGCCCGATGCTTTGAGTGTCAAAGAGTAAAGGCAGAGCACCACCATCCAGGTCGGTTGCGCCAGTCTCATGCTATACCAGAGTGGAAGTGGGATACTATATCCATGGATTTCATCATTGGTCTTCCTATGTCTTCTCATCGCCATGATGCCATCTTGGTGATAGTTGACAAGTTGACCAAAGTGGCTCACTTTTCACTAGTTCGGACTACCTTCACAGCACCAACGGTAGCACATGTGTTCTTGCGAGACATTGTCAGACTTCATGGCATTCCATGCAAGATTATTTCTGATATGGATTCCCTCTTGACTTCTTCCTTTTGGAAGGCATTACAGGTAGCTATGGGCACTAAGCTCAATTTCAGTATAGCCTATCACCTGAAAATGGATGGTCAGACAAAGAGGGTTAATCAGGTGTTAGAGGATATGCTTCACATGTACGTCATGGATCATCAGACCAGATGGGAAGAGTACCTTCCCTTAGTGGAGTTTGCCTATAAGAATGGGCATCACACTTCTTTGGGGATGCCACCCTATCAGGCATTATACGGCAGGCCTTGTAGGACACCGTTGAGTTGGGATCGCATAGAGGACAGAGTTGCTACTGGCCCAGAGATAGTTCAGGATATGGAACAACAGGTAAATTTGATTAGGCAGCATCTTAGAGAGGCTTAGGATAGACAGAAGAAATATGTCGATGCAAAGAGGATAGATCATAACTACTTGGTTGGAGACAGGGTCTTTTTGAGAGTGCGACCGCATAAGAGTCCAATCCGTTACGGAAAGGGTTCTAAGCTCGCACCTCGTTTTGTAGGACCATTTGAGATCCTTGAGAGGATAGGACCAGTTGCCTACCATTTAGCATTGCCACCTAACCTTTCACGTATCCACGATGTGTTTCATGTATCAGTTTTGAGGAAATATATCTATGATGAGTCTCATATTTTAGATTGGGATGCCTTACAGCTAGAGTCGGACGGGCAGCTAGCTTTGGAGCCCATTCTCATTTTGGCATGCCAGACGCTGGCCCTTCGAGGTCAAGAGCTGGACCAGGTTAGGGTCCAGTGGGATTGCTATGATGAGGTTACGACTTCATGGGAGGACGCAACACATATGAGATCAGAGTACCCCCATCTTTTTGATGAAGTCCAGGAGGAAGTTCATGCCTAGAGGGGGAGGCTGTGAGGCCCTACCCTGACTCGGTCTAGTAGTTCAGTAATTTTTTATGTTGAGACTATTATGGATGCTTTATTTTTATGCATTATGGATTTAAAACTTATATTACTCTATGTTTTGGGATTAACATTGCTATATGTTGATGCTTCATTTATATGCTTTATGTTATAGAACTCTATATGATTCTAGAACAAGATAAAATGGAGATGATGTATGTTGTTTATGGATTTGCAGGACTTTCCTATGAGGATAGAAATAGGATGCATGTTTTATATGGATCGAAATTATGAGAAATATGATAATTGCTTATGTTGATTTATTTGGATGCAAGATGTATTGATTTAATGTATATTGTATGCAGAGTGTTTGATGTGTATTCTTAATCATGTGTTTTACATTATATGAGGTTATTTGAAATTACTAATGTGTAATTGAGATGCGCAGGAAAATTATCCATGTGACCATGGAAATATTATGGAGAACCAAACCTAGACCTATGTGCGTTCGTAAAACTAGGGTTTGTTTATTTGGAGAGACAACACCCCGTTTGTATCGTATTTTATTCATGAAAGTGATTGTTGCATGAATGTTAAATTGAATTTTGTTTATTTGTGTAAATCTGACAAGAGACAAGATTTCATGTATAATTTTGTAAAAGTATTTTCTTTGTGTCACTTGACACATGTTTTGATTTATGTTTGAGTTTTTTAATTTGTCTCTTGGAGGGAGTTGTTTAACTATAGCTTTTTCAATTAATTTAATATGATTCCATAAATGCCTTGGGTAAAGAATATTTGGGATGGTCAACTTAGGTTTGACCCGAAAATAAACTTCAGAGGGGTTTAAAAAGGGTTAAATGGACTTCTAGGGGTAGTTTATTAGGGTTTCCTAAAGCCCATAAGGTATACCTAAGGGTTAGGGGTAATTTTAGGCAAGTTTCTACTCCCATGTGACCTTTTAGACACCTTAAAAAGTGACTTTTCTAAGTTGTGCGAAAATGGAAATTAGAATGTTTAACTAAGTTGTTAACCTTCCTTTTTGAATGAGGGTTCCCTTTCCCATTTTACCTTACCTTCCCTTTTAGTTTTAGAAACTTGTGGGAACTCTCACTAGGGTCTTCTTAAGAAAGAATGATAGATTTTGGGGGTAATCACCCACTCTCCATTTTTGGAGACAAGGAATTTTTGAAAGGAAAAAAATAGATTTTTGAATTAAGAATTTGGCTAAGGGTGGAAGTGAAAGACTTGTGGAATTGGGCTACTCGTCCTCAACAAAACTAGCATACCTTTGGGCAGTTTAAGGTTGGTTCTACCTTTCTTGTAATGTTTTCTTATTGCATGTTGTATTGAAAGAATTGCTTGTGTTAAAGGCTAGTTTTCCTTGCATGTATTCCTTGGAAATTTATTTGGTGTTTTGTGCTTATACAATTTATGTGTTTTGGGAGTAATCAAGGCCTCCTACTCTTGAGAGAGAGGATGGTCTTGTGGGTGGTAGAAGTGATAGCCCTCGAGTTAGAGGCTCTCATTATGAGAGTGATCACAAGGGATTCTATGTGACCCTTGCTACATGGCTTGTCTATGCATTGGGGGTCATAAGGAGGGAAATAAGGCATGAATGCCTTGGGGGGCATAAGGAATGTGGGGTTGTTGTACTTGATGTATTTGGTTTTCCATGAGGTGGCTATATGTTTTACCATACTTGCAGTCTCCTCGGGGTACTGGGTCCACTACCACCCTTGAAAAGACATCACAATGTGTGGTGCAATGTAGCCTAGGTTGGGATTGTGTTTGAGATTGTGTTTTACCTTGTCTTTTGTGTTTGCATGTGTGTTACCTGTCTAAGGCTTGGTTCTCCAAGCTTGGGGGTGGCTACTGGTTAGCCTAGGCTGGGAGGTGAGCTCTCCATGGTCATAGCTTTGATTTAATGCAAGTTGTTGGAAGAAAGGAATAGGACATGTAGATATGGCTAGAGTTATTTGTTGCAAAAATCTGATTGGAAATATTTTTATTATCTTGTTTTTAAAAGTCCTCATTTTTAATAATGAGAGACCTATTTGTAAAATGACGATAGTGTCTTTTAAATGTAATTTAAAGAGATGTAATATGTTATTTTCTATAATGCAAGAAAAAGGAAATGAATAAATCTGGGTTTAGTTCCTAAAAGTTCTTCTAAATTTAATATTTGTTTAGTACATAATATTTTTTGGAAAAGCTATAAAATTTATTTTACCCCTTTATGCATATAAAATAATTCAAGGGAATAAAGAAATGAATTGATGTTTGCATGCATGTTATTTGAAAAATAAATGTTTCAGTTCATATCCTATTGCAAAGAAATGATTTAATAATTGCATGCATGTTGTTTTGAACGTAAATATTCAGTTTATTTCCTATGTGCGTATCTCTAAAGATAAGTTGAATTGATTTTAGATAAATAAAGTTGCAGAAAATAAAATCACATATTTAGTTGCACAGATTTGAATTTAGAAACTAGATGGCCTATCTAATTTAAATAATCGCATATGTATATAGTTGTTGTTAAATTTTTTTTTAAAACTATGTTATTTAATTATTGCAGAATATTAAATCCATATTTAGTTAGCCTAATTATTTCCTTTAGCAATTAGGAGATTAATTAAAGGAATTAAATAGTTCTAGAGTTACTGTTTTAAGTATATTAAATTTTGTTATTTACTTGGTTTGTACAGTAAGTAAATCAAAAATATATATATATATATAATAACTTCAGTATTTTGTACAGTAAGATTCTGTGTTCGAATACATACTTGTAATTAAAATACCTTTGTCTATTCATTATATATTTTTTGTTATATAAAATATATATATATATAAATATATAAGTATATACATACAAATTACATGTATATACTTATATATATATATATATATAATATATTCATATAAATAAATACCTATGAAAATAAATATATATATTTATATATATATATTTATATATATATTTATATATATATATATAAGTATATTTTATATTTAAAAAAAAAAAATTAGTATGCATCGAGGGTAACGGGGTTTTTAGGACCTCCACGGAGCTTCGGTCGCGTAGGGGGCGCAGACCCTATGCGGGCCGCGACTCTCATAGAGGTCGCAGCCTCTGTGTGGGTCGTGCTCCGCACAATGGGTCGTGCCACTGTGCAGGTCGTGACTCACACAGCGGCCAAGGCCACTGTGTGGGTCCTGACCCCCACAATGGGGTGACCCACCCGTGGAGCTATGTGCACCACCGCACCCGGCCTTCCCCAAAACCGCCACCCATTTTCTATGGCTGCCGCCATGGACACCATTCGGCCCTGCACAAACCCAAACAAAAAAAAAATGGGAAGAAACCCTAGCCTGATTAGGGCTAGGGTAGAAAGTGGTTAATAAAAAAAGATAAAATAAAATATGAAAGGCTTATTTATAACATAAATAAGGGTTAGGGTTTGCATGGGTTAAACCCTTTTGATATATATATATATATATATATATATATATATATATATTCGAATATATTTATATAGGGGGAGATGTTTTTAATTAAATATTAGCGAAGTTAATATTTAATTTTAAATTTAAATAGTTTTTGAGATGTTATGAATTAAATATTAATGAAGTTAATATTTAATTTTAAATTTAAATAGATGGTGATATTTGTAGATTAAATATTTGAGATATAATATTTAATTTCAATTAAATAAATTTAAACGTTTTAAATTAAACAATTAGGGAATTTTATTTTAAGTGTAAATTATTGGGCTAAAGGGTTTAATTTTTAACTCTACTAGACATAGATGCATGTGATTAAACTTTATAGAAAAATATTCATTTGTGAATATAATTGACCCTTTAGTTGATTTAGTTCAATCTACTAATTAATTATTGCTAAGTAAAATAAAGACACTTATAAAACTAATTGCTAGGACTAGTATAATTAGATCCTAAGATCAATGAATGGATATTGGAGATTAATCTTTTTCTACATTAATTAATTGATTTAATTATTGATTAAGAGCAATGCGAAAATAAAACTATTCAATTAGAATTCCACATTTAATTTTAAATATTATTTATTACTTGAGCTAGTAGATAAAGTTAACTCTAAACATAGTTAAGACAAAACATGTTATAGCATTTTATATTTGTTAATTTAAGGTTTAAGTTGTGATTTAAAAAAAAAAATTTATCCCGTTCTTGCCCTAAATTTTGGGCATGACAACATGGAGCATATCATCTCATGTTTACCAATGTACCATTCCTAAAGGGTTGTAATAATGTTGTAACAAAATGTCACAACCCTCCTTTATCACTTTTTGATTTGATACAATTCTATTATATTTTTGGTTGAGCTATTGAAAATGATTGAATAAATATTATAAAAGAATAAATAATGGACCCACACACACACTTGGAGAATATAATTCAAAAGGCATTATTTATTTTTATTTTTATTTTCCCATTCCCAATTATGGCACATGTTGTAGGAGGAATTAGAATCTTCTAGAGGAATCTTCAATACCTTGCATGTAACTCCCCCACTAGGATTTTAATATTGGAAAAGAATCTCAACCTTAATTAATTTCTCTAGATAGTGGAATTAAGGGATTTTTTCCTATATATTATTCTTTGAAAAAGTTTGCTCAAATAAGTTTGTTTTTAGTAGTCATATTTTCTTTTGGAGAATAGTTAAGGTTGTTTTGAAGGAATTTTTCCAAGCTTGCAAGGAAGGATCAAGGAAGGCTAGGCTTGAAGATTTGGAGAGGATTCAACATCAAAAGGCTTCTCTAAGTTCCCTCTTTGCATTTGTTAATTCCTTATGTAAATTCTTTTTATTTTCAAGGAAATATCTCGTCCTAGATTCTTTAGTTGAATATAGTTTCTAAAAGAAATCATTTCTTAATTGTAGATAGAAAGGAAATCTATTTTTCATTAAAGAAATGCAGTGATAAAAATTTATTTTCTTTTTAAAATACAAATGCAGATTTCTCTTTATTTGTTAATCTATTTATTTAATCTATATAAATGAAAGAAATCAGATTCCACTTTTCTATTTTTGTTTTTGAAATCTAGAGAAAATCTTGAAACAAAAAAAAAGGAAAATAAATCACGCTTTCAACATCTCTATTTTTTTTTTTTTGAAAAACTTAAATTCTTTTATCTCTGTGAATAATTCTTTTTTTCCTATGCATATAATCATTTGTATTTAGGAATCTCACTATGTGAAATAGTATATCAAATATAATTTCTTCTCAATGTTGTTGTATAAAATCCCTGTGGGAAATATTGTCTTGTTATTTAATTAATTTCATAAATCTCTCTCTGTGAATACCAATTTCCTGGAAATCTCATCAAAAAATTTATTATCTCAAAGACAGATTTGCTGAATATGATCTCTGTGAAATAAAATCAAAATACACATGTACCTATCTCTGAGGAGATTTAGCTCTCTGTTGTACTGCTGCTTTGAATTCAAGCACAATGTATTTCCTTGGGCTCCTGTGAGATCATCTGAAATAACTTCCTCTATTATCTTCCATGCCTGTGAATGAATTATTATTCTTATTTCTTTTTTTTAATATAATAACACTTTTTATATAAATATGCCCTCTTATATCATTAAATAGACTAGAAATAAATAAATAAAAACCCTATATATATACATATATATATATATATACATGTATATATATATATTATTAATTTATATAAAAAAATGGTAATCAATAAACAAATAATGTATGTTGCAAGTCATGCGCAGAAGTTTCTTCGGGCAACATGCAGAGGGGAGGTGGCATAAAAGTAACCGTCGGGGAAGTGGTACCCTCCACTTCCCTTGCGGTCACTATTATGGCAGTGGCCGCAGGGGGAGTGGAGGGGACCACAGTGTCCCCTCATCCCTGCGGGCCTGCACCTACAGGTCTGCAGGGGTGATGGGACCCATGCCCCCCCCCCCCCAATAACCTTTTAAAACAAAGTTCATCTTTCTTTTTATTTAATTAGATTTTTTTTTAATATATATTGCAAATTAAAAATTGTTAAAAATTACTTTAGTTTAAATTTTAAGTTAGCAAATTAAACTTAGGAAAATTTATAAATAATTAGGATCATTGTGTAGTAAATTTTGTAATTTTGAATTAATGTATATAATTGGAATCTCACAATCCAATTGAGATTTATTGGGTTACTTGGTTGGAAATTTTAGGTTCATTTAAAACAATTAAGTCATATTATTATGATTTGATCCAAAATTGCCAAAAGTCTAAACTAACTGCTCATTTGAACTAGTAACTCTATAATTAATTATTCTCATGAAATTTGTAATTTTGCATGTAAATGACACTATTTTGCATCATACGAATTACTTATGTATTAATTTGCATTCATTGATGATCAAGTTACATTTCCATCATCTTCATGCAAGTTACATGTTTTAATATGTGAGTTCATAATTGTCATTATCATGCATTTATATATTAAATAGTTTAGTTGTAGAAGAATGGTATTTTTATCAAGTGGTACTCGAATGCCATCGAAGTAGTTGTTTCAATTAATTAAACTTTGCAATGTCTAATTATGTACATTCATTTCATAATTGTTTACAAGCATGATGTTTTTTCTTAGTTAGAAAACTAAATAAAGGAAGTCGAAAAACCAAAACCTAGCAGCGTTCAGTATATACAGTGCCTCTGGGTCACACTTACGGGTAATGTCGTCATGTTGAACTACTACACTTAACGCCCAATAAAGCTGCATCAACGACATATATGGCATTGTCCCTATAAATCATCGGGGAGTAATAAGGGACACTTGGAAGTTCAAATCCAAGGGGTGGGTAATCCCCCTTGGATCGATAAGCTAACAAGATAATCCTTAAATGTTTTTACATCCATTGAGTTAAACCATAGTAAACCTCTTAAGGTTGATTGAGTGAAATGCTTTTATGAAATTGATTTAATCTTGAAGAGTTGTTGACGATTGACAATTTGGTCAAGGGTGATGCTTATGATAGGTATTAGGATCTAGTTGTTTTAGGCCACAAGCAATAGGCCATATTGAGCCTTTGCTTAAGTTCTACCACCATGGGTAGCAACCACAGAGAAACTGTCTGGGACATTGACCCTAGAAAGGGTTGTGTACCCACTAATCAGTTTACATCAAACCATAGAGTAGAGAATAGAACTACATACTTTACGCCTTGACCCTGTGCTAAAATAGGTATGTAGGCAGTCTAAGGATGGAGTTGTCCCTAGTACTTAGGTGTTCGTGGATGGGGTCTAGGTTTGGTAAGAAGGAGGATTGAGTAGAATCCTAATTTGAAAGATAAGTGTAATAAAAAGGAAAAAGTAATTCAATGCATACTTGAAAGGAATCTCATATGGATTCACTTAATTTCTCGAGGCTTTAAGCCAAATTTCGAGGTGGAATTCAAGCTTGTATTATGTTGTTTTGATTACTCCTAAGGACGGTGACCTCAGTGCACTCCTATTAGAGGAGTGTAGTACTTAGTGAGTGACTCAGGACCCAAATGGTCCTAATGAGTCTAAGTCTTTGGCCAGAGAACCTCCTATCCCAATTGGATAGATGCTTACCCCGTATGGGTAGATGCCTATCCCACATTGGATAGATGAAATCCCCTGCTCTGTATGGACAGATGCCTAACCCGTATGGTTAGATGCTCATCCCGGATGGATGAATGCCTAATCCTAATGGATGGATGCCCAGAGTATGTGATTGAATCAAACACAAATGATTAAATTAAACAAACAAAAAAAAAGAATAGTCAAATTTTGTTGGGTTAAACAAGGTGGTTTATTACACAAAAGGAAACTGAAGGCCATGAATGTAATGCCCTTCAAGATTCATAATCTATGATGGTTATGATGGATATTGGTAGACTCTTCTCATGTCTTGATACTTCTTGTTTTCATGCTTTACTCTTTCATATTTTGAGGTAATTCTTCATATCAGTGGATACATTATGATATTTATGATGATGATTATATATTTAGGGCTACCTAATGATGTTAGGGTTTACTATTTGATGGACTTTGTGATAATACATTTCCTAGGTAATATGGTTTATGTTCACTACTTATGGTGTTATATTTTGTGTTAACCTTAGTTTTGATCATGGTCTCATTGGATATGGATGATGGTTTTTTTATTATGTTATGTTAGAATATTGTCATTGATATCAAATATGGTTATCCAATTTGGACCAGATGGTGTATGTTGTTGGAGAAGCAGTTTTTGTATTGCTAGAAGAAAGGTTTGAGATATGATGTAGTAAGGCATAAATGATATAATGGAGTTATTGTTGGAAGATCCCCATCTTCAAAATCCTCAGTTGTGCTTATCTTGGTTTACATTTTGTCCCAGTATTAGTTATATCAGTTGTATTTGATTGTATCTATCATGTTTTATATTATGGCATCTGTGGTATACGTGGTATCTATATTTTGGAGTCAAGTGTTGTTGTGCTTATGGGTCCATATCTATGGGTTCAGTAAACCTTTGTTCCATTTTGATAATTAAGAAGTATGCATCGGTAAATGAAATGTGTGAAGGAAGCATGTAGAAGATCTTGTGGGGGTCGACTTTGTTACCATGTTTTTGGTTAATTCTTTATTGGATAACATGTTGATCCAAGCAACACATTATTTGTGCTTGACTGACATATTATCCTAGTGTATAATATTTCTAGTATATATATAAATTTATATGTGTAATGTTGATGTAGTGGAGTAGTGGGTGTATGAAGTGAGATAGAAGAAGAGAAGAGTGTGAATCAATAGAGCATTTGTTGTGTGGCAGAGTAAGAAGCGTGCAAAGTTGTGGTCAGTGTTGTAATAATTCTTTACTGGATATGTTGAAGGTTTTTGTGGATAGTGATATAGTAGTCCTTTACTAGATCTACTATAAGTTTTATGAGTCATGATCTGAGCTTAATCTAGAACTGATCTCATGCATTTGGAGATGCAAATTTCCTCAGTTCATTTGTATCTATTGGTGTGAGCATTCTAGCAGTGAGTCACTCTTGTAATTTGGTAGTGAACCATTTGGTAGTGAGCCACCCCATTTTTCAAACACCATATAACTATTTATATTATATTGAGAGCTAACACTCTCCATGGTTTTTCCCATTTGGGTTTTCGACGTATAAAATCTAGTGTTCCATTTGTGGTTGTGTTTCTTGTTTATTTTGCATTTGTTATTTCATGGTGATGAGTTTAATTGATGAAATTGATATATTTGTAAAGGATTTATAAATTTTGAGAAAGTTTTAGAATCTATGAGAATATTGGTTCATCCCCACTCTCAATATTCTAGTCCTTTCAACCAATCCAACAATTGGTATCAGAGCTTTGGTCCCTTGCTTAAAATATTAACTACTTGAGAGATATCCTTATTGGTTGAATCATGGCATCGATGATTTTGACCAAAGATTATTAGTTGGATGAAGAATTGCAGACAACTCTTGAAGATCTAGAAAGTTTTGAATCTAAGAATGAGGAACTGAAAGAGAATGTGAAAGTAGCAAATGAATGTGTGTAGAAGTTGAGAGAGTAGATTCTGAAGTTCCAATTGAGACATAAGGAAGTTAGCAATCAATTGAAGAAGACAAATGAAATTGTTAAAGATCCGACATAGAAAATTAAGGAGAAGAACAAGATAGAGGAAACCCTGAAGGAATCAATCAAATTGAAGACTGAAGAATGTGAGAAGCTAGAACAAGAAGTGAAGAAGTTGAAGATAGAAAGTAAGGATCTTGATAGCAGTAATCTCTTGGAATAATTAATCAATATGCAAAAAGATCATTTAGACAAGATTGGTCTTGGATTTCAACCCGGTGAATGTTCAAGTCAAAATGACAAAGACAAAAGCAAAGAGGTTAAGGCAGAAGCATAGAAGAAATCAGAAGATGTGGGCAAGACCCAGAATCAGAATACCAATGCAAGAAGATTGTTTGTTCATCAACAAAATATACAAAGGTACCTATCATTTAATGGCTATTATTTTTAATGCACTAAATTTGGTCATAAGGCTACAGATTGTAGAACCACTCAGTGTTACAATTGCAAGAGGTTTGGTCATAAGGAAAATTACTATAGAAATCATGCTATGAGTCAAAATATTAATCTAGTTGGAGCACATAAGGTGAATAATAATTTTCATGGATATTGTTATACATGCAATGGTTATGGTCACAAAGCTAATCAATGTAGATCTAGAACACATTCAACAAATTCAATGCAAAGGAAAAATCAGTTGTTAGAAGTATAGGAAATCCAGACGCTATGCTAATCAATGCATAAATGAAAATATGAAGGATTCTACATAGAAGAATGTAATAAAGGCTATTCAATCAAAGAAAAAAGAAGTTTTGGTTTGGAGAAAGGAGGCAAAGAATGAAAGAATTCCTGGCATATAGGAATCCGGTTTAGGCACCTCTTCCTTCGATAGCTAAGCATATTGCTTCAGCTCAAGAGGAATTCTTGAAGAAAATATTTTGGTCCTATGTTTTGAGTGGATCATGTCATCAATTCGGCATGACCATGTTAAAGAGGCTATCTAATAATTAGAGGTTTGTGCTGACATCATCAACAAAACACATTTTAGCAACAAAACCCTAAAGGAGGTTTTTGGCAAGATAAGTATCGATGTTGGAGATCATTTTTATTTATCATGTTAATAGTGCTTGAAATGATTGTGAGCAGTTGAAGAGCAATAGAGCAGAAAAGAAGAGCAATAGTCATGGAAGCCAAGATGATCATCGAAGAATAAAGCAACAGAGACTTTTAGATTGTGGGGAAGGTATTTCTAGATGAATTTAACCCTAAAAATATTAGAAAAGTGGAAAAAAATTTGAGGGATGCAGACTTGTAGAATATTAAGGAATTCAAGCATAAAAATTTTAATTTGTTGATTGAGTTTTCTTTGTTTGATGATGAGGAGGTGATCAGAGTAATTCTTAGTTATGTACAAAATAATTGTATCATGTTGGATAAGTCTTATCCAATAATGAAGGAGGTTATTTTGGTTATTACTAGTTTATGCAATAGTGGATATGTTCCGGTTAAGAAATCAATAAAGAATAAAGAAGTTGAAACCTTAATCGGTGTAATGGGTGATCAACGAACATTGATTATCAACAAAATTATTAATCCCATTGTGAGATATGTTGTGTATGGCATTTACTACAATATTTATTTTAGAAATATGGAAGGTTCCACTTAAGCTATTTTTGTATACATAACGCACATGCTTGTTATGGAAAATAGAGTGTTTGATTTGTGTGAATTATTAAGGGAGTTATTGTTAGAAAACATCAAGATGTCAAAAGAGAATGGCTACCCCTTCTAATTTGGATCACTGCTTGTATGTTTAGCTATGTATTGTTTGGGATCCCTTCCAGCTAAGGAGAATGTGACATGGGAATCTGGAGTCCCGGTTGCAAGGAAAATCTTTAGATATATGAATAGATTGGATAAGAGAGAGGATGCATGCAATATTTATTTCAAATCTTTTCTGGATATGTGGAGTATCGGTCTGATATCCTTTGCTACCAATTATGCTAGAGAATGTTCTTCCTCCGATAAGAGGAAAAGGAGAGATTTTGTTCCTTCCAATGCCCTAGAATCTAAGAAGCAAAAGAAGGATCAGAAGGAGAAATACATTGTTGTAATTGAAGATCCAAAATCTCCTGTGGCTAAGGGGGAGGTGGTTGTTGCAGAGCAGAGAGCAAAGGCATATGAATCCGCTGATGAATATAACTTGTTAGAGATTATTAGTATTATAGATGGAATAAGGAAGATTGGAAATATGTGGCTGACGTTTGTAGAGGCAGATAGCATTGAGAGTATCTTGATAAATCATTTGGTCTGAAACAATATCAAGCTTAAAGATGTTTGTGATATGCTTCCAGAGGCCCTATCTAAGATTATCAAAGAGAGAATTGATTGAGCAACCTGTTAATGCAAAAGATTCATAAAAATATGGTGATGATATGCAGAGTATGCTGAAGAAGTGCAATGATACATAGAGAACCCTATCTGTGTGCATAGATGAGATGAGAGATTGTATTAGCAGTGCTAGTAGATTTTACAGGTAGTATCTTTCATGTCCATCTACTGTAGTGAAGCATAAAGCAAATATTTATGTTGTTGAAGAAGAATTGTGTTCCTTGGGTAAATCATTTGATTTCCTAAGTGAAAAGGATGGAGAATAGAGGAAAAAGATAAATTCCCTTCAAGATGAACTATTATTTTTGCAAAGGAAAAGAGAAGATTCTGTGAATGTTTTCTAGAAAGTAAAGGAGATTGTTGAAGTAAAGTTGGAGCATTTCTCATCATTTCTTGATAGTGCAGTTGAGTATGAGAAAAATTTGTCTGCTCCAGACAACTTTTTTCATGTTTTTGACTTGTTGGTTGAATTTAGAATTTTATCAATTAGCATCAAAATGGCTATTCATTCTTGGGAGATTCTCTTCCAAAATTGGATGAAAAGTACAAGCAAATATTTCAAAACAAGAGCAGTTGAGAACTCTTTTGGGTTGGTATATAGCTTTGACATTTTCTTTATCATCTCGAATTGAAGGCACCCTTTGTCATTGTTGTCAAGGGGGAGAGCAATAGGAATGGAAAGAAATGAAGATATAGATATAGGTAGAGTATTGGAGATATTAGTCATATGAGTAAGGGGGAGTTTTGAGTTTCATGCATTAATATTTTTTCAATATATTTTGTCATCAATGAAAAAGGAGGGGATTGTTAGAATATTGTCATTATTGTCATTGATGTCAAATCTAGTTATCCGGTTTGGATTGAATGGTGTATATTGTTGGAGAAGTAGTTTTTGGTATTGATGGAAGATAGGTTTGTGATATGATGGAGTAAGGCATAAATGATCTAATGGAGTTATTTATGGAAGATCCTCATCTCCATAATCCTGAGTTGTGCTTATCTTGGTTTACATTATGTCTCAGTGTCACTTATATCAGTTGTATTCGATTGTATCTATCATGTTTTATGTTTTGACATCTATGGTATGCATGGTATCTATAGTTTGAGTTATAAGTTGTTGTGCTTGGAGTTTTAAACTTATGGTTCCATATCTATGGGTCTAGTAAACCCCTATTCTGTGCCGATAATTAAGGAGTATCCATTGGTAAATGAAATGTGTGAAGGAAGCGTATAGAAGATATTGTAAAGGATGACTTTGTTATCATGTTTTTGGTTAATACTTTATTGGATAACATGTTGATCCGAGCAACACATTATTTGTGCTTGGCCAACATAATATCCGAGTGTATAAGCTTTTCGATATGTATATATAAATCTATATGTGTAATGTTGATGTAGTGGAGTAGTGGGTGTATGAAGTGAAATAGAAGAAATGTAGAGTGTGAACCAATGGAGTATATGTTGTGTGGCAGAGTAAGGAGCATGTAGAGTTATGGTTCATGTTGGAGTAATATTTTACTGGATCTGCTACAGGTATTTGTGGACAATGGCATAGTCATCCTTTATCTGATCTTCTATAAGTTTTGTGAGTTGTGATCTGAGCTTAATCTGGAACTAATTTCATGCATTTGGAGATGCAACTTTCCTTAGTTTATATGTATCTATTTAAGTGAGAATTTCAATAGTGAGCCACTTTTGTAATTTGGCAGTGAGCAATCCAGAAATGAGCCACCCCATTTTGTAAACACCATATATTTAGTTATAATATCTTGAGAGCTAACACTCTCCATGGTTTTTCCCAGTTGGGTTTTCCACGTATAAAATTTGGTGTTCTATTTGTAGTTGTGTTTCTTGTTTATTCTGCATTTTCTATTTCATGTTGATGAGTTTAATTGATGAAATTGATATATTAGTAAAGGGTTTGAAATTGTGAGAAAGTTTTAGAATCTATGGGAATACTGATTCACTCTCCCCCTCTCAGTATTTTGGTCCTTTCAACTAATCCAACATGTTATATCTATGATAATGATGTTCTATCATCTGCAAGTGTGTAAGGGATGATATCACATCACTTTTCATGAGAAGGATTTGATGTTATAATTCTCCTACACCTGACTATGATGATCTGATGTATATATATGTACATGTTTTTTTCCCATGAAGATGTTGTGCAAGAGTGTAGGTACTATGCACCGACTTGACTTGGTTCCACAGCATTGAGCATGCCTCCTTTCTCAATGGTAGTTGATCAAAGGTGACACTAAGGCCCTATCACATCTAACTATATTCTGTGTCTTTGGTTTTTTTCTTTTGTCTTGGTTGCATTATCATTGACCAAATCTATGTTTAGGATATGTGGTCTTATGGATAGTTTTGTGAGTAGTTGTGATTTATCCTTTTTATTCTTCTATTTTAATTTATTTGTGATTTATTATGGTATAAGGTTAATTATTATTAATATTAATTTATTATATAAATTAAATATTATTCATATAAGATAAGGTGTAATTATAATAATAATGTCCTTTGTACTAGTTATGTGTGTATTTTGGTTAAGTGGTGTTGAATATACATTTATATATATAAGATATTATGTATATATATGTATGTATATGTATACATACATACACACACATTCATATATATATACATACATACATATGCATGTATGTATACATACACATATACATACATACATATATATACATACATACATATATATATATATACATACATACATACATACATACATACATCCATATATATATGTATGTATGTATGTATGTGTGTATATATGTAAGGCTCGAGCCATGGAAGAGGAAATGAGGAGAGTAACAATAAAATTCTTAAAGGTCAAAAAGAATTTTGACTATAGGAGTATGAAGAATACAATCAAGAAAAGTTACACTCATTTCCACTGAATTGAAGGTGTGTGGATTGATTTCAAAATTGAAGAGGACATCTAGAGGCTTGACTACTACTGTTTGATAGTAGAGAAAAATGAAAATTTTGATCTTTCTGAAATTCCTAAGGACCTTGAGGAGGATGGAGACATCCTAGATCCTATGTATGAGAAGAACAGATTTGTTGGATCACCTTTTCCTCTTATCTAATGGTCCCAAAAGGAAAACACTTCAATAAGGGCCAGGTTCCAAAATATCCTTGTTAATACCAATGTTTGGTTAACTCTGCATGGTGTTCAGTTGAAGCCTTTCTAGTCTGGATTTGATGATGATACTACAAGGCCTATGGGAAGGACTTTAGAATTGAGAACAAAGAATAGACAAGATCCTATTTCTCTAAAGGCCCCCAAGTTTAAATTCATAGTGGATAAAGGTAAGAATCAAGGGGAGTCATCTACTTAAGAGACTCAAGTTGATGATGAAGCTAATGATGGAGATGATGAAGAATTACAAGAAGAAGAAGATGAACCTCAAAAGGAAAAATTACAAGAAGAAGGAGAATTTGATGACGAGGGGTTATGTGAAATCCTGAGTACTTCACAGTCTCAAGAGACACCAAAAGGTACTCCTCCTGCATCATGTGATGCTACAGGTACTACTTTAGTTTCAATTTCTGACACTATACCTTTGGATTCCACAATTTTACTTTCATCTCAAGCTCCCAAAATTCATGTTATCCCTTCCACAACTACTAGTGAGTCTACTCTTGACACACCTCATGACAACCTTCATAATATTTTGCTTCCTAATTTTTCTGAGGTTACTTCTTCCATGTTGGAAGATTTTGATAATTTTATGTCAGAAACTCAAGTTCTCCCTAGGGTTTCTATTGCTCAAAATCCACTCACCATTGTTACCTCAACTTCACCTATTGTTACTACAATTATTCAGTCTCAAGAATTGGCATCACAAGTGTTGACTGCAAGAGTAGAGGAGTATACATTCCTACCACCTTGGCTAACCAACACTCCCAAGAGGAAGAAGAAAGCCATCTCTCTAGATGAATTCAACTTTAGTCAGTTGATTTATACTAAGCCCAAAGGTACCAAGAAGGCCAAGACTCTATCCGGGGTAAAGGTGGATAAATCAAAGAACAAATATGTTGAAATGGCAATTCCTCCTTCAGACATAGATTTGGATAAAGTGCAGCCCTACTATGTTATCAATAGAATTAACCTTGGAAAACAAACACATGAAGGTATAGTGGAGGATGCTCAAACATCTTTCTAGAATCTAGTGACAATGTTTAATGAAAATAAGGTCAAGAAAGACAAGTTGAAGAAATAGGTAGATCAACTCATAGAAGTTTTGATCAAGATAACTAATTCATCAGAGATAGTTGAGCCTATCACTTCTTCAGTAGATGAGAAAATCATTAAACAAGTTTAATAGGTTAATTCTCATGGGAGAATAGTTGGTGAATGGATGGATAGGTTGTTGAACTAAGGAACTCATCTCTTATGTTCAATAGTTACTCTAATGAACAATCTAGAGGAGGTAAAAAATGAGATTGATAAAGCTTTGAATTTATTTTTAGATGAATTGGAGGCATATGAGAAGCACTTTGTCTCTTGGTTGAAGTTAGAAGACTTTGAATTGGATGTTCTAGTTGACAATGGAGTACTCCCTTCAAGAAATGTGTACATTGAATAGATGGAGATACTGGAACATCAAATGAATATTTTGGAGGCACTTGTCAAAGATATGAGTAAAGCTCAGAAGGAGTGCAATGAAAAGGGAAAAGACATCACTAAAAAGATATCGTCACTTCCTTGCACCTTCCTTGATGAGAATCACAAACCTCTTCATGAAGATGTCATCATCAAAGAATTCATTCTGCTTGTTAGTGAAGAAGTTGATGAACAAGAATTATCATTATCTTCAATTGTTAAGTTGATAGATATCCAAGTTAATTTGGATGATCTAGCCTTTGTTTTGAAAAAATACAATAAATGTTTCATAAGACTTGGAGACTCTATTACCCAGGTCAAGGTTATCACGAGTCGCAACAAAGGACTTGATAAAGAACATATTAAAGAAATTCTACAAAAATTCAAGGACTTCATGAAACAGGATCAAAATGGAGTGTCTAGCGATACTTAGCATTTTCTATATTTTAAAAAAAATTGTAGATGCATTTTTATAATAAGTCTTTTACACCTTAAGTGTCATTTTGTATTTAAGATTTACATCTAGGGAATGCATGAGTCCAAAATAAAATAGGACTCTTATTTGATTTAGTCATATTTTTCCCTAGATTTTCTCAACGCACCTCACCTATATATTGAGGTTTCTTATTGTAACTATCTATCTCTAATCTATATGCAAGAAAACTCTACTGAAGTGAAGGAAAAAAATGAAACTTTGTGTTCATATTTTTATTTTGCAAACTTATTCAAATAAGAATATACCCTTGGAAATAAAACTTTGTGTTGCCTTCATTGTGTTCTTGTTAGGAGTACTCTTATCAAATCTTGTTTTGTTTGATTAAAGGCTTTGTGGAAAAATATTGTTAAAGAGTAGAATAAGTGTTGCCTTGTGAACTTTGTGTCATATTTTAGGTCTTGTTATTAGAATTAAGAATAGGCGAAAGTGATATCATTTTGAAGACTTTGAGCTTCATATTGGTACTTTCAAGATTAAAATTAGCTGAATTATAGTGAGATAGTATTTCAAGGAATTTGTGCTTTGTTTTGTCATATTTGAAAGAAGATTGTGATTTGAAGACTTTGTTCTCTTTTTCATTATTTTCATAAAAATATTATCAAAATTTTTAATAAGGAATCAAGCTAAAGACTTTGTGCTTTACTTTGATTTTCTTAGTTAACACTTTCAGTTACAAAAGTTATTTGAAGAAAGGTTGATAAGACAACAGTGATTTTAAGACTTTGAATGTAAGCACTCTTTCTCATCTTAGAGAAGCAACGAAGGACTTTGGGACTTTATGGAAACTTTACTTCTTTACTTATTTGTATTTTGATCATTAATATATTTTGAGTTAATTTGTAACATTGAAATTGTAAGAATTATTGATGCTCTATATTGTCAATTATTTCCTGAAGAAAGGAGAGAAGAACATATATTCTAAAAATGAGGATAGGATGATGCACCACCCAATTTTAGATTAGAAATAAATATTTGTATCTTGTTCTATAAAGGTAGAGTAGTAAGTTACAGGGGGAGCCTTCCCTTAAAAATTAGGACAGATTCAATCTCACACACTATGGCTGAAACTGCAATTTTGTAAACTTATCTAGTTTACAAAATTTGCAACCAACAATGTTTATGTTTCATGTTTAGAACCTCAAGCTAGGGGTGTCTAGATACATGTAAGGGTGAGTCACCTCCAAGTGGGTGTCAAGGCCCTAAGTGGCTACCATGAGATCTCACTGGAAATTTTCTTAACATGTGATAACTAAATTAAATGTATTAGGGGGTAAAGTATGTTTCACATGAAAAAGATAATGATGATGCCTCACTCATGGCCTAGAGTGATTGTATAGGCTCAGGATGAGATTGGGAAGGCCTATTGGCAAGACCATACTTCCTTGTCCAAAATTTTGATACTTCTTTGTTGAGTTTGGGAAATTTCATAGGTATAAATTTGATAATATTATATTTATTTCAAAATTGATAATGGTCACATTCTCATTATTGAATTAGATGTGCATGATATGTTTCTCTTTGAGAATGGATAGATTTGATTTCCAATTTGAAGTCTTAATAAAAAGAATAGTTTAAAATAAAATATTTAGGTGTAGCTAAGTACATTTTAGGAATGAAGATTAGAAGAGACAAAGCTAATAGAAATTTTTTGTTAAGCCACAATAAGTATATAAATTCTATGTTAGAGAGATTCAACATGAGAACATGTAGATCCATGATAGTTCCTATTGCACAAATAACAAATTTATCTATGGAGGATCGTCTAAAATCTTCTATTGAAGTAGAGGACATGGCCAATGTACCATATGCGAGTTCTTTTAGTAGTCTGATGTATGTAATGGTTTGTACTAGACCAGACATTACCAAGTAGTGGGAGTCTTCAATCAATATATGGTTAATTCTAGATAGGCACATTGGGATGAAATTAATAGTGTTTAGATATTTGAGGGGTACTTTTGTGTATACCATGTGTTTCAATGGTTATCCTATTGTACCTTGTAATTATTTGAGTATTCATGGATATGTGGATTCAAATTGGGTTGGTGACATAGAGAGATGGGGATCCATTAGTGTTTATGTTTTTACTATGTTCAATGATGCTATTAGTTGGAAGATTAATCAACAAGTTATAGTCACTATTTACACAATAGAAGTAGAGTATGTTGAATTGGTTGAAATGACTGGAATACTAAGAGGGGGTGTGAATCAATATTCCCATAGAATCTAAAACTTTCCAAAAGCTTTTACTAATATGATAATTTCATTAATTAAACTCATCAACATGAAATAGAAAATGTGAAATAAACAAATAACACAACCACAAATGGAACACCGTATTTTATACATGGAAAACCCAAATAGGAAAAACCACGAAGATTTTTATCTCTCAAGATAATATAACTAGTTATATGGTGTTTACAAAAGGGGTGGCTTGTTACTAGATTAAAAAAAGGAAAACTCATTGTCGAAATGCTCACAACAATAGAAAATAAATGAACTGGGAAAATTGCATCTCCTAATGCATGAAGTCACTTCCAAGTTAAGCTCACATAACAACACACAAAACTTATAGCAAAATTGGTAAAGGATTATTGTTGCACTATCCACAATCACCAGTAGTAGATCCAGTAAGGGATTACTGCACTACTCTGTCAAACCAATCACTTGTAGCAAATCTGGTAAAGGATTACTACAACATTGTATGCATACTAACTCTTCTGTATACTCCTTCGCTCATACAACTTCTTTTCTTTCTATAACTGCTTCACTATCCACAATTGTCATTTGCACACACTTCCTATTATGTAATACATGCTCTTCTTTCTACATCATAATCTTCACACACTCTTCTCTATTCATCCATACCATGTGTACATTCTATATATATATATATATATATATATACACTGGTAAGATCATACATCGAGAATAGAGATAATACATCAGCCAAACACAAAATAATTTACACAATAATATGCTGCTTGAAACAACACGTTATCCAATAAAGCCTTAACCAAAAAGAACATGATAGCAAATTCATCCTTCACATGATAACCTACATGCTTCTTTCACTCAATTCATTTACCGATACACCTTAATTACTAGGACAAAACAGGGGTCTACTGGACCCATAGACTCGAACCCATAAGAATAAAACTCCAAGCACAACAACTCCTAACTCCAAGATATGGATACCACTGATGCTAGAACATGAACCATGATGGATACAACAAATAAATAGTTGATACTAATATTGAACCTCACACAACTAATACTAATACCAAACCTTAGACAATTGATACCAAAACAGGGTACCATCCAAGATAAGCACAACTCAGGATTTCAGAGATAAGGTCTTTTGGAAATGATTCCAGCCTCATGTCACATACCTTTCTTTCATTGATGCTCGATTAGCAATACCAAAAATGCTTCAATAGCATACACCATCCAGTCCCAACTTGATAACTAGGTTTGATTTCAATAACAATGATAGTATTTATTAGAATTCATGAAATGTGAATCCCACAAGCCCAGTTATCTTCTGCAAGAATACATCTCACACAATAAGAGAAAATTGAACATCAAATAGAATTGAAGACAATTGACAATAATTGAATGTATTGCTTTGAAATTGATTGATTACAATGAAGGATATGACATCCTTATAAAGAAATCTAACTCTAACGATAGAAATCCTAAATGGTGGAGTCTACAAGATAGATTGAGGGTTAAAATAAAATGCATAAATCAATCATGTATGCACAAAAATCATAATAGACTAATTAATGCATGAAACTCTCAAAAATCTAAACATAGTTTGCTTTTCCTAGTTTGCATTATGCACGGAGATAAATATTAATTAATTATTTGTAATTAATTAATTAACTAACTAATAAATGTCAATAATTAATTACTAACTAAGGCATCTATTATTTAGTGAATTAATACAATTAACTGAATAATTAATATATGAATTATTTATTCCAACAGTATTCACACGATTCTAACAATATCCCCCTTTAGCATTAATGACAAACATCTCAAAAATAATAATGCATGAAACTCAAATCTCCCCCTTACTCATATGACTAATATCTTAGATACTCTACCTATCTCTCCATATCTATTCCTCTCCCCCTTTGACAAAAATGACAAAGGGTGCCAACAAAAGGAAAAAGTAAAAAATGTTAGCAAGAAAAAAAGAATTCCATAATTGCTCTTCTTCTTAAATATCTACTTGTACTTTTATTTCATTTTCAGAAGAAGAACTTCCCAAGAATGCACAAACAATTTAATACTGACAAATAAACTTATGCATTCCACAAACAAATCAATAGCATGGGAGAAACTATATGGAGCATATGGATTCTGATCAACCTCAACTGCAACTGCTCTACTAATTAATGCTAAGAAATGTTCTAATTTTTCCTCAACAATTTCCTTCACCTTCTAGAAAAAACTCACAAAATCTTCTCTTTGCCTTTGTAAAAAAACCTTAGCTTGAAGAGAATTTAACTTTTTCCCTTTACTCTCATCTTTTTCACTTAGTGATCTAAATTATGAATTTGGATTACAACACCTAGTGTATAGCCTACAGTATTTTAGACCTTAAACAACAAAAATTAGACAAAAAACTTGTGAGCTCAAAAGGTATCATATTCCATTTCAAATTTCATTTTATATAGTTTGCAAATAATCCCAATTGTCACAAACCCTCTTGTAATTTGAAAGGAATAGTCTAAATAATATTTATTACAATAAATCTAAATATTATTAGGAAAACCTACATATTTTTACTAGTCCAACTTCACACGGCCATAACTTTTCACTTGTTGCTCAAAATCTACAACCGTTTACACCATTGGAAAGGTCTCCAAGAGAACTAATTTTAGTCACATAACACCATGGCCTTTGGCTTATCAAGTTAACGGACCGATGACACTTTTGATCCCAAATTCTACTCCAAAGGCCTTGGAAAAGGCAATTTACTCAAACCTAGAAAATACCCCAAAAAATAGATTTTTGATATTTTCCATTATTATTTGTGTCTGCACTATTAGAGTTCTCTTGAATTGTTATTTGATCATTCATCCCCCCTTGAGAGGCAATGGGCCCCATTGTATCAATACTCTACAACAGATGAATAAAACTTATCTGAATTTGTTCTCTACTAGGCCACTTTCCTTGATGAGTAAACTGGCCAGCCTAAACCACATGATAAAGAGGAATGTACTTGTCTTTCAAGTTCTTCATAGTAACTTCCATGCCCTGATCAATATGTAGGGGTGCAGCAACTTCTGGATTCAATTTTTTGTTCTAGATGTGCTCAGTAACTTTAGTAACATCCAGTAAAGGAGGAAAATAAGGCTTCAGTAACTCCACATTGAAAACTAGATGCAAACCCAAAAATGGTGGTAAATTGAGATCAAAATCATTGTCACCAACTTTCTTGGTAATTGTGTATGGACCATAATGAAGTAGATGAAGCTTCCTATTGAGCCCCTGAAGTTGCTCCTTCTGAAGGTGCAACCACACTTTATCCCCAACTGTAAAATGGTGAGGAGTTCAATGTTGATCAAGCTATTGGAGATTGTTGATAGTATGAAAAAAATATGTGCTTGAGAGATATTTGAGGATGTTTGAGAGATGTGTTGTCATTGATGTCAACATATTTCTCTGTTTGTGATAGTGATGCAGTGAGTTCAGTGAGTTGGTTTGTTTTGTATGGTGATGATCAGAGTTTGCGGATTAAAGAGTTTTCAAAGGATTGTGCATAGATGATTCAGTATAATTTTTAGAGGTTCGCATGAAGATTTGAGTGAGTTATGGATATTTGTGTTGTTGCTAGTTTTTCTATTGTTCAGTGTTGCCAGAGTTTTCAAAATTTTGATCTGCATTTCTCCGTATTGTAATATCTTGATTTGTGGATCTAGAGGAGTATTTAGGATGTTTATGTGTATCTTCAATTTAGTTGGTTCATGGTTTGGAGCTCTGCAAGTTATTTTTCCTAGTTGACAGTCATTCCAGTTAGTGTTCTTGAAGTTCGATATAATGATGATGTGATTCTAATGATTTGAGTTGTTGTGGATGTTGTGGTGATAATTCATGATGCTTGTGGATGTTTCTAGATCACGTTCCCTCTATGTTGGTGGTCCACATTGATTGTAATTCCCACCAAAATACCCTAGAGATATACACTAACTAACTAACAAATAGAAAAAAGAATTAAAGCATCTACTAATGCAACATATATAGCTAGCTACTCCAAAGCACAATTCAACCATTGATAACTTAAAATTTAATCTACATGAACATAATCAAAAGAGCATATATCGCAAGCAGAAATAAACACAAACATCTAAGCATTACCTAGGGTATCTCAACACCATTATTAAAGTAACCATAAATATCATAAACATGATAACACATTTACTATCATGATCCTATGCACTACTAATTCTAGCATTATCGATTCTTTCCATGTATACATAATCATTCACCATCCTACAACATGAATATCAACCATCCCCTTTAAGTTCATTTTAAAACATCAATACCAATCTAATTCATTTCTAACATCACTGTCATGCCCAAACTTTTGGGCACGAACGAAATAAATTTTTTTTTTTAAATACTCAACTAAGTATGATTAACTTAAATAAAATAATGCAACTCTAGTTTGGTCTTAACTTTTTTTTTTTGAGTGAATCAAATGATTAAATAAATTAAGCGATAATTAATACAAGTTATGAGTGAGCTAATATTTCCCAAAAAGGTTATCACTAATCTCCATTAATAAATAATTAAAATCTCAAACCTAACGATTAATCTCAAACTAAATATATAATTCCTAAAATTATTTGTCCAATATTTGCTTTTAGTCCTTTAATTACTTAGGGTCTAAATAAAAGGATCTAATTAAATTTAACAACCCTATCAAATAAGAACTCCATAAATTAACATGCTTTATAAGTTTGAAATTTAAGTGGGCCACCTGACTCTACAATTATCGTTGTGTTACTATATTTTTTTTTTTTTCCTTTCAAGGGTATATTCTACCCAAGAATTTAAAATCTTCCTCTTACAATGCTCCTACATTTATTTACTAATTTAAAAGAGCATTAGTTAATTTCACAACTAACTATTTGGATTTCAAACAACTATAGCAAATTTAAATTACTTATATATATATACATATACATAAATATTGGTATATATATATATATATATATATATATATATAAGAATATTCTAGAAAGAGGGGGGGGAATATCTCTCATTCTATTTTATTATTTCCCCCCTTTTGTTATCACTCCCACACACACATCTTAGTTTGAAACCTAAGTGTGTTTGCCCTAACCCAAAAATAGGGTTAGGGCATGTGTGTAAAAACATACTTACCCCTTTTTTTTATTTGTGTGTGTGTGTTGTGTGTGAGAGGCTTTTCATTTTCTTTTTGTTCCTTTTTTTTTTATGTGCATGTGTGCAGGTGTGGGCACGCAGGGCCGAACTGGGAGGTTTGTTTTTTTTTTTCCAATGGCGGAGGGAGGAGAACCAAGCGGCGGTTTTTTTTTTTTTGCCGTGTTGCGGGCGTGGGAGGAGGCGGAGCGGAGTGTGCAAGGAGAGGCGGTGCAGGGGTGCCGGCAGTGCGGGGTACCGCAGGCTACGGACAGCGCTGCCCGCAGTCTGCGGCTCCCGTAGGCTGCGGTCTGCGCCGCCCACAGTCTGCGGCTCCCGCAGGTTGCCGTCTGCGCCACCCACAGTCTGCGGGTTCCGCAGCCTGTGGATAGCGCCGCCCATAGCTGCGGGCTCCCGCAGACTGTGGGTGCCGCCGCCCAAGGCTGCGGCCCCTTACATACAATGCAATAAAAAAAAAAAATTTAAAAACCCCCCCTTTTTTTGGGGTTAATATGAAATGCAAAATTTTTTTTTGTTTATTATATTGTTCTATTTATATATATGTATATATATATATATAAATATAAATTTATGACAATATATACAGTTTTAATTTTGAAATATACAGATTTCACAAATAATGAATGATATATATATATTTATATATATATTAATGAGCGATATATATATATATATTTGAATGGCTTGATTAACAAGCTTATTAGTCTTTTTTTGTATTATTAAAACTGTAAATACATCACTATTGTTTTATAACAGATTTTCAAGGTAATGAAGAATATATATATATATATATATATATATATATATATATATATTTATATTTATATATATATATTTATATATATATATATATATATTAGTATATTACCCTTTAATAACTCATTTGGGCAAGCTTGGGAGATTATTATCCTTGTATATCTTCTAATGCATGCAAGAATTTCTTACTACTTATTGCAGATTGAATAATGGGGAAAATATATTCTTTTATTTTCTAAATAAGGTTGAAATAACATATGTTGAATATTCCTTTGTTTAAAAACAACATTCTGCAAACTAACCTTTACAATGCATCCTAAGAGCCACTTAATATATATTTTTTCTTTTTGTAGGCAAAATAAACTAAGACTAAATGCTATTTTTTTTTTTGAAAAGAAATAGACTACTATAATAAGATTCATTTTCTGCATTAAAAGGGAAATTAAATGACTGATTTATTTATTTACAGCAGCATAATAACATAGAAGAATATGTAGTAACAACTAGTTTTTACTTTCCAAATACACCAAAAATGCATCCACTCTTTTTATAAAAAACATGAAGATTTAAATGGCCAATTAATACATTTCCTCTCCCCTTTGCAAAACTAACCAAGTAGGAGAAATATTTATATTTCTTTAGCAAATGTAAATACTAAGTGTATATATATGAATACAAATGGTTATGACAATAAAACAACAATATTTTCCTTTCCATGGTAATAGGATTACATTTCTTTTCTTTTGGAAAATAAATACAACAATGGCTCTCTTTTTTTTTTTTTACAAACTTCAATATAAAATACATTTGTCATTTAAACTTTTATGCAACATAAAATAGCAACAATATTCTGTATTCCTTCCTTTTCCCATCCAAAGCAACCTGCAACAAAATACAACTTTGACCATGGAGAGCTCACCTCCCAGCCTAGGCTTACTAGAAGCCACCCCCGAGCTTGGAGAACCAAGCACTAGACAGGTTTCAAACAAGCAAACAACACAACAAAATAAGGCAAACACTCAACATACATCTTCCCTACCCAAGCTACACTTTCACCACATTTTGTGATGATCATTCCATGGGTGGAAGTGGACCAAGTACCATTGGGGAGATTGCAAGCCAAAATTTTACAATTCAAGCCACCTCATGGCAATACAAAATACAACAAAAGATACATCCACATACCTTATGCCCCCCAAAGGCTCAAAGGCCATATTTGCTCCCCTTATGACCCCCAAATGCATACACAAGGCTATGCAGCAAGGGTCACAAAGGACACCTTTGAGATCACTCTCCATAAGGAGACCCTCTCACCCAAGGCTGTCATACTCCTTCCACCCCAAGACCATCCTACTCCCCCAAGAGTAGGAGGTCTTGGACACTCCCAAAACAAGAACACATAAACAAAATACATAGAAATGAAAGCTTACACTTTTTTTTTTAACATCAATCTACATAAACACATCTCTTTCAACAAGCTTTTCTTCACTTCAACAAAACAAAATAAACAACATAAATAAGAGGAAATAAAACCAACCTTATTCTGCCAATAGGTATGCTAGATTTAGTTGGGGATGAGCTACCCAAATCCACACAAACTTTTCTCCAATCCTTCCCAAAAATTCTATTCTACAACTAAATTTCAAACAAGTGCATAATCTCCAACCATGGAGAGTGGGTGATTACTCACTAAGTCTCTAATTCTTGCCTAAGAAGGCCTCTCACACACTCCCCAACCCCTTGGGTGAGGTGAGAGTTCCCATTGGTCGCTCTTCCCAAACTCTTACACATTACTAAAATTGGAAAGGGAAAAGGTGAGAGAAGATGGGAAAGAGAGTTTGACATCAAAAGGGAAGGTTGTCTATCCTAGGAGGAACTTTCTAAGTTGAATTTTGGCTCACCTTGGAAAAACCACTTTTTGAGGTGACTAAACAGTCACATGGGAGTAGTCACATGTTTCAAAATACCCCTAACCCATAGGTATACCCTTTGGACCTTTGGAAATGCCCTAAAACTGACCCTAGGAATCCTTTTAACCCCTTAGAAACCCAACTGAAGTTTACCTACGGGTCAAACCTGAGTTGACCACTCCCAAGACTCCCTACCCAAGGCAAATTTGGGACCACACTCATGTTTTTGAATGGCTTTGGTAGAAACAAAACTCCCTCCAAGAGACAAGTCAAAATCAATGACACTAATCAGCACATGTGTCAAGTGACACAATAAAAATACAATATAAAAATCACACATGGAATTTGTCTCTTGTAGGATTACACATATACATAAAAATTAATTTTAACACTCAAGCATCATACACTTCACAAATAAAATACATTACAAACGGGGTGTTGTCTCTCCAAATAGACAACCCCTGGCTTAACAAATGTACATTGGTCTAGGTTTGGTTCTCCATATAAATTCCATGGTCATGTGGATAATTTTCCTGCGCATCTCAATTAACACATTAGTAATTCCAAATAATCACAATTATACATAATTAAATACATGGATTTCATTGCACATCAAACACTCATACATTGGCAACAATAATTCAATATCTCATTCAATTAAATCTGACTTCACATAAGCAATTAACACAATTCTCAAAATTGAACCATTCATATAATAAGCATCATTTTTCTATCATCAAAATGAAGTCCTGCAATTCCAATAATGACATTCACCATTTCAAAATAATTCTATTCTAGTAACATTTATAGTTTCATTATCATCATGCATAAAATAAAGCATCAACTTATGCCAATGTGATCCAAATCATGAAGTCATATAGGTTCTAAATCCATAAAATATAAAATAAAGCATCCATAATAGTCTCAATATGCAAATAACTGAAAATGTCAAGCTGAGTCGGGGTAGGGCCTCACACCCTCCCCCTCTAGGCATGAACTTCCTCCTAGAGTTCATCAAAAAGGTGGGGGTACTGTGATCTCATACGTGTTGCATCCTCCCATGAGGCTGTGACCTCATCATAGCAATCCCACTGGACCCTAACCTGGTCCAGCTCTCGACCTCGAAGGCCCAGCATCCGGCGTGCCAAAATGCGAATGGGCTCCAAAGCTAGCTGCCCGCCCAACTCCACCTGCAAGGCATCCCAATCTATAATATGAAACTCATCATAGATATACTTCCTCAAAACTGAAACATGAAACACATCGTGGATGCATGACAGGCTAGGTGGCAATGCTAGACGGTAGGCAACTGGTCCTATCCTCTCAAGGATCTCAAATGGTCCTACAAACCAAGGTGCAAGCTTAGAACCCTTTTCATAACGGATTGGACTCTTATGCGGTCACACTCTCAAGAAGACTCTGTCTCTAACCAAGTAGCTACGATCTATCCTCTTTGCATCTACATATTTCTTCTATCTATCATGTGCCTCTCTAAGACGCTACCTAATCAAATCCACCTGCTGCTCCATATCCCGAACTATCTCTGGACCAATAGCAACTCTGTCCTCTATGCGGTCCCAACTCAATGGTGTCCTACAAGGTCTGCCATATAATGCCTGATAGGGTGGCATCCCCAAGGATGTGTGATGCCCATTGTTATAGGAAAACTCTACTAAGGGAAGGTACTCTTCCCATCTGGTCTGGTGATCCATGACATACATGCGAAGCATATCCTCTAACACCTGATTAACTCTCTTTGTCTGGCCATCCGTTTTCGGATGATAGTCTATACTAAAATTGAGCTTGGTACCCATAGCTGCCTGTAATTGATGGGTCTACTAAGATCCCATCACCGGATGGAACATGACCAAGGTACTTGACCTCTGTTCTAAAGAAAGCACACTTCGACAAACTACCATACAACTGATTATCCCTCAAACACTGCAAAACCTGTCTCAAGTGCTCCTCATGTTCCTCCTCATTCTATGAATATATCAATATGTCATCGAGAAACACAATCACAAAATGGTTGAGGAATGTGCAGAATACTCCATTCATGAGACTCATGAAAACTGCTGGGGCATTCGTAAGACCGAATGGGACCACGGTGAACTCATAGTGGCCATATCTAGTGCGAAATGCGGTCTTGTGGATATCACTATCCACTATCCTCAACTGATGGTACCCTGACTTTAGATCAATCTTGGAAAATACTTTGGCACCCTGAAGTTGGTTGAATAAATCATCGATCCTGGGCAACGGATAACAGTTCTTGATGGTTACTTTATTCAACTGACGGTAATCCATGCATAATCGAAGAGATCCATCCTTCTTCTTCACGAAGATGACTGGTGCAACCCAAGGGGATACACTAGGGTGAATGTGGCCCTTCTCTAGGAGTTCCTCAAGCTGTATCTTGAGCTCATTAAGCTCATTTGTGGTCATTCTATATGGTGCTCGAGAAATTGGTTCGGCTCCTGGAACAAGGTCTATATGAAAATCAATCTCTCTATAGGGCGGCATACCTGGTAGTTCTGAAGGAAATACATTTGAAAATTCCTTAAGGATAGGATGGTCATCAATAGATGGTTCCTTTTCCTCTTCTTCTTCTCTATCACTAATGGTGATGGCAAATAACTGACATCCCTTTCGCATGCTCTCCTTAAGCTGCATGGCGGAGATCATACGAAGAGACACGGGTCTCTGAATTCTAGTGATCACTATGGGAGAACCATGATCATCCTCACACTCAATCCTTTTTAGGCGACAATCCATCTTGGCTCTGTGGGCATAAAGCCAATCCATGCCAAGTACGATGCCATATGATCTGAGTGGTGTAACTCTAAGGTCTACTAAGGTGGTGGTATTACCAATCTGAAGCTGACAACCCTTAACCTCTGATTCCACTGACACTCTAGCCCCTGAAGCTAATTCCACTTCCCAACTGACCTGTTGTCTATTTGCCACTAGCCTGCAACGCTCCACAACCAATGGAGATATAAAGGAGTCAGTAGCCCCTGAATCAAATAATATAGATACACTACTACCTCTGATCATACCTGCTACCTCAATAACCGTGGCCTGATGCTCTGCCTGGCGGTTGTCAACCGCTGCGAAGACCCTATGGGACTTGCCCATATCCCCAACTGTCGGCTTTGATGCTGCCATCCTCTGATTTCCTACCATCTGACCCTGAGGACACTCTCTCGCCATGTGTCCCATGGCTCCACATGTGAAGCAAGTGCCACGTGCCTGAAACTGCACTCTCTGTGGTCTGGAGAAAGACTGTCCCCCTGTCCTGCTAGAACCACTATACCCACCTCTGGAGGACTGCTGAGTCCTCACCGGAGGTGTGTAAGGAGCCTGAGATCTCTGATCTCACCTCTGACCCTGTGACTGCCACTGCTTGGGCTTTGCACCCTGCTGACTCTGCAGAGGCCTTTGCCTCTGGTTTTTCTATGACTGCTATGGAGGAGGGGGTTTGGAGAACCCCGATGAGTGTCTGTTGTTACCTTTCCAATGGGGTTTCTGAAACCCATAAGTCTGTAGTGTAGGGTTACGGTTCTGGAACCGATCCTTCGAGTCTTGCGGTCTGACCTGAATCTCCTCAGCTATCAAAGCCTTCTCCACGGCAACCCGAAGGCTCCCTAGAGTGGCCATCCTCACTGGTCCTGCTATGCTGGAATTCAATCCTCTGATAAATCGGTTGATGAGAAGCTTCTCATCTTTCAGGTAGTCTACATAAGGTAAGAGTTCAAAGAACTTGTTCTCGTACTGGGTCACTGAAAGACCCTTCTGCTAGAGGTCATGAAACTCATCCACCCTACGCTGTCTGAAATGCTCTGATAAATACCTCTCCCTGAATCTCTCTATGAAAATCTCCCAAGTGAGGGTTTCTATCTCTAAGCCACACTTATACTCTTCCTGTCTCCACCATGTGGAGGTTGTTCCTCGCAATAGGTGTACCGCTGCACGTGCTTTTAGATTGCTCTCATAAGAGCGCAATGCAAAGCACCTATCTAGGCTTAAAAAACATGCCTCTACTTCTACCCTGTCGGTAGATCCCCCAAAAGATGGTGGCTGAAGATGCATAACCTCTCTGATTAGATCCCCTGGATCCCGACATGCCCTCTCAATATACATTGGTGCTACGGCTGGAGGTGGTGCTGGTAGGTGAATGGACTCGGGCTCATGCCCAACCTGACTCTCTATGGGATTAGGAGGTGGACTCCTACTCCGTTCCCATTCTACTATTGTATGGCTTCCTGAGTTCTGGTTCTCAACATTATGATCTACTGCTGGAAGCCTATCTTGAACTATGCCAATCAGGTTTTATAGAGCTACCAAGATGTCTTGGTTTGGGTCAACTGATCGTTTGGGAGGAGCTGCTGGGTTCACTTCCTAAACTAATTCCTCCCTAATGACCTCTTCGCATGCCATGCGTTCACGCCTAGGGCCTCTACCACATTTGCGAGCTTGTCGCATAGTTGGAGGCATCCTTTTTAAGAAAATAAAATAAAATGAAATAAATAACTATCTTAGGAGAAATATTTTAGCTAATTTAAAATAAATATAATAAAAATAAATACAATTTAATTAATTAAATAATTATAGCGAAACGTAATGGAGTAAGGTTCCTAGTGTTGGTAACCTTGCTCTGATACCAAAATGTCATGCCCAAACTTTTGGGCACGAACGGAATAAATTATATTTTTTTAAATACTCAACTAAGTACGATTAACTTAAATAAAATAATGCAACTCTAGTTTGGTCTTAACTATTTTTTTTTTGAGTGAATCAAACGATTAAATAAATTAAGCGATAATTAATACAAGTTATAAGCGAGCTAATATTTCCCAAAAAGGTTATCACTAATCTCCATTAATAAATAATTAAAATCTCAAACCTAACGATTAATCTCAAACTAAATATATAATTCCTAAAATTATTTGTCCAGTATTCGCTTTTAGTCCTTTAATTACTTAGGGTCTAAATAAAAGGATCTAATTAAATTTAACAACCCTATCAAATAAGAACTCCATAAATTAACATGCTTTATAAGTTTGAAATTTAAATGGGCCACTTGACTCTACAATTATCGTTGTGTTACTATATTTTTTTTTTTCCTTTCAAGGGTCTATTCTACCCAAGAATTTAAAATCTTCCTCTTACAATGCTCCTACATTTATTTACTAATTTAAAAGAGCATTAGTTAATTTCACAACTAACTATTTGGATTTCAAACAACTATAGCAAATTTAAATTACTTATATATATATATATATATATATATATATATATATATATATATATATATATATATATATATATATATATATATATATATATATATATACATATACATACATATTGATATATATATATATATATATATATATACATATACATACATATTGGTATATATATATATATATATATATATATATATATATATATATATATAAGAATATTCTAGAAAGAGTGGGGGGAATAGCTCTCATTCTATTTTATTATTTCCCCCCTTTTGTTATCACTCCCACACACACATCTTAGTTTAAAACCTAAGTGTGTTTGCCCTAACCCGAAAATAGGGTTAGGGAATGTGTGTAAAAACATATTTACCCCTTTTTTTTCTTTGTGTGTGTGTGCTGTGTGTGAGAGGCTTTTCTTTTTCTTTTTGTTCCTTTTTTTTTAATGTGCGTGTGTGCAGGTGTGGGCGCGCAGGGCCGAACCGAGAGGTTTGTTTTTTTTTTCCCATGGCGGAGGGAGGAGAACCGAGCGGCGGTTTTTTTTTTTTTGCCGTGTTGCGGGCGTGGGAGGAGGTGGAGCGGAGTGTGCAAGGAGAGGCGGTGCAAGGGTGTCGGCAGTGCAGGGTACTGCAGGCTACGAACAGCGCCGCCCGCAGTCTGCAGCTCCCCCAGGCTGCGGTCTGCGCCGCCCACAGTCTGTGGCTCCCGCAGGCTGCGGACTGCACCACCCACAGTCTGCGGGTTCCATAGCTTGTGGACGACATCGCCCACAGCTGCGGGCTACCGCAAACTATGGGTGTCGCCGCCCAAGGCTGTGGCCCCCTACATACAATGCAATAAAAAAAAAAATTTAAAAACCCTCCCTTTTTTGCGGGTTAATATGAAATGCGAAATTTCTTTTTTAAAATTTTTTTTTGTTTATTATATTGTTCTATTTATATATATATATATATAAATATAAAGGTATGACAATATATACAGTTTTAATTTTGAAATATACAGATTTCACAAATAATGAATGATATATATATATATATATATTTATATATATATAAATATATATATATATTAATGAGCGATATATATATATATATATATATATATTAGTATATTACCCTTTAATAACTCATTTGGGCAAGCTTGGGAGATTATTATCCTTGTATATCTTCTAATGCATGCAAGAATTTCTTACTACTTATTGCAGATTGAATAATGGGGAAAATATATTCTTTTATTTTCTAAATAAGGTTGAAATAACATATGTTGAATATTCCTTTGTTTAAAAACAACATTCTGCAAACTAACCTTTACAATGCATCCTAAGAGCCACTTAATATATATATTTTTTTTTTGTAGGCAAAATAAACTAAGACTAAATGCTAATTTTTTTTTTGAAAAGAAATAGACTACTATAATAAGATTCATTTTCTGCATTAAATGGGAAATTAAATGACTGATTTATTTATTTATAGCAGCATAATAACATAAAAGAATATGTAGTAACAACTAGTTTTTACTTTCCAAATACACCAAAAATGCATCCACTCTTTTTATAAAAAACATGAAGATTTAAATGGCCAACTAATACATTTCCTCTCCCCTTTGTAAAACTAACCAAGTAGGAGAAATATTTATATTTCTTTAGCAAATGTAAATACTAAGTATATATATGAATACAAATGGTTATGACAGTAAAACAACAATATTTTCCTTTCCATGGTAATAGGATTACATTTCTTTTCTTTTGGAAAATAAATACAACAATGGCTCTCTTTTTTTTTTTTTTACAAACTTCAATATAAAATACATTTGTCATTTAAACTTTTCTGCAACATAAAACAACAACAACATTTTTTATTCCTTCCTTTTCCCATCCAAAGCAACCTGCAACAAAATACAACTTTGACCATGGAGAGCTCACGTCCCAGCCTAGGCTTACTAGAAGCCACCCCTGAGCTTGGAGAACCAAGCACTAGACAGGTTTCAAACAAGGAAACAACACAACAAAATAATGCAAACACTCAACATACATCTTCCATACCCAAGCTACACTTTCACCACATTTTGTGATGATCATTCCATGGGTGGAAGTGGACCAAGTACCATTGGGGAGATTGCAAGCCAAAATTTTACAATTCAAGCCACCTCATGGCAATACAAAATACAACAAAAGATACATCCACATACCTTATGCCCCTCAAAGGCTCAAAGGCCATATTTGCTCCCCTTATGACCCCCAAATGCATACATAAGGCTATGCAGCAAGGGTCACAAAGGACACCCTTGAGATCACTCTCCATAAGGAGAGCCTCTCACCCAAGGCTGTCATACTCCTTCCACCCCAAGACCATCCTACTCCCCCAAGAGTAGGAGGTCTTGGACACTCCCAAAACAAGAACACATAAACAAAATACATAGAAATGAAAGCTTACACTTTTTTTTTAACATCAATCTACATAAACACATCTCTTTCAACAAGTTTTTCTTCACTTCAACAAAACAAAATAAACAACATAAATAAGAGGAAATAAAACCAACCTTATTCTGCCAATAGGTATGCTAGATTTAGTTGGGGATGAGCTGCCCAAATCCACACAAACTTTTCTCCAATCCTTCCCAAAAATTCTATTCTACAACTAAATTTCAAACAAGTGCATAATCTCCAACCATGGAGAGTGGGTGATTACTCACTAAGTCTCTAATTCTTGCCTAAGAAGGCCTCTCACACACTCCCCAACCCCTTGGGTGAGGTGAGAGTTCCCATTGGTTGCTCTTCCCAAACTCTTACACATTACTAAAACTGGAAAGGGAAAAGGTGAGAGAAGATGGGGAAGAGAGTTTGACAACAAAAGGGAAGGTTGTCTATCCTAGGAGGAACTTTCTAAGTTGAATTTTCGCTCACCTTGGAAAAACCACTTTTTGAGGTGACTAAACAGTCACATGGGAGTAGTCACATGTTTCAAAATACCCCTAACCCATAGGTATACCCTTTGGACCTTTGGAAATGCCCTAAAACTGACCCTAGGAGTCCTTTTAACCCCTTAGAAACCCAACTAAAGTTTACCTACGGGTCAAACCTGAGTTGACCACTCCCAAGACTCCCTACCCAAGGCAAATTTGGGACCACACTCATGTTTTTGAATGGCTTTGGTAGAAACAAAACTCCCTCCCAGAGACAAGTCAAAATCAGTGACACTAATCAGCACATGTGTCAAGTGACACAATAAAAATACAATATAAAAATCACACATGGAATTTGTCTCTTGTAGGATTACACATATACATAAAAATTAATTTTAACACTCAAGCATCATACACTTCACAAATAAAATACATTACAAATGGGGTGTTGTCTCTCCAAATAGACAACCCCTGGCTTAACAAACGTACATTGGTCTAGGTTTGGTTCTCCATATAAATTTCATGGTCACGTGGATAATTTTTTTGCACATCTCAATTAACACATTAGTAATTGCAAATAATCACAATTATACATAATTAAATACATGGATTTCATTGCACATCAAACACTCGTACATTGGCAACAATAATTCAATATCTCATTCAATTAAATCCGACTTCACATAAGCAATTAACACAATTCTCAAAATTGAACCATTCATATAATAAGCATCATTTTTCTATCATCAAAATGAAGTCCTGCAATTCCAATAATGACATTCACCATTTCAAAATAATTCTATTCTAGTAACATATATAGTTTCATAATCATCATGCATAAAATAAAGCATCAACATATGCCAATGTGATCCAAATCATGAAGTCATATAGGTTCTGAATCCATAAAGCATAAAATAAAGCATCCATAATAGTCTCAATATGCAAATAACTGAAAATGTCAAGCTGAGTCGAGGTAGGGCCTCACAATCACAATCTAATCCTAATATAACTTAACATATGATACCAAAGGCATAACCTTAACTCCATAACCATAGAGCTAATTCCATTTTATTTCCATTAGTGAATCAATCACAAGATACACATGATGCATCAATATGTCCACTACTATACCATCTATTACACAATATCCAATTGCATCAAGGAGCATAACTCTCAATCTCAAATACAATTACATTTATGAATCTAACACATACATATGCCATGTAAATCATATACATCAATCTGCCACAAGTATCCATCCATAGCTGAGAAGACAAGAGATCCATATCCACATAAAGCATCTAATGAAGAACATCCCAATAGAAGAAGGCATCAAACCACCCCCCATTCTAGGAGATGACACAAGATCCCACACACACTCTAGATCTAGGCTAACACCTAAAAACCAAAGAATAAGACTCCACACATCATGTGGCTAAAACAAGGCTCAAAGAATCGTAAGAGTTCCAACATAAAATCTCCAATCATAAATCCTCTAGAGCCAACTCATCAAAAAAGGACACAAGGCACTAGGACCTACTTGTAGGGAAAGAGTTTCATCACATGCAACAAATAGGAAATTAGGCACTAGTCCCGACCATCCTAGATGCACATGCAAAGCCATCTCAACCTTTATGGAGTAAGGGAGATTATCTTACCTAGGTTACCAAGGCCTTCCCAATCCTACCTTGAATCACTACCACTAGGCAAGGCAGAGGGGCCACCAAAACCAATCTCTTTTCTTATTAAGGTGAAATATTCTACCCCAAACACTAATAATTATTAATTAAGCTATCACTTGATTACAAGTCAAACTCCCAATGAGATATTTTGATGATCTAGACTCTGGTTAACCTGGTCATCTACTCCATGCTATCCCAGTCACTCACTTGAAAGCCCACTCTCCCCTAGCATGCACCTATACCTTAGGGTAAAATCAATGCATATCATAAAATATCTCAACATAACGATGGGCTCACAATAGTACAAGATCTAGTAGATCAAGGTGTCAAATCAATCCAACAACATCCCATGTAACATGGAAGCCAACATATAAGAATACAACCACAGAGCCCGGCCATAAGGTAAACTCATGATTAAGACAAATAATCACAAATAACCAATAATCAATCAATAAAATAGACCTGGGACATCTCATGTATCAAAAATAGCCTCTGGGTATCTAAGAGACCAAATCAAAATCTTAGAAATCACCAAAAATAGATAGAATAGCACATCTGCTACGTGGAATAGCGCATTTGCAAAATCCTACAATGCATACAATAGTTCCTACAGTGCATACAAAAGTTCCTGCAGCACATACAACGGTTCCTACAGCACATACAAAAGATCCTACAACGCATATGACCAATTCTCTAATGCATTTACTAAAAAAAAGTAGACACAAATAGAAAACTCATGGAAGAAAAATATAATCAAAGGGACCTTAATAAGACCCGAATAAGTGCTCATCAGAAACACCTAGACAAGAGAAAGTTAAAGAAACAAACAAAATAAATAAACATAAGCCATAACCAAAGATTAATCCAAATATATATTTTCTAATCCTAATGCAATAGAACTCAGGTAGAGTCACAGAGAACAATTTACAGCTCAATAGAATTCCCAAAATATTCATAGACCTAATTAAGGCATAAGGATACTAGTTCCAAGTCTAAAACACTCACAACACATTTAAAACTTTGAAAACAACTCCCTTTTCACAATGCCCAACTAGGAAAAGTCATACACATAAAAATGAGCTCTTCCCGACTCTGCAAATAAAAAATAAAGAACCCAATGTTGTGTGTGTGAAAAGTGGAGTAAGTTTGTAAGTTGTAAGACACAACACTTCAATTAAATCATTACATGTATGGTTAGACAGATATAAGCATGAATAATAAAACCATCACAAATCGACCAATTGCCTTCTAAAAGATGCAAGTATAGACTTTCTCTCAGATTTTTATAAGCAATACCAGTGACTAGACTACACCAAGACGAAGGATTTAATCTATATGAGCATGATATTAAGCTAAATGGATGCAAGATTCTGCTAGATGGATGAATATTAAGCTATATGAATTCAAGCAATCATAATTGAACTAAATATGCAAAAAGCTAAACTAAGATGCAATAATCTCAAAAAACAAGCACAATATCTTCAATGACTCCAGAGCAAAAACTATATAATAACAATAAATCTCCTGGGTGTTTTGAATGAGAGATGAAGGCTGAATTTATAGAGAATCACAAGAGAGATCAAGAAAAAGCACAATTTAGGATAATTGAAATAATTGAGAGATCAGATTCAGTTAACCTTGAGATAGATTCCAATTATAGTTTAATTGAAATGCATTCAGATTATAAGTTTGAGTTTGCATTAGAGATATAATTCAATTAATGCCATGCACTTGAGATAAAAATAGGTAATTCCATGCATATTTCTTTGATTTATTCAAGAAAAAAAGTCTTTTCAATGCAGCTAAACTTCTTTTCTCAAAAGCTTTGAGTTCCAATTTTAGAGAATGATTAAATTCATTTAATTGCTTTTCTGATTTCAAGTTCTCAATTTAGAAGAAAGAAATAATATCTCAAGTTTGATTTCTCTCTCAATTCAATTCTTTTATTTTTATTTTCAATTTAACTTTTGCTTTGCATATTGATTCCTCTTTTGTAATAAATTAATTCCTTTTTAATGATTAAATGGCAAATTTATTAATTAATTAAATATGCTAAGATATTTAATAAATTAAATAGGATAATTGATCAAAATGATTTTCTTGAAATGATTTAATTAATTAAATAAATATTTAATTAATATAGAATAATTCACTTGCCATGTGACATTTAATGATTGAAGAATTAATTAATTGTGTGCTCAAAGTTGATTTAATTGCTTTTGGTTAGGACCTTGGTGATGTTGTCGAGATCAGGGGCCCATGGTTTAGGTGACCGTTTTTAGGGTATTACAAATATCAACTAAAAATCTAGATCTTAAACAAAACAACACATATGAAGACAAAATCGCAGAACCAAAAATCGGAACAGAATATCAGAGATCAAGAGACCAGATGGAAACATTGTCAAAAACTATAAGGACATTGCGTAGGGAGCTGTAAGATTCTTTAAATCTTTAATGAATGGTGGCTGCCAAAATGATCATGAAGCAAGTGTCAGACTTCTTAACTCAATCCCATCCATAATATCTGATAGTCAAAATGCAGATCTCTTTAATCCTATTACAATTGATGAAGGAAAATTACCTTCTAGTTGAATCCTGATAAGACTCCTGGCCCTGATGGCTTCCCTGCGGCTTTCTTCGAACAATTTTGGGATATCATTGCTCGAGATCTACACCTAGCAGTAGAAGAATCAAGAAAGAAAATGAATATGTTGGGTGCTATTAATCACACCTTTTTGGCTTTAATCCCGAAAAAGTAAAACCCTCAACAAATGAGTGATTTTAGGCCCATTGCTTTATGCAACATGATCTATAAGATTGTAACAAATATCATTGCCAACAGATTGAAGCCCCTCCTTAAACACATCATATCAGATGAACAAAGTGGATTTTATCCTGGAAGATCCATTGTGGAAGGCATTATCATTTCCCATGAAACGCTTCACACAGCTAGGAAAACCAAGGATTCCTACATGATTTTAAAACTGGATATTCTAAAAGCTTATGATATGGTGGATAGGGATTTCTTAATTGAAGTATTAAATAAATTTGGTTTTTGCAAGGTGTTGTTCTCAAAATCTAATTCCTCTTCAATGCCCTTAAAGTAATACAATCTAAAATGAATGCCGAAGAGACATCAAGGAGAAAGGGATCCTAGAGACAACATATGACAAGGTTTGGTTAGACCTTCTACACTTCGGACCTTTCTTTGAGCCCAGGTGGGTATACCTTCTGTGAATTAACTCCACACTCTTAAGCAACAAATCCATAGCAAACCAGTCCAGAAACCAGTGGATTCATTCACCTTGAAAAAATAATTGAAAACAAAGGATGAAACAATACTCAACTTCAACATATTTGATCAACAAAGTATTCAATAAACAGCCTTCGGTTAATACCAGTGCTTTATCCAAGGCTACAGAGTCACTCAAATTCAAATAAAACTCCTGAAACGAAATATCTCTATATTTCCCATCAACTTGGTTTCCATTTATCCTTGTAGATGTCTAACATCAACAAGAATATAATCACCTCAAAATAAACTATGGCCCTCAAAATTCAAAGCTTCTCCTAAAGTATTTACTGGTAGAGTGGTCATGCATGTTTAATTTCCCTCCTAAAGAGAAAAGCTAGAAACACCCATACTGAGATTGCCTTACAATTTCATTCACACAGAAAAATCCTAGACTATTCTGAATGAAAAAGAGTAAATAAACTCAAGGACAAGATTGAAGACGACACAAAGATTTCATTCCAAACTGACGGCCTGTATATTGATATTCATTTGAAAAGATCTTACAAAAGTCTGATTCTCCATTAATCTTTGGAAAAGCTCAGATAATATTTCTGCAGCGTTTTCTTACAAAAATTTTGTGATCCCTTTCTCTCTAGTCCTGGTATCCATTTATAACAATATGGATGCACAAAGCTTCGGACTTCTCGAGGAAAGTTTGTTACAATTACTTCAAAAATTGAAGAAGTTACAATTTCAGTTATGCGCTCTTTTCAGCTTCTTCAGCAGTCTGTTGGACGGGTTGTTCAGTTGCAACCTCTTCTGGCTCTTCAGGGACGCTCTCTAACTGCTCCAGATCTCGAGTGGAATATTTAACTCCCCACTCACTATACGTCTCCTCGGTCGGCCATACAAAATTAATCACATCACCTTTAACCTTAGTCAACCCTTTCCAAGAATTCCTCAGTTTGTTGACTTCGGAGTTGAGAAAACTGTAGTGTGATTTAATTCTTTCTATTTCCTGTATGGTTAGAACAAAGAATGAGGTGTCATCGAGATCAATGATTCCTTTGACCCTTGCTGACAACTTGGCATCCATCTCTCTAAGCCATACCTGCTTGTCTTTCAGCTGATCTGGATTAACAAAAATTCCTGGGAGCAACTCAAAAACCTGATCAGTGTATTCCTTTTTGCACAAATTTACCTTTCTATCCACATTATCTACATCTATAGCTAATTGCATTAAAACTTTAGCAACATCAGAAGTAGCCTTTATAATGGGATTGGCCCTTGCTTCATCACAGGAAACACACATGAACTCCAAATCCTGCTCCCTAGGCCTCCATCTGTCAAAAATGGGTGTCAAGATGGCCTTATCTCTTCTCAACTTAGTCCATATCTCCATGAATTTTCCTACACTATTGTGAAGGAGTGAAGCATTTGTAGTGTCTGCAAAACTGGAGATTATGGCCTTTATTTTCTCTTCATACTTCCCTGCATAATAGGCTTGAGTTTTCTTAAGACTCTCCAATTCTTGGGGAGTTATCTCTATCATCTAAGAGCTGGAAGGTGCAGGAGATGGTGGGAGCTCAATAATGGGGCTAGTAGGTGGAGGTCTTGCAGGAGAAGAGGTGATCATCAATGTTGAAGACTCACCCTATTGACGTTGTCCTGCTAATTGGCTCTGCAATCTGGCAATAATACTCTCCTCGCCTCTTATTTCC